>NC_072467.1:5327360-5702360 GCF_027596085.1 Anoplopoma fimbria | reverse complement strand
TACTCTATCCTCCCCAACCAGATGCACTCATTGTGATGGTCAGTGTTTGTGAAAGTGTGTGTGTGTGTCTGTGTGTGTGTTTGAGGTCATTGGGTTTCATCTATTTTCCAAACAACCTCCTCAAACGCACACACTTATTCCTACCTAAACATAAAGTCAAACTCTGGGCTACAGCGAGCTCACAGACTTCTATACTTTCTAATTCATTTGTTTTTCCATTACAGCTGCTGTCATTGCACCACTGCTTTCCATTTCATCCAGAGATACCTACTGTGAGTGAGCATATTCTTCTTGATTTTATGAATTTAGTAATACACTTCAATAAAGTTGCCAAAATGTTCACTTTTGTCACATTTCCTTCATGTTATGTCAGCTTTTGCACATGGAATAAATAGATTTTTTTTAGGGTTTGCAGGCATTTTTTTGGACACACATAAAGTTGTCTGACTAATCAGAGACAAATGTTTTAAAAAACGTAAAAAATTGAAGTAGCAAAGACAGAGATATTCTGCCAGCTGGTAGGGCCCCAAACTTTTAGTTATGATATTATTAGATATGATTGGTTGTTCATAATTTTAATTTAAAAAATGTTTTTCGGCCATAGTCATCATATTTTAAAGTTATTTGTAAGGAATCACGTGTTGAATCTGATGGAGGCCACAAGCAAATACAGGTTAGTCTGACAGTAAAGTTAATAGCATTGTGGGAGATGTGACCTAAACCATCAAGATTGGTTTAGGTTTCTTAATGAAACATGCAAGAAGTAGAAGTTGTGCCAGAAACCCTCACTCTAACATCTGTCCTGCAGCAGGATAGGCTCTTTATTTTCATTTTAAAAACACAAATAATTAATGTTCTCAAACAGCTTCTTCTTATAAATTACGGGGTCCAAGATAAACAAAAAGTAAGTCTGCCACAGTTAGCTTTTGCTAGTTGAGTTTGAGTTGTTCTTAATAAATAATGACTAAGGATGCTTTTTTTCCCTAAACTAAATATTATGTTTTCCTAATTTAGACATGAATATTGAATACTATTGAGAAAAACAAAAAAAATTCAGGGGCTCTAAAAATTATTCCACCATTTGTTGAGAATCATTAAAGAATATATTTTTTATAAAACACACAAGTGCTACAGTGTGTTTTCTCCTGTGTGTATTTCTGCTCTGCAGCATGTTAGGAGGTGTTAATATGAATTCCTGACTCATCATTACCTCATCAAAGAGCAATACCATGGCCTCACATCAGAGAGTCGACCTGTTGGAAGACCTGCTGATGCATATTAATTCAATGTCTGTCACCTGTTTATAATGCAAATTGTTCATTATAATGCCACCATTCTTATGCCCATCATGGCCAAATGTTAATCACAAAATGTGCCATTTCGCTCGGAGGCTTCATTTGAATCCATTAACCTAACGGCAACACCTTTAGTTGCCCTTACATCCTTCAACTTCTTGTCTGTGTGTCAGTGCAGCAAGTTGGTGCATTGATGATAATAGAGCTGGACTGGGTTTAATTACTATTTAACCACACTCTGTCCCAGCAGGTTAGGAGCTCAGAATAGTGAAGACTACCTGAGCACAGAGACCCATCTCGCTCCAGCAGCGAGGGGGAAGGAGAATAAATTGAAATGCCTGGCACAGGCCTAGAGGCTCAGTCTCATTTTTCGATCGCTCGTCTGCTGTAGAGGCTCACACCTCTCCACACTGTGCAAGTCTGCAAAGGGAGGAAGGCTGCAAAACTTTAAGACTCCAACACTGAGACATCTGTATGCTGTCTGGTACTGCTTGCCAGCAAAATATGAATTAGGGGGTGAAATTAATGTGTTTGTTTGTCCACATGTTCCTGGAATAATAAACAAAATGTCTGTGGCTTAAAAAAAAGTGCAGTGCCTTCCTTTGTTTACCTTGCAATCACAAAATTAAAGAGCTTCACTGTTACTTATGCTCCAGTATTTTGATGATCGAGCAGCTTGTGAGATGCACTTTTAAGGTGCATAGAGCTGCATTGCAAAAGGTGCTGAGGGACTTTCCTGTGTGTGTGCTGCATGTATGTTTGGTCTACTTACCCCAATCATCTGGGCCACGTAGCTCTCAGGGCCAGTATATTCGGTCGGATCCTTCACCCTCACCAGAACCAGGAAGAAGAGGTAATGCCACATGTTGTGCTCGGATTTGATGTGCTCCTCGAAGGACACTGTCTTGTTGTCAAATTTGTCCCTCTCCAACCCTGCAAGAAATTAGATCCAGTTAACACTAGTTCTTCCAAATATAGTAGTATTTCACTTCGCTATCATTTGCATGCAATATTGGGTGAACCATATAGCCGTACACACCACAGATGAAACAGGTGGTTTTCAGGATCTCCTCCTTTCTTTGTTTTTCACTCCTCAAGTCAGCGAAGGTGTCGATGATAACACCAAAGATGAGGTTAAGAACGATGATGATAACGATGAAGAAGAACAGAAGGTCGTAAACCACTCGTGCCGCAAACAAAGGCTCCTGGATGGTTCCGTTACAGGTAAAATATAGAGAAAATGCATCATTTAACATTTTACCATCACTACAATTGTTAAACAGAAGCTAATGCAGCCGACATTTTATTTATTTATAGTTCAAGTGTTTACAAACAGACAAACTTAGTGAACACCACCCCGTCTAACCTCTTTGGAGGGTCTCCTGAGAATATCTCCCACACCTCCTCCATTACGTAGTCCCTGGTTCAGAACCGTGATTATACACATGAGCAGAGTGTCGCACACCCGCTCTGTCCCATCGTCTATAACCAGACACACAGAAATCAATTGGGAAATGCATAAAACAGTACACAACAAGGGTAAATGTGCAGTATTGGCTTCTATCTAGTATCTACATATATATCTACAAAATATGCAACACCTATTCTTTTACAGCATTTTTGTCTTTACGGCATCACTTTTTTCTCCTCATTTGAAGACTAAAGGATTAACTCAATTTATATAAAACTCTCACAACCCCGACATCTGACTTAATCAAGTCAAATCATACATCTGAATTTAACTACACTGACTTAAATTAAATTGATCTGAGAGTGTGTGAACGATTTCAGGTACACTCAAGTACAGAATAAAAACAGCAAACTGACCTTATCCAGAAAATGATCAATGAGCTGACTTTCACAACTAATTGATAATAAAAACACCTTGTCATGGGAACAGCTGATTAAGCTGTGACTAAAGATCAAACAGATACCTTAAATTTGCCTCATCAAACTTGAGAATAAAACAGAAAACATTTTATCAAATCTCATCTGTAATGTACATGTACTGTAAGTATCTGGAGGAGAAAGAGGAGGTGAATGATGTGGATGAGATCACGTGTGTGAACCTATGGTGCAGGTGATCGAGGGAGATGCACGGGCACAAATAGGAGTGTGAGTCACCCCCTCTGCCTCATAGAGTTTCTTTGTGCGTATGCCTGTGTCGGTGTGTCTCAGTGTGTGTCTGTGTGTGCGTAACCTTTCAGGAACTGACTATTGACAGAAAGGTAAAAAACACACCTCGGTCTAACCATAAAATCTTAAAACGTGTCTACTCTGCAGTTTATAAGAGTAAATGAAACGTATTTATTTTAATCAAAACTTACCAGGAACATTTTTAGGTGTTGAAACAGGACAGCTATCTTTCATACACGAGTCCACAACTTCATTGCTACTCAATAAATCCCCTTTTCCTTTTCAAAGAAAAAACAAAAAAAGTGAGAAATCATGTGAGATTGATAAATGATAACGGCACGATAACTTACAAATGAAAGAAGATGGTTAAATTCTGTTCTGACATTAAAACTCCTTCCCGTTAATTCTCATCAGCACCGGTAAAATCAGCATGAAAGATTTAGTCAGACGTTATGTAAACTGAGTAAGCAGCTGCTGGGTGGGCGGTGAAGTGCTGCTGAAAAAACCTGAACAAATCATTTGCACATCGGTAAAGCCCCGAGTGGCAGAGGAGCTGCGCCTGAGCGTGATAGGCTGAGGCAGCCAGGTAAAGGAGAACCGTTCACCTGGGCCAGAGTGTCTCCAAAAGGGCCTTCGTCCCTGACAGGCTGGAGGACAGAGAGCAGGTCTCGGAGACAAGAGGCAGAGGAAGAAGAAGGAAAGAAGAGTGGATGGGACAGGGGGGCTGAGGCGGGGCAAAGGGGACACAGCCCCGAGGCAGCACAAGTGTGGACAGAGTGCTCCTCAGCTTTGATGGAGCTCCGGTTGTGCCTGAGCTCACCCCGCAGCAAACAGATAGACAGACAGGCGTGAACCCAGCTGGTTACATAACCCACCACTGCTCTGCTGTGCTCTATTCAGCAAAACACAGGATGGCGCGGCCACCAGGTTATGCAACAGGTGCACATGTGCTAGCAGGTTGTCTTCCTGACTGTAGGAGCACTGTGCCTGAGCTCATTAACACTCCCACTCTCTCCAGTGTTTCAAAACATGTCCCTGCATGTATAGACAGCATACTGTATATATCCTGTAACATTTTTATGAGGAGATTCTGTATATACAAACACACAAATCAATTCTACAGTTTTTATTGAGAAAAAGTAATCCAAATATTTAAATAGAGTCATGTTGATTATTGTCCTGATAGTTCAAAAGTTATTGTCAACAATGTTGAAGTGTCGGATATACTGTATGAAGAGCTGCCAACTGACTTATCTTATCTTATACTGACTCATTAACTTCTAAGATGTACAATCTCTGAGTTATTGAAAGTTCAAAGCAGGAAAAGAAGAAGTAATAGATGTTTATGAGAGGGCTGTAAACAATTGCAGGTTTAGGACATGTTTTAGGTTAACTAAGGTTAAATTCTCTTTTTTCCCCCCTAAAGTATCTTAGGGACAATAAATGCAGCATAGACGTGACAGGAAACAAGGCAGGAAACATGGGAGATGACATGCAACAGCGGTCTATACCCGGACTCAAACCAGGGACATTGCAATTATATGTATATGCTTAAAGCACTAGGACAACTTGTGAATAATCAACTTTTATTTTGCTAAGACGGTAGTCTACTTGTGTCTACTTTACATTGAAGAAACTGTTCAAGCTGCAGAATCTCATCCCTTCACTTTGCATGGGGCAGTAAAACAAGGTTAAACAGGTTAAGAAGTTCTGACCTGGTGCAGGAAGGCGGTCCACCTCCATGCGGAAGTCATCCTTGAGGAAGAGGAAGCCAATGATAGAGAAGAAGTAAACGAGGAAAATGGCCAGAACAGCAGTCAGAATAATAGAGCGGCCATTTCTCGTCACGCTCTTTATCACGTTGAGCAACGTCTCCTCTCGGATCACCAGGTCAAACAACTGTAGAGGGAGACCAACATCAGCAAACTGAACAACTGTTCACGCAATCAGAATGTTTATCTCTAAAGTGTTACGCTGATCAACCAGTCTTACTGTAATGGAACTGAAGTGTGTGTGTGAGAGATGTCTTACCAAAAAGCTGTAGAAGAACTCGTGCACAAAGAGGCCTAGGACGCAGATGATGGCATAGCCCAAATGGTAGATAAAGAGCATGTCCATAACAACCGCTTTGTAGCCTCGCGTGAATGTCCCCTGGTTGCCCACAAAACTTACAAGAAAGACTAACTTGTTAAACAGCTGAAAGAGAAAAAAGCAAGGTCAGGGATAAAAAATAAAAGAAGTCAACAGCTCTGATGTGTGAGAGAGGCAAGGGGTTATTGTCCCCCAATAACACTGGCTCAATTCTTCCATTACTTACATTGACAGCACCCAGCAACAACAGGGCAGGAGCGAGGCCCATAGTGTAAATGGCACGTAGGATGAGGGAGACCAGGAAGAACAGGATGCCCAACGGCTTGGGTAGGACAGGAAGTAGTGCGGTAAACACCCCCAACGCCACCCACAGCGAGATATTCCAGAAGGGGGACAAGGTGCCTGGACAGAAGAATAAAGTTTAAATCAAGGTACCGCACCTCAGTGCTCTAAAACGTTGTGGCAGTTCTCTAATGAATTCATCACCTGAGCGAAGATGAGCTAGGAGCATCACTTAGCACAACCAGAAGCAACTCTTAATAATAACAAACATTAGTCCAATGGGACCCTAACTTGCATCACTCAAACCAGCTTCTTCAGCTTGCACTGTAAACCGCAGAACTGAAACTCACCATTCTTTATGAAATTGCTGTTTCTTATGATTTACTGGTTAAAGAGGCTTTCAGAAAACACTTGCATTGCTTTACTCTGTTTCACAAGTAAAGCGAAATAACAACATTGGATCTGAACTGATTTTGCTCCAATCTGTAAAGATCTTCAAAACCCCCTAATATGTGACGATATGGCTGGCAATGTAATTAATTAAAAAAAAAACTGAATGTAATCTCACAGTATTGCAAATAAATCTCATGTAAAGATATAAAGTGGGATAGTAGGAAAAAGTTATGTGTTTTTTTTTAAAGGCTCTCCACTCCCACACAGGTGTTTTCAGTTAACCAGACTGATTAGACCTCAGGCTGAAGTTGGGCGGAGCTACGCAGGGAATCACATGAGGTCAAGATAGATTGTTTAAAGTCTAATATGTCTCACCTCAACAGAGGCAAATACCATGAAGCGAGGTCAACATACCCAGGGTATCTTTTGGTTACCTGGCTTAACTAACCCTAACAACCGCGATCCTGCTAAACAGTTCCACGAAGCTAGTTATGCACTCGGTAAATCAACCCCAGGGTTTCTCAATCTGGCTGTGGATATTTGACTGGTCATCGTTTGAGAAGCAGAGTTACTAAAATCATTCACAATATCTGTCCCAGTAAGATAGTGAGCTACCAGCACCCTAAATCTGAAGCAGCTTTTTGAAAACAAAAAATAAATTCTCACCTTCATCTCCATCATCACCAAAGGGGTAGAATACAGCCACAGCGATGTTGAGCAGACAGGCTAGGTAGAAGGAGATGCTCCCCCAAACAGAAATGTGTCGTGAGAACCAGAACACAGCCTTATTTCCTGCACAATTAGAACAGGAAGCATTAGTACAGGGACACAAACTCAGCAAACAAAACACATGAAGTTGCTGCAGGCCTTTCAATTTTTCAGGAAATAACAATAACCAGACACTCTGGATGATCATCATGATTTACCATCCTGCAGTCCGCTTCTGCTGCCACCATCATTATTTTGCAAGCGCTGCATTCAGAATGTAAAGACTTACTGCGGATCTTCTTCTGCCACCTCATCTCGTTGTAGAGGTTGTCAAACTGCTGGAAGAAGTCGTTAACCTTGCTGCCCTGGTCGTCTCTCTCGGTGGTGGTGAACACACGCACCATGGACTCTTCTGTGAGGTACTCGCAGATGTTAGGGACCGGAAACACTATCTGCTCCATGGTGCGGTCGTGACGCACAATCTGGCAAATAGATATCCAGTAAATCCTCATTACGGGCTTATAGATATACATTTTTTATGGAGAGACAGGAAAAAAGTGATGTGCTTGATAAATAAAGTTTTAGAGGTTCCGGTGATAAATGGATGAAGGGATGATGAGGTTCACCTCTATCTGAGCTGTGTGATTGGCATAGTAATGGAGTGCGTCATCCTTCTCATTGTCGGGGTCCACCCCGGACCCCAGGCCCAACCCCAACCCCGGCCTCAGGCTCTGCTGCAGGATCTTATTGTGTCGGGCCAGCTAGGATCCAAAAAGACAATTACTCATTAATTCATTTTTTTTTTTACATACATGGCACTCTGAAGACAAGATCTGTGTCAGTAACAAAAAACAAGATTTTAACACAATGCTTTCAATATGTATACAGACAACCTAATGGAGTTAAAACAAGAGGTTGCAACTTGGCATGGCCATAAGAAGACAGAAGAGCTAAAGCAAAAATAATGGAGAAATGAATATACTCCCTAACAGGATAAACTAAAAGTGTACATTAAAAGATATTGGATCCAGGTTGAGACTTTACATGAAGAAAATTATACAACACGTTTTGCCATCCCTCCCAGTTCTATTTATATACTGCTGCTATATATATGTTGATTAAGCCTGCAATAACTTATTTTTTTGGCCACTTGGGAGCAGCAGAAAAAAAGTGTGAGAACACTGGCATACCACCAGTGTTCTCATATATAAATGGATAATGGATAATTGCCAAAAGAGGATGGAAAAAACAGAGTTTTGGGCATTTTTATTCAGAAAAATATATGTACAGTAGTTTACTGCCCACTTTTCCTGAAACTGACCGTTTTTATAATTCACTCTTGTTTCATTTACTTACTCTATTCATTTCTTATCTTACACACCAATTACAATGAATGGCAGCTGCCCTGAGGAGCAAATACCAGATAATATCTTCAAAAAGATGCTTGACAAGCTCATGTCTGAGTCTGTGTCATCAGTGGATCTGTGTGTGAGTATGTGTGTGTGTGTGTGTGTGTGTGTGTGTGAGAGAGTATTTGTGTGTGTGTGTGTGTGTGTGTGTGTGTGTGTGTGTGTGTGTGTGTGTGTGTGTGTGTGTGTGTGTGTGTGTGTGTGTTTTCAAAAAATAAAAAATATCAACAGTTGAAGAGTCAAATAAACCTTCCTCGTATTGATGAAACTAGTCTGCTGGTTGTACAAAGACATCCTCTTTAAAACTTGGCTCTAAAGAGGCAGAAGTGAACCAGCTAGAATTGGTCTGCCCTCGCGAACTGATATAAACTGTAGAGAAAGTCAGACACAAGATTGAACTACTTTCTCAGTAGCACAACACACTTGTCTCATTTCTTTACTGCTGGTACCTGGACGAGCAGAAGCACAATTGTTTAGTAATACAGTGACTATCGCCTGCTTCAGTGAACACCTACAGTCTACCTGTCTGCACAACAGTGTCACATTCTTTAAGCTAATTTTAAAAACTGGCAGAGCGCTTCATTCATAGAAGGGCAGTCTTCCATCATTTAGTGGAGAGGACACACTCAAATGTGTGCATGGTCCTTAGGAAGACAGACAAAGAGAGAGGAAATGCAGTAAAGCCACTGGCATTTTTCCTCACCTGGTGGGCCAGGATGTAAATGTTGTGTCCGACGTCTCTGGGCTTGATCTGGTCTCCAACACTGTCCTCATTGAACTCACTCTCCAGACCCTGGGCGTAGGCTTCCTTCATTACATCCACCTGATGCACAAAAGTTATGAAAAGTTACTGCAACTTACATATATATATATATAAACAGTATATACACACGTGTGTGTTTACATGCTGCCACACACTCACTAGTTCGGTGGGTCTCATCTTGTAGAGAATCTTCTCTGCATTCTCGCTGTCATGGCGGCTCTCCATGATAGCCAGTAGGAGTTTGGAGGCATTGTTCTACAACACAAAGCCTCACCAATGAGCTTTTACATTTTGATCAACTACAACCTACAGAAGCAAGTAATTCAGGAATGAATGACTTGATGGATGCACTTTTTCGCAGAATTAAACCATTTGAATGTTGTCATTTTATTGTTGAGTTGTAGGATTGCAATGTTCAGCAGTTTAACAGCTAGATATATTGTGTAGCCAACAAACATAAGCCATCACATGGAACTTTCTCTAAAGAATAACATGGCTCCATTTATTCACTAAAACATGCAGTTTTTGCCATATGGGTCTTTCAAACACCAGGGATTTGGCTAAACTACCGCTGGTTATTTTGTTCCCAGTCTCTTGCAATATAAGGTAATTACTGCTAAAAAAGCAAACCATAAACATGGCTACAGTAATGGCTTTCAATGCCTGTGCGTCATAGCAAGCAGCCTCACAGGGCTCTTGGAGGCACCTGCTGCTCACCTTGAGCACCAGCACGAGGTCCAGCCGATCCTTCCCCAGGGGGTTGATAGAGTTGACAATCAGTGCTATAATTATGTCAATGCCATTTGACTCATGCTTGGCTATACAGCTCTGGAAAAATAAGAGGGGTATAGTTAGAGTGAGTGCACGTTAGATGAAAACAAAATAAATCAGAAGAAGATGTGCCTGTGTTTGACAAACACACACAGAGAAAAGAAAAGCGTTCGATCAATAGTAAACCGCAACTGGTACGATATTGTATGTTGGAATACCAGCCAACATATTGGTGTTCAAAAATTAAACTAAACTAATAAATTAAACCTATCGTCAACTATAAACTAACCAATTATCCACCTACCTGGTTTTCATGGCAGGGTCCCTGGCAGTACTCTGTGATGGTTTCCAGGGTTTGGCGAACCAAGTCCACATTACTCTGATTTATGTAAAGGCCCAGTAGCCCGAGGCCTCCAGTAGTGCTTCCACAAATACAGTCCAAGAACTGAAGAGTCTCACACACCAGATTGTAGTTGGTCTTGTTGGTTTGGTTGCGCAGAAAGTTCTGGATTCAGAGCAGAAAAACTGTTGATCAGCAGTCAATTTAACAGCACTTGGACCTCAAGGATCTTTCTAAAAAAAAAGTACCTGCAGGTCTGTATTGTGGTTCTCACAGAGCAGCTGAAGGTAACGTAGGATGGGTTTCATGATGGTGATGGCTTGGCTCATCTGAGTTTCTTCTAAAACCTCTTCAGCCCCAACTATCTCACTGGTCTGGCCGAGGCCTTCGAGGTCTGGATCCAGCTCCTTTCTGAAGGCACAGAAGGCCTTTGAGGTGACTGAAGAAGCCTCCTTCAGCTGCCCTCGCATGTCGTCCCTCATATGAAGCCCTGAGTCTTTCCCTAGAGTACAGCATGTATGCATAAAGAGATATAAAAAAACTTGACTAATTGTTTCATCACTGGACAGGACAGTAACATTTGAAAAAAAGATATGTCTTTGCAAACAGGACGGACGAAAACAAGCAACATGAAAAAGGTTACCATTTCAGAAAAAGGTCAATGGCAGCCTTCTCTATGACATTCTAGACATACTCAAAAAGAAGTGGGCAACTATTGACTGGGGTTCTGTAGCATGAAAAAACCCGATGTTGATACAATGGCCTTTTGATAGGCTTGTGATGTGGGCCGTCACATGGCCTCTGACATGTGACTGCAGGAACTGGCAACAACAGTCAGTCAGCAGAGCAACAAAGATCATTCTGTATTTACCCACCACTATTGTTGAAATGCAAGGAGCTAAACTTGAGGACCCCACATACTGTAAAAGCATTTAGGCTGTGCTCGAGACGTGACCCCAGTGATCCAGTCACTTTTAAAGGCTCATCTCTAGGTACATCTAGCAATATTATCCAGTTGGTTCACTTTATATAAACTGTACTTTCAGCTTGGTTTTGACACAGTGGTTTGCTGCATGTTCCAGAAAGCAGATGTGACAAATATGTTTTGGCCACAGTCGAGAGTGACGCCAAGAAGCCATGGTGTGTTGGTTATAATTCAAAGGTCAAAATGCATCAATACTTGACTCTACCTTTCTTCAGCCTGATGCTACTGACGTCACTGTCATCATCCCTTTTTCTGCAGCTGAGCTCAAACATGTTGACGGACACGGTGGCTCGGATCTCTTGCTGGGCCAAACGCATGCGGTCGTAGAAAACTTTGAAGAACCTCTCTGACTTCTTCTGCTTGTACAGTTGGTTATAGAAGGAGTTCTGTGTGGAAGGCAGAGTAGTGATAAACATAAATCTAAATCTGAATCTGTGAGAGTGTGTTCTGGGTTTGAGCTGTTCAATGTGGACAGGAAATAAAGTGATTTGAGTGTCCACATTACTCACCTGTATCTGTGTGTTTCCGCCCTGGAGAAGGGCGATGCCCAACAGGATGCTCTCCTCAAACACCCGGTCATTCTTGGTGTTGACGATGAGATCAATCACTAACTCTGATGCCCCAACGCTGTCTAGGAGACACTGGATCTCCACCACACTACTGCCTGGCTTGTCAGAGTCCAGCAAAGGAGAACCTCCTGCAGAGATTGAATATAAACATTTAACAAAACTGTGCTCTGAACAGATATTATTACACACATTGATCATTTTTTTATTCTAATCTAACCTATATCAACCTCTCTATATCTATCTATATCTATAAATATATAGATATATAGATACATCTTTTGTATCTTTACATGGTTCTTTAAGAATCGCTTTTGCCAGATTCAAAGTCTGCCAGCAATTGTCAAGCATCACTTCACCTAAGAAGCTGTCATGTTAGCTGCTGTTGTTTCCTCGGCAGTGAGCAGTTATGCAGTGTCTACTGGGTTTATTTGGGGTTTCAGTACCTGCGGAAGATGGCTTGACAAAGCCGCCAGATGAGCAGTTTCCACTCCCAAGCTCTGACTTGGAGAGAAGCTTTTGATTTCCAAAGTAGCGTGTGAGGAGGATCTTTCTTAAATCGTTTCCCTGTTGAGGGAGAAATCATGATGTTAAATCCATATCACAGTCTGAGAAGGTACCAGCCTCAAACTAGGAAATTCACATTTTGAAAAAGTAGCATTTTCGTTAGCGAAATGAAGGACATGTTAGCGAATGTGCCATCCAAGAGAACATTTATGGTGTGGTGTATTCACTGGCATGAAATCCACTCAATCATCCATAAAAGAGGGCTAAGCAGATTTAATCTTTCACCTAATTGGAACGATCACCGTCAGCAAATGATGCATTTCTGTCTTGATGGGAGCAATGGCTTTCAGAATGAAGAAATTGAAGCCTCTCATTGAGGATCATGACAAGAATAGTGTTGTCCAATAACTCGATTCTAACTAAGCATTCATGAAATATTCTGTCCGTCAAGACAGACAAATGTATGGTAACGTTTTTTAAGCCTTAGGTTTGTTACAATTTGTGATCGTCTTTCCTGAACACACAAGCCGCAAGCGTGTGTGTGTGATGATTTGTATGTGTATTATGTACATAAAGCCATAACCAGTTTATTTAAGGTTTTTTTTTTTTCACTCACAAACATCTTTGTGCATCTCTTGTGACATTTGACGCAGATAAGCAGAAACGAGATTAAAGGATTCATGAAGATAATCTCCCCACGGTGGTGTTGTGTAATCGAAGTGCGAGAGTGATTGACAGGTGAATGACATGCTTTGTGCTTGTCACCACCTATTTTTATTGTGGTGGAAGCGATGGATGGATGGATGGCATACAATGAATGTATGGACACTAAGGGAGGTCAGCAACAGTTTCTATGGCAACCTAACAACTCAAATGGTCTTGTTGCGATGACACCTCAACACCATCATTATTGATCAACAGACAGGAAGGATGGATGAATAGTTGGACAAACAGATCAATTGATGGGTGGAGCAAAAGGATAGATGGAGCCACCTGTGGTTTCCATGGAAACATGTTAGTAGGACAATCAGCCTTCCCCTGAGATACAGGTGGTGGACAAAATAACAGAAACACCTGAAAATATTAGAGCTTTGCAGTAAATGCAGTTTTGATGAAGGTCATACTCTGGTGGTACTGATGTGTTGATCCAAGCGATTAATCGTTTTATCAGTTAGTTGTTTATCAAGTAAAAATGCAACACAGCCCCTCCTGCATCTCTCTCTCTCTCTCTCTGTCTGTACTAGAATAAAAGGCAAAAAAAGCCTCCAAGAAATTACCTTTAAAAAAACAAAAAAAAGGGTGCTTTTCTCTGTTTTTTTATTCATGTAAAATCAAATATCTGTCATCTTAGGTTACTGTTATCTGACTTTTAATATACCAAATGATTTATTGATTAACCAGAAAATGTTGTTTTCCTGAGTTTGACATACATGGACATTACGTTTTAAACAGTATTCCTTAATTATCTTAGATGATTTTTTTGTGTCGCGAATGACCAACCAAACATTCAATGCAGCCTCTTTCCCCCTCTGCATGTTCCCTTATTGTGATTTTCACACCTCTATTAAAGCTGACACATTCTGCTAATTGGTATTCAGATTAATATGACTCAATTGTGTACCTACCTTTGTTAGAGTTGTTTACAGTAGTTGCTTGTGATTTACAAACAGTGCAAAACTATAATGTGGCTATAAGTTTCTGCTTTACACTGAAACTGAATTATCACATAGAAATATTGGTCACTACTGATGTTATAATTTCAACAACACTTTAAAACTGCATGATGAGACAAATGAGGCACATCCATGCTTCACCACAAAGGCTGCTCGGTTACAGTCCAGCTGAAGAGCCTCAAACTAAGTGCACTGAGGAGTGAAGGATTGTGGAGGAGCACGTGCGGCTGATGCTCCCTGTGTCAGTAAACACTCCATCTCATCTGCAGTCAGCAGAGACACTTGTCTGCCTGCACTGTCTGGCTGAGCCGTCTCATAAACACACACACAGACACTCGCACACTTCTCGAGCTGAAGGTGAGGATTCATTGAGCTAGCCTCTCTCATTTCCTCACAGTAATGCACAGACACAATCTCAGTGCAACTACAAACTCATTGTAATGCACGCTCTTTGACTGATTGCAGATTGAATCATGTTTGACTTAACATTTCCCCTTTTCTGACAGATTTTGCACCACACTCACACACCAGTGAAAGAATCACTCCGTGGGGGAAGTTGAAACGAGAGTTGGGGTGACAGGTTTTTGCTCTTGTTCGCCTCCCTTCTTGGGAATGCAGTCTGCTGGCTAGGGCTGCAGAGAGAGCAGAGAGGAGAGGAGAGGAGAGGAAGAGGAGAGTCAGCCCAGCCTGACTCATCTGCTTGCTGCTGCATTGACGAGAAAAAACTCCAGTCAGGTGATGTAAGAGCCATGAGAACGAAAGAAAGAGAGATAGAAATAGAGGTAGAAGAACTGACAGAAGAAGAAGAGGAGGAGGAGGGAGGGAGGGAGAGTGGGGCTGAGGGAGAGGAACAAACAAAACCCAGCGAGGAGCAGACAGTCGTGGTGTTTTAAAATGTGCACCGGCACGCCACACTGCGGCTCTGGTGTCCAAGCTGGGGATGAGCTGCCGATCCCCACCTCGGGCATCCTCAAACCCCCTCTTCTCCCCTCCCCTCCCCTCCCTCCCCCAGCCACCTCGCAGCTCTGCTGTCTGCAGATTTCTCTGACTCCGGAGAGATGCATTGAGAAAAAGACAAAGACAAAGCCTGCCCTATGCTTCTTTAGGCGGTCTGATAATTCTCACAGGCAGCGGAGGGCAGCACCAGCTGTGAACCAAGACAGGCACTGCCAGGGACGGGCGGAGGGAGGTTGGAGCTGCTCATGTCAGACAAGGTTGATTATAGCAGAGACTCAGGACTCAGAGGAGGAAAATGTTACCCAAACAATACTGGGGGCAAATAGTTTTCTTTTCTGTGTTACTTTTTCTCACAACAGAAACCTGAGAGGACTCTGGGTGTGTGTCTTTTGTAAATAGTGGGAAACACTGATCAAGTACACTGTGACAAAGTACAAGAACAGTTTCCCCCAAAGGCCATGTGAGGGCCAAGCAACATCCAACAACTTTACCATCAGGAAGCAACATTTAGGTCCCTGCAGAATCTGCAGTCAACGCGCTTTGTTCAGTATGGAGTTTCAAACTGAAACGCTATCGTCTATTGTTGTTGTAGTTAGATGATACTTAAACTCAAACTGAAACTATATCTGATCAATCACAGTATAAAAGCATGTGCTGCATGTTATCTAACAAAGACTTCATATGTCTCTAAGGAGTCTGGGAGCTCCTCCACAGCTTGGAAGTGCAGGGAAAATGAAAAGCTTGAAGTGGGAGTTGTCTGTGTTATAATACATCCATATCAATGTGGCTTTGCAAGGCTTTCTCACCAAGGGAGTTATTTCATGAATAGGACAAAATCAGGAAATCAAGACACATACACATCCTGCTGTTTTAGCACAGGCACTTTGGGAACATAAACAGAGAGAGTGAGGACACAGGCAGAGCTGTAGCTGCTATTGATAATAGTTAGGTCATGTCATCTGTATTTTTCTTTAAAAATTCTTTTTTAGCAGTGTTGCAAGGGATTTTTCTGCTGAAAACCTCCAGATTTTCAGTGTTTTGAGACCCTTCTTTTTTTACTCATTTGATAATTTTCCAGCAGAATTTCACACCCGACAGCATAAAGAGGAGTTTTAAACAGTATTTAGACATTCATAGTTGGAAATAAACCCATAATGCTTTACTTCCATCATTTACTAGGGGAGTCCCAAAGTATGCAATCGGGTTCTAATTATACGGAAAATGGAGAAAAGGTTCTGAGACAGTATTGTAGTTAAGAATTTATATTTGATAAGCCATTATTGTTTTCATTTCCATATCTTTCCCTGAAAGAACTGCTCCATTTAAATATATTTTACAGGAAATATAATTGAATGTGTGTGGGTTGTTTTGATTCATGATTTCAAAAATGATGGCTATGGCCAGGGTTAGTTAAATACTGCTACTGTTACTGTTCGTAATCAATAAGTGAATTATTCTTCATGCACTTTAATGATGGTTTAAGCTAAGCTATGTTATGCAATGCCGCTCAATTAAGTTAAAATTAGGCAAACAGAATAAGTTCACGTCTCTTCTCTTCCTCGATCCAATTGTCTCCCTTTCTGCAGGATATGAAACGTTTCCTGGCCCACGGTCACTACAGGTAGCTCTGCAGCAAAAGGCTCTTCCATGCTACACGCATCAGATAAAACTCTGTCAGAGACGCTGGAGTACATGCACGGAGACATGCATCATGTGCCGCCATCATTTTAAGCTGCAGTTCTACAGCACATTAAATGTTTTCACCAAACAAACAAGCACATCAGGAAAAACAAATTAAGCCCACATGTGAAAGCAATTGGTGAGACTGGTTCAGAGAAAAAAACAAGACCAGCAGCGTAAACAAGCATTCATTGGACTGTTATCTGGCGGGTTCACTATGGAAGTGTCACATGTGATTCACTAACATTGTTAAGTGCTGATTGTGGTGTTTGTTGAAAAGACTGTGATGCTAGAGATAGTCAAGCTGATAAGGTTCAAGCGAAGGTTGTTTGTTTTCTATGCCTCACTGGTACTCCAACATGTATACAATGTAGACAGAATAAGGGAAGCACCTTACAATAAAATAGCCACACTGCTGGCAATGCTTTATGGATAGCATGAAATATCTCAAGAACTATTAAATGGATTGCCACAAAATTTTGCACGGATTAATGTTCCCTAAAGTATGAAGGCGTCTGACTTTTGCAATCCCTTGACTTTTCAAAGTTTTCACTTATCCTGCGAAATATCTCAACATCTACAAAAGTTTGTACAGATATTTGTCGGTCCTATATGATGTTTCCTAATGATGCCACCACAAGATTTACATTTGTGGTGTTTTAGTAGAGTGTCGCAAAAACTTTGTTTGATGTTTCGCCATTTGGTACAGACATTCATGTCACCCAAAGGATGAATTGTAATAATATGATCCCTTACCTTACCTATAGTGCACTTATCAAAATCTATATTTACTTTGGTTAATGACCAAATACTTGCAACGCCTGTTGTGCTTGTGTTTAGTGCTAATTAGCAAATAGTGACCTTGGTAAACATTAGCATGTTAGCATTGTCATTCTGCCAGATAACTGCTAGCTAACATGCTAGTGACATTTCTACATCATGTAATGTGGCAAACTGATGATGATGTACAGCAAATGTCAAAAGCAGGAAAAATTGTGTTGGCAAAGAGGAACAAGTAGACACTGATGAACATTGACTGCAAGGCATACTAATATAAAATGACATTCACTAAATTGGTATTTACTGCAGGGCTAGTTTCTATTATTTTGTCCACCAGCTATGTGCATTAGCAAAAGCTAGAAGCAATCCATCCAAACAAGTTGCACATCATATCATTAATTCTATTCCTGTCGCCTGTCATGTGCCTCCCTGAGCACAAATTACCTAACCTTCATGCAATCAGATTCAAATAACACACTATGAACTGTGTCAAAACAGGGACAACTAACCTCATTCATAGTGACCCACAGATGCATGAGGCCCTGAAGTCAAGGACTATCACAATTTTACAAGTGGTTTTTCACGTGGCGTCTCTTTTCTCCGTGGCTTTAAGAGACTTTGGCAGGCACCGTGATCCTGCTCTGAGGGCATTTCTACACAGGGTACATAGACTTCCCGTGCACAGTCACGGCCAGACCAGACAGACAAACAACATGTGCTAATCCCTGGTTGTCACGGAAACCAAAACATAATACTGAACTAACAGACACCTGACCGATCGGCCGAGGGAAGTGAGGGCCAGAGGAAGGAAGGAGGGAAGGAGGGAAGGTAGAAAGGAACAGGTGGTAAACCATACATGACAAATAGATTTCAAATTGTCAAAATAGACACTTTTTTTAAGCATTAAATACATATTTGTGGAAACTTAAGGCATTCAGAGTCCAGATCTATATTTCCTAACACAAACTTTCTGACTTGACTCAGCATGCTGTGTCAGCCTGAATCCAGCCAAAGGTCAAACCATAAGAGTCTCCATGAGCTTATCCAGCCCTCTGCTTGCCTGCCTGACCGGCCATGTTCCACTACTTCCATCAGTACACAGACAACACGGGAAAACCCTGCGGGATGAGCTCACACAGAGACAGCCTGCGTGGCACTGCATGCCTGGGAGTGTGTGTGTGTGTGTGTGTGTGTGTGTGTGTGTGTGTGTGTGTGTGTGTGTGTGTGTGTGTGTGTGTGTGTGTGTATCTCTGACGAGGCTTTCCGTCTACATGCATCTGTGCGATGCGCTTAGTATCAAGAAGGTGGTAATCTGTAAATCTGCTTTGCCTTGGGCAGGTGGTGTGAAACTTGGCAAGCAAGAACAAAAAGAGATGGACAGGAAGAGAAAGAAGGACAGACAGAGAGCGTGTAAATGACAGGGATGAGTGTGAAAGGAGAGGGAAGAGAGTGTGAGAGTGATTTATATTACATAACTAGCTTTTTTAATCATCTGTAAACAAAAAGACCCTTACATGCAGATAAACATCACAGCAGGGCATGCATGTGTTCACAGAAAACAACATCTAAAATATGCACAAGCTTAAAAAGCAAAAAAATACTAGAGTGCCTATATGATTTAAGAAATGACTTAGCCTTTTAAAGAAAATGTACTATTGCACTATAATGTACATAGTACTAATGCAGTATATATTCGTAAGCCACTTTTAAAAGATATTCGTCTTTAGTTGCAACAAATGGGCTTGCAGCCGAGTAGCACAGACAGGATGGGGAAGTCAGAAAGTATTGACAGACGAATAGTTGCATCATTGGTTTTTCATAGTATAGAAAGTATAGTATAGCACTAGCGTTATTCTTTAAGTGACAAATTGCATAAAATGGGATAGAATTTAAAATGTAAGTCTACAACGGTATTTTACGCGTCTTTTCTACCATGCAAATATTTATAGTACAGTATCATTCTTTCAAGTCTTTTATTACCAAAGACATTTTGAGGGCATGTGGGTAAAAAACATTTATGGATCTGCCCTCATCTGACAGCCAATAAAGTGCAGTGCAGCAGTAAGAGCCATCACATCTCTATACTATGACCGCTGTGGATCTTCCCCCTGCTTCCCGACCAGCGCTCCTGGCATGACCCAGGCAAACAGAGAGTAGAGCCTGGGTGGGACTGGGGGGGAAGAGAGATAGAAAATAACTCGGGCGGGCAGACATAATGCGATGGACTGAGACAAAGCATGGAGGGGGGAAAAGGAGGAAGAGAGAGGCAGCGAGCGGACAGAAGAGTGAGAGTAAGGAGGGAGGGAGGGAGGGAGAACGTGATGATCCACGTGACGCTGGCTCAGGCACTGCAGGCTGTTACGTAAGCGCACCCCCTGCCCTGTCTCCTCATGGACTGAGCAGACTCCGCTTCTCTCCAATCCCTCACCCTGCAGCCGCTGCCCACTTTTTTTTCCCTTCCACTCACATGGCTCCTCACATGGCTGCCTGCCTCCCTCCCCCTCCCTCCCTCGATCACTCTCCCTCCATCTCTTTCTCTCACTCTCCTCCACCCACTCACTGCACCCCAGGGGAGCCACCAACCTCTGCTGCCTATGCTGTCACTCTGTCTCTCTCTCCTTCTGTTTTTGTCTGTCTGCCTCTCCCTCTCTCATTATTTCCATCAATCGTTTTATCCCCCTCTCTCTCGCTCTCTCTCTCGCTCTCTCTCAATCTCTCTCCTGTGCAGTGAGGCTGCAGCTCCACGCTCAGGGCTACAGGGAAATGACAAAGAGAGGCCACAAATACATGCTTGAGCACACTCGCGCACACCTACACAAACTGACATTTCACATATCGTTACCGCACTGTCTGGCTGCTCGAATGCGCTGAGCTGCTTTTGAAAAAAGTGACTGTTTTTCCACTTTAAATTCCTCTGTCTTATTCTACACAACTGTTGAATCGTTTGCCTTACGAAAACAAAAACGGCTTGGCTGACTGACGAAAGACACAAACACGCAAAGGGAAAACAAAAAAACTCTGACTCCTCCAGTAGCTGTAAGTGACACTGGCTGGCATGTACTATTTAGAGGAAGGTAGTCTTGGCAGTATTACGAATGCAAATACACTGAAAGAGAGGGTTAAGGAACATGCATACATTATGTTTTAACAAGTGATGCTGTGGGGCAACAATAACAGTATTTAGCAGGACAGCATTGTCAACAAAATAATAATCATGTCGCATCATACCCACATGGTCAGAGGCCAGCAACACAAGTTTTCTCCCAGTTTACTTCAGGACAACGTTTAGTTCAATAAACATATGCCCCCCCCCCCAATACTGGCTGCAGTATTGATTTGTTTGTCGGGTGCTTGCCCCCCTCCTCTTCCTCCTCCTCCTCCTCCTCCTCCTCCTCATTCCCTTACTTCCTCCCACCTATTCTCCCTCCCCGTGTGAGTGTGTCCTCAAGTGCCTCCCTGTCTTATGTAACATAGAAAGGCCCACAGCATACTGATGAAGGGGAGTCTGGGCTCCTGGCCGACAGACCTGGGAGAAAACAACACTACACCGCACTGCTGATGGAAACAAAGCATTGCTGGCACTTTAAGATAGGGCTTAAGCCACAGAAAACTTTGAGATAACTGTACCTTATTTGTGGATTTTTTTATGTAAACGTGAGATTGTGAGAAACTGATCCAATTTTCTTGGGAATTCGGAAGTTAATAATTAAGCCTTTATAATTAAGCCTTTATTAGTCCCACAATGGGGAAATTATTTCTCTGCATTTGACCCATCCCGGAGGAGCAGTGGGCTGCAATGAAGCGCCCGGGGAGCAACTTGGGGTTAGGTGTCTTGCTCAAGGACACCTCGGCATGTTGCCGGTAGAGGGGTTTGAACCACCAACCTTGTGGTTACGGGACAAGCGCTCTACCTCATGTGCCACAGCCGCCCCGGCTTCAAATCTTAAAGTGACAAATAACATAATTAAAACCCTGTTTCATGTGACATTCTTCCCATGCAGGGTCAAGTACTCACAGCCTCCTGAAAGCATCCCTTCTTGTCCATCATCTCTCTGAGTGTTTGCAGGATCTTGATACACAGCTTCTCCTCTTTGTCCATAAGCTTCTTGGTGTGTTTGATTAGTCTGACAGAGTGTAAAGAGAGGTCCTGTATCACTTAAAGTTGTGTCCTATGCAGTCACCGGCTCACAAGTAAAAACAAAGAGATATTTTATCGATCACCACAGTGGAAATCACCCTTTCTGCTCTCCAGGGAGGTCAGACAGCAGCAGCAGAGTAACAGCACCCCTAGAGGTTTGATGTATCAAACTATATATATTTTTTAAATATCTCACATTTTAGTTTGAGTAATCAACTGACCACAGACAGATTAAATTAACTTTATTTTTTCTTTACATATTTACTATTGTTTATTTTAAAGCTTCCTCTTGTCTTTGTAATATTCCATTTATAATTTCAAATATTCCTTTTGTATTTATTCTTGACTTTTAACTCTTTTCCAAAGCCTCAAAAACTACTGAATACATATACTAGTACCCAATTAGTGCAGGTTTTAGTTAATGCTACTTTTTCCAACCTGCCAATCTTAGACTAAAAATAACATATCAGCAACTTCGGTCAGAAATCCTAATCTAACCCTAAATGTCACCCATGCCGTCGCTCTTCTCTACAGCTACACTAACACTTTAAATGAGTCCTCCAGGCTTTCAAAAAAGAGAAATGTGTTCTTTGTTCCTTACACAGGTTGTGTGACTTACTTGGACATGAAAGCTCCACTCTCACAGCGTAATCGAGCAGCCTCTGGAAACAGCAGCTCTGGGCTGTGAAGAACATCCACCAGCACAGAAAACTCTGCCTGAACCTTTGGACTGAACTGCTCCTCCAGAAGGGACACGACTCCCTGTACATCACAGACAGACAAACATAAAGGCTCAATCAAATGCTCTCCTGTAGAGACTTATTCTGCTAAAATAAAACATTTAGAAAAGCGCTCATAAACTTCTAAATTCAGACACTCCTGTTCATGTATTTCTTTTAGCCACACTAGCAGCACGACTCTAGGGATGGTAGTCCCCCACTTTGGCCCACACCGAAATATCAAAAAAATGTTTGCTGGATTGCCATCAAATGTTTGTACAGATAGCCTCGGTACCCAGAGGATGTAGCCTTGTAACTTGACTTTTTCTCTATTGCCAGTATGAGGTTGACAATTTTGGTTGTTAATTGAAATGTAATTATTGGATAGATTGCCATACAATTTGGTCCATACATCCATGTCCTCCTCAAGATGATTGTATAAACCTAATGTTCCTGGTCTTTATATATAGCACCACCATTAGGTCAAAATTGAATTTGTCCAACACCTTAGTATTAAGCTTAAAGCTCGGCTGTGCCTTGTCTCAGAAACGCTAGTGTTCCTGCAGACTCCTAGTCTTGTTTAAAAGAAAAATCACCTGGAGCTTCTCAATGATGTTCTTGTAGTCAGGGCCACCAAAGGTCTCTTTGCGGGGTCGTGTGCGGGCAGAGATCCTCCAGTCCTTGGCTGCTCGCTGCACCATGATGCTATGGACCTTCAGAGACAAAGTGTTGACCTGACTGTCCAGGTCCACTGGGATGGCTATGGCCCGTGCCTTAGCTGGGAAAGAACGAAAAAGGGTTGGATGTAGGTGGGATTTTGTGTACAAAATCAACACAATAAATTAACTATTACATTGATTAGTGATTTGCATTTTAATCAATAATCCAATGCCTCTATCTTTAACATTGGTCAAAGACTGGACAGCAGAGTAGCAAAACTCACCAACGTCAGCCAGTGTTTTGATACAGCTCTCAATATTAGCCTTCTGAGCTGAGTTGATCCAGGTGCAGTTGTAGATCCTGAAAGAAGACTGAAGCAGCTTGATGAAGACGGACTGGTTTGTCTGTTTAATGGAGAGAGAGAGAGAGAGAGAGAGAGAGAGAGAGAGAGAGAGAAAGCAGGGAATACTGAATACTGTACAGAAAGACAGAGATAATCCTGATTTGAATACTTCGATATTGTGTCTGACGGGAGACAATAGTACAGACTTCTGCGTAAAACACTTCAAGCATCTGCTTGACGTATGCAAATTTCGGCAATAAAACAAGAAGGTCCCAGGTGAGGGTGTAGTAAAAGAGCCAGTCTGCTGTTAAATATTTTTTTTACTGTAAAATAGCTAAAAGTTGGCAAAGAATTTGGACATGCCACGAGAGGGCCTCCCTCTGCGGGTAAATTCCACCTGCTTGTCAGAGCTGAAAAACAGTACCTGCAGGTTGGAGTGGTTGACAGAGAAAGGTGAGCTGAAGAAACCCTTGACAATGGCCATCACTGTCTCTGTCACATACTTCTCCAGGGCCAAATCGGCATGGTTACGGTCTGTGGTAGTGTTGCACACCTTAAATACAAAAACAAAACAGAGGAAAACTGAACAAGCTCGTCCTAACATCACACCGCTATCTTTTTCTCTGCACTTGCAGTATGCGAATGGTTTTAGAAAATGGGTTAACCCTTAATGTATCTTGACACATACACTGCCTCATTAGAAAAGTATCAGTCTGACAGAGCCTTACACTTGACATGTCCACCAGGAAGTTGTCAAAGAGCTTCCAGATATGGTTGGAGGTGTAGATCTCTTTCATTTCTACCTCTGTGTCCACGTAGCAGTGATTCACAAAGTTCACATAAGCAGTTTTGACCTGTGGGATAAAAAAAATAAGATGCCTGGTTACTTTTAGATTAAAGACAGAAAAAAGAGAATAAACAAAGTACCCAAAGATGCAACAAAACTTGACAAAATGTGTATTTTTTTAATCTATACCATAAAGTCGTCTAGCCTTACCTCTGGTATACAGTGGACATCAGAGACAACTTTGACAATGTCGTCCAGCGGCAGCAGAGAGTTGCATTTCAGCTCAGTGTAGACGTTCTTGCCCTCAGTGCAGGCAGCCAGTAGCTCCACAAGCATGTTGTGGTAGGCCAGAGCTCCATCTTCATCGGTCCGCTCTCGCTCAGAGCCCATCATCTGCACCAACACTGAGAACGAGGAGCGGTCATTGTAGAACACCAGGACGTCTTCGCCTTCGTTCACCAGCTGGACACACAAACAGAGACCCAAAGAAAAGAACAGTTAATAACAGTAACTAATCAATAAATGTACATACATTTGAAACATTTTTATCTCACCTCTGTCATGACTTTGTCCTGACATTTCTTCACATACTTCCCATCTGCTTTCACAATGGTTTGCAGGAACTTGAGGTACAGAACGTGTCGTCCGTGTGTTTCAATGCAGTGAACAAAATGATGGACGACTCGGTCGCTGATCTCATTGCACAGCTGGTAGTTGTTCATAAAGATGTGACGCATGGTCTCAGCTTCCAGCAACTGGTTGGATATTTGAGATGTGATTCAGATCATCTTCATAACACTCTATTGATTCATTTGTATAACAGGAAAAGAAACAAAGACAACTGTTCTTGCTGATACTAAATTAGAACATATCACTTTCCTGTTGTCAGGCTGTTGTTGTTTTGCACCTGCTCCTTTTCATGACAGATTCATGCTGATGATGCTACTTCATGCTCTACCACAAAAGAAGACCTCCCTAAAAAGTAAGGCATGACAACAAGGGGTAATGTACAGAAAGGTCAAAATACCCCTGGAGTTAGGAAGAGGTTCAGGTGTTTATGTAGAAGAACTTGGTTCTGATGGTTTCCTCTGCAGAAATTTTGCAGAAACGTATGTGCCAGGGTCATGATTTCAGTCATCTTCTCATCACTCTGTGCAAAGGCAAAACCAAGCAAATAAAAGGAGAGATTATAAAACCTAATGTAAGAAATCATGACAGCAAGAAACCATGATGTGCAAAGATTTTACAGTCAACATCAAGTACAACGAGTCATTCACGCGGCTGTTTTGGTTGTGACTCACCTGCTCATAGGGGATCTGCAGCAGGTCCAGCACCACTGTATGGGCCCCCATGTTCTTCAGCAACCTCTGCTGCTGCACACGACTCTTCTTACTGGGATAGCACAGCTTACTGAGCCTCAGTAAGATCTAAATATCAGACACAAACACGTATTACAGATGCACTGCAGGACAAAAAGAAATGAATTACCTGGAAATAAAGACATTGAACTCACCTCTTTTACGATGTTGTAGTTGTTTGCTTTGTTGCTGTCAATTTGAGGTTTATTATCTCCATCCTGTACTGGGCTCAGGACAACCTCCTGACAATACACATACAGGAAGAGAAGCCTTCAGTAAATACATTCAAGTATGATTTTGATGTTGTTCATTTCAATTCACTAGTATGTTAAATAGTTTAATTGTTTTAGGTTCATGCCACAGTTAACTAAAGCTGTGTTCACTCCAAAAGGTTTATCTTTGGCATGCAACAACCGTCACATCCTGTCTCTTATTACCAGTGGTGGGAAATGTCCCTGCACTGATCCTTATCATTGCCGTAGCAGCATTAATGTAACAATAATGACATAAAAACACACAAACATGTTACGGGCATGACTAATAAAAACTGATTTACAGCAGATCAGTGTTCTGCCAGACATTACTATTCATTATTAGCCAACAAAACAGCTTTCCATCAGCTTTGATGAACAATAACAACAAACAAAAAAGCCATTTAAATTGCAGCTGAATGACTAATAGGATGTTTAAGACAAATATAGGAACTTCCTGTAAAGAAAGAAATTTCACCCTAAAATCTGAATTGTGATTTTTTGCTTTTCGATGCTAGATACCATTAAATGATGGTACAGCACCTCGATGTTTTGTTCTTTGACCTGCCGTACCCCCAGGTCTTCACTGCTGTAGACTCCGCTTTTCTCCACCCACAGCTCTGACTTCTCAACAGTCAGACGCAGCTGGTCCAGGTCTGTCTTGATCTGCTTGTAGTTATCTACATCCTGCTCTGACACTAATAGCTGGACCTGGAAAACACACCGACACATACACTTGATGAGAAATAAACCAGACATGAAGATATTAAAAGAACAAATGTGAAAAGCATATCTCTGCCAAGAAGTCTCAGTTCGCCACTTTGGAAAGTCTGCGTATTGTTAATATGCGAGCTAGATTCCAGCTGAGGAAGCTCTTAGTGAGACAGTTTACAACTGCTGCTGTTTGGGCCTTTGGAGGACCCTCTTAATCCAAACTGATTAACTCAGGAAATGCCTAATGCCACACTCTGTCAGCTAACCGAGTATTAAATGCTGGAGTTTAACTGGTGTGTCGCTACCTGTTTGAAGGCCTGCAGGACCTCGGCTCTCTGGCTGAAGTGTTTGAAGATGAGCTGCAGTGAGCCAGACACCAGTGGGGGGTAATCTTGCATGATGAGATGGATCAAAACCCTCAAAAACGTCCGCCCCCCCTCATCGTCCAGCTCCACTGCACTTAACTCTGAGCTGAAATCACAACATATCTTAGATAGGAATCTTAAGCAGATGCATCATTGCCAAAGAGTAAAAGGAACCGGGTCGTTCGAAAATAATCAACTTATATGTTTAATATTCTATTTAAGCACAGCTTTACCTACCTCCCCGCAAACATGCTCTCTGCTTTGGTTGCAATCTCATCTATGTCTGGTTCAGCAGCTGGAGACAAAAGGAAGTGAAAACATGGACAGTAAACACCTCATTTAGAATGTAAAAAAAAAAATATTTTAGTACTTAGATTAAGATAAAATAAAGTCGCACGTGTCACTGGGATCAACTCATTCACAGAGACAGAGCTGTCAGTTATGGTCCTGTCCCCAAACTCTTTCTTGTAGATGGACAACAAGTATGTGATCCTATAATCCAACCTCACACTCAGGATGAACTAACGGGGAAACAAAAAAAATAGAATTAACAATGACATTTATTTTTTTATAATGGCAAATTTTACCAGAAATGACTTAAAGCACATGCAGTGGACGGCCCTTACTTGCAGGATTTCGATGATTTTCAGCTTGGTGTCCATCACCATGACATCCTCATTGTCAGGCAGGAAGTGTCCTCTCCCATAGCGCAGTGACGGAGAGGTGTCAGGGAGGCTATGCGGCACGCCTCGACTCAGCATAATCTGAGTCATCATTTCCCCAACTCCATGGATCGTACGGAGGACATTGTTGCCTAAAGGAAACAATCACAGCATTTTGCATTGTGTGTCTTTCAACTATTTACATAGTTGACCTATTTCAGCTTAAGCCTGTTAAACTTTGACAATGTATCATGAAGCTAAAACAAGTGCCCTAAAGACGTTAAATGGATTGGCCAAGAACTTTCTCCAGTTTAACAAAAAAAACTGCAGTTATTGTTTTCAGTCCATTAAACCTCACCACTCGTTTTATTTACCACTTTGTCCACTTATATTAAAAGGTTTTCACTTCCATCAGCGGATTTGTTCTTACTTTTTCTGATCTGCAGAAGTCTTTGACCTCATATCTACAACTGTTTATTTCTGTAACTTCATATTAAAGTTCCTTAAAAGTTACTTTTTATCAGGTCTAAAAAACTGCAAAAAGTCATGCATAGCCTTGCTCCTGCAGACATTGATTAACTGCTGCACCCATATTTTCTACCTAAAAACGTGACTAAAAACGTGAAACTTTCTATCTATTGTTTAAAGCACTTCGTAAAAAAAAGAACCTTAGTTGACCAACTCAATGATGATGCCCTTATTCTGTGTAACTGCACTGACCAGTCTCTGGACTCTTGTCGAGCTTGTTCATGAAGGTCAGTGGGTGCTGGACAATATCCAGGATGGCCAGCAGAGTGCGTGTGAGACGCAGCAGCTCACTAAAGCTATAGAAACCAAAGTACACCAGGTTACGAGCCAGATTCACCACCTGGAAGACAGAAGACAATCATCATAAGGATTAGATTTTTTTTTACAGTGGAACACAAAAACACATGAATAAAGCACAATGTCAGACTGATATAACCTACTTTATGTGTTTATTTTACCTCTAGCGTGAGTTCATTCTTGTCTTTTTCTCCAAATGGAAAAGGCTGGCTGACCACATCTTTAAGATATTCTTCAACAAACTCCATGGTGTGAGCAAACTTCCTCTTCATCTCCTCTCTTGACGTATCAGTGGACTCGTACTCAAACCTGCAGGAAAGCACAATCACAATCTGCATGTGGTGACTCTCAAAATACGCCTGTACATAGCACACATAATCCCTCAGATGGATGCTCACTCATGAATGGTGATCTTTGAGGGGATCTCGGTCCACAGGCGGGCATAGCGTACAGGCACCACGGCCTCCTGTGGGTCGCGGTCCACATGCATATGCAGCATGAGACGGCAGAAGGAGGCTCTGAGGTTGTAGGGCAGGCAGTCGTCAAACATGCAGCGCAGGATCAGATCCACCGGTAGCTGACAGGTGATCTGGTTGATGGCTAGGTACTGACGGTCCAGACACATTTTAGCAAAGAGATTCAACTGGTACCTAGAGAGGAGGCAAGGGACATGTTTTTGTTTTTGCATTTGGACATGGGAAGACGAGGGAGAATACATTCACTCTTGCTTGCTTCAGCTATTATTGTGTTACTGAAATAAGGTGTAGCACTACAGGGGAAATAAAACCAAGGATGCCACCGTCACCTGTAATAGGTGATAATGTCTACATCCATCTTGTGGTTGCCCTTGGCATCCTGGGCCAGGTGGCGAATGGATTTGCCGTGAGGCTCCTTGTGGCTGTCGATCCAGTAGAGCCAAACCTCCTCCTCCTCCACCTCCTCCTGTAGCAGAGAGGACTCCAGGGTGGTCTCTGTGTTAGGGATGAGCCTTGGCGGGGGGAAAAGGAGGACAAGGGAAGGAGTGTGACAAAAAGCAGTTGCTGGAAAAATTGCAAGCATTATACTCATAAAATATCTATTTCACAAGGAGGCAGCAGCACATTCTTTAGGCTTACTGAATGTGCGTGTTTGTACATGTTTAAAAATGAAGGACTGAAATATGACAGGATCTACTTGGATGTTTTAAATATAGATACCACAGGGTGTGACTCACTTGGTCTGGATGAGGATATCTGCGTTGGTGGGGTTCAGCATAAATTTACAGATAAGCTCCTGTGTGACGGGGATTGCTGTCTTGTTGGACACGCAGAGATCAGACAGATAATCCAGGAATCTAAAAGAGTAGAGCAGACATGAATCACCATGTTTAACAAATATTTTACACACAAGGTTTCAGCAAAGGAACACAAAAAGTTTTTGTGTGTTCCTGGTTGTACATAAAATATTTTTCTTGTAAAAATGATTCTGTTGCTTTATATGACAGATATGACTCTTACAGTACATACTCTATTGTATTTTAACATATAAAGCAGAGGGACACAATAACTGAAACAACTTTTAATATACCGATTACGCACTCACCGCAAAATATGGCGTCACAGTGATCATATGGGGAAGGTTAGAAATGTATTTCTGATAAAAACTGAATTGAGAATTTCAGTAGGGTTAAGTAGGGTTAAGTAGGTAATATTCACATATTTAATTGGATTGCATTATTCTCTATCATACCGTATTATAAGTTTAGTCCCTGTGTTACAATATTAACCTTTTCCAAGAAAAGTCTTGAGTATGACTACTAGATGCACATGTCAGATTTGTTCAATATTTTCTGATATGAAATTGTTCCCCTGGGTCATCTACTCTTCTGGAGGTGTACATGTCTGACCTGGGTTCTCTGTTGCGCCTCAGCAGGCTGACGAAGGTCTCAATCTCTCTGGCTGTGATGTGTTTTTCCAGCAGCTTGCGGTTGTTGTGCAGCAGGGCAGTGATTGTGTCCTCAGCCAGGATCTCATAGCCGATCTGAGACTGCATGATTGTGAACTTTTTGGCTATATATTCCTACGTAGCAAAAGAGACATATGGTTAAAGCCCTCTGAGGCAAATTTGTGATTCTGGGCTATACACAATAAACTGAATTGAATTGAATTAAAAACACTTTGATGGATTTTTTTGATTAACACGGGGATACCCATACCCATAGAAACTGGAGAGCTGCCTGTCATTACCACAACCCGTTAGACACTGAGCAGCTCAAAATGAGCCATTTATGATTAATCGAGGGCTGCAAATGATTGAGTTAAATGTACCAAGGCCCAAGTCAGTGGGGCAGTAGTTTAGCTTAATTTAATTTGTAGGAAATTAAATTGAAAAAAAGTGAGAGAATCTTCATATTTTCAAAAGGTGTAACTACAACATATTTGGTAATTTACTAGATAACATTTATTTAAAGTGTTAATCATGGCATAACAGCATATTAATTGCCCAGACTGTAGCTAATTAAGTTATTGTTAGGTGGCCTGACTGAGAGGGGAATAAAATAAGTAAATTATAAACAACAAAGTTTCCTCCAGGTAGGTACTGTGTGTTTATTTCTTGTTTTACTCTTAATAAAACCACAGAATTGTGTTACTGTGACATGCTAAAACGCAGGAAAGCGGACAAGAAGTTAAGTATTCAATAAAATCTGTTATGCAGTTGCCTAGCTAACTAACGTTGCTTAATAGATAGCATCAGCCACTGTTAATACCTGACCCAGGAAAGCTGTAGCAGTAAAAGCCATGTAATGAGCTGAGAGTGTGTGTGTATTTTATTCCTTATAAATATTTGTTTTTCATCGTTTTATTATTATTATTTTTTTTATAATAAATGACATCACACAATTTGTTATGATTTTTTTTTCTGTCGATCCAAAGAGCACTACTACTTTCTTGATTATGGGCATCATTACATTACTATACCGATATGCTCCCAACTATAAGCCATCTCTCTATGCTTTAACTACCCCACATCCCTGGGATAATTAGCATGTTAATGAGCCTGATGACAAACTCAATGAGTACTCAATATTAGACTGTAGGAGACCGAAAACATGCCTGGTTCTTGCGATAGTCCTGTTGGGAGTGGCGTAGCACCCTGTAGCAGAGTCTCAACATGTACTTGAAGTGAGCATAGCGCTGGTCTCCCAAATCCTCCAACTTTAGCATCGGTCCATCACCCTGATCTGTGAATGGAGCCTTCAGGATGTCAAAGATCTGGTGGAACAGAAACCCACATACAACGATGAAGAACCAATCGAGCATTTACTATAGCAGGGAGATACTTTGATCAATACACTTCTTGAGGCCAATGTTTGGTTATTGTAAAATATCCCACTAATGGAAATACGTCACAATTTAAGATTTGCACTGGGCATCACTGTCGGAACTCGACCCTTGAGTTAAAGTTCTGATCAATCTGCATCAGCAAGGACAGAAGTGTGTGTGTGTGTGTGTGTGTGTTTGTGTGTCCTAATGCTGACCTGAGCAAGGATGTTCTGTTCCCTCATAAGTTTCTGCCTCTCTCGGTTTGGTGTGGAGGTGACCACAGACAAAACATCCTGGCCATTGTTTGGTACCACACATACAAAGAAAACAAGGTCCTCCAGGAGCTTAGTCACAAACCTGAAAAAAAGGCAAAAAATAACATCAAATCATAAAACATGCACACGACCTTGTGTCACCTATATCGTCATGCTCAAGCATCTGTACCTCCTCTCGTTCTGAGCGATGTTGCCGTACTGAAGCTTCCTCACAGTGGACTCCAGGACCTTGCTGGCATCGTTTGCAAAGTCCAAGTCTCTGACCTCCGACAGGGGAACAGATACGATGGCGAAAGCTTCTTTGTCTTCTTTAGTGGGACAGGTGCCAATCTATTATGACAGCCAACATAAATGTCTAAATAATGCATCCATGTTTGTTTTACTTGTATGTGTGTGTGTGTGTGTGTGTGTGTGTGTGTGTGTGTGTGTGTGTGTGTGTGTGTGTGTGTGTGTGTGTGTGTGTGTGTGTGTGTGTGTGTAGACCTTGAGCATCACTGGACGCTCCTCCTCTGCATCGATGGGGACGTTTGTGCTTGTCACCCAGGTGTTGGTGCACAGGTGTCTAAGTCTCACATAGGAGTTTCTAAGGAAGAATGAGACAAGACATCATATGATTTCTAGTTTATGTACTTATGTTGCCGTTTAACTGAAAAGCATCCATCTCGATAATTCAGTTAGCTGCTAGCAAGGCTAAAGGGATGGAATTTTGTCCCGTTGTGAAATGATCAAGTAGCAAGTATTACCCATGACCAATTTTTGAAGAAAATTAATAAAAAGCACATGGTTTGGAGTCAGAATATGTGATATTATCTCACACTAATGGCAGATTTACTGACAAAAAAACTGCTCTGCTCTGCGCTGTGAGCTCTAGTAAAAAATTCCCCCTGTGGATACAACTACAGCACATGTAACTTGTCGTTGTTACTGTTGCCCCCATGTGAGGGACTGACCTGGGCACGAGACAGTCGGCACGCTGCAGAGTGGTGGCGTCCAGCTCAAACAGAGAGGCTATGTCATTCCCATGTCGGACAGAAACCAGGGTGAAAGCAATCTTCTCTGCTGCTTGATGCTTCCTCTTGGAGAACAAAGTCTCAGTCTCATTCTGCAGCACACACACAAATATACAAACGCACACACACAGAGAAAGTAGATGTTAGCGTCTGCAATCTAAAAGCTCATATGGCACAAAGTTAAGTTGTTTATCGATATTTATTATTATTATCATTTAATATATTTTAAACACATGGATTTTCTAGTCTCACAATCTTTAAATATACAGTACACAACAACACAGTCTATATTCAAGTCTATAAAACAAAGATGCATGCAGAGCTTGTTGTCAAGAGTGTGTTAACACTAATGCGAGTAGATGGATGTTACTTGAAGCAGGTTCGGGCTTTACCTAGCTAACAGACATATTTAGAATAATTTGGTAGCTAGGGCGTTTGCGAATGCAAGTTGCCAGATCTTGCAAGAGTGTGTTGCTGAGACAAAGAGAGGTCTTGAACAAAGTAAATTTTCTCACAATTTGTCAGACTGAAAAAAAAAAGCCATTTTATAGTCAGAATGTTCTAAAGATATGTCACGCCCTTTCTGTACTGTCTCCGTCATTAATTGGTTATTGTTTATTTTGTGATCTGTTTTCTATTAATTGCTTGTAATGATTGTTGGGTCTCTAAAATGACAAGTTTTCAGAGCTTAAAGTGATCAACAGAAGATGCATCTGCAACTTTTTTGCTTATTGATAATTATTATTGATATTATCAATTCTCATATTTGGATTTTAAACTGTTGGTTGGATGAAAGAAGCAATGATGTCACATGGGGCAGGGAAAATGTTCACTAGATGAAATGATAGATAAGGGAAACAATCTGCTGACTAATAGATAATAATAGCAATTCAGAATAAATCAGTTTTTTTTAATTAAATACAAAAAAGGCAAATTTTCACATTGTAATAGATGCAACTAGAAATATATTTTGAATATAACTTTAAATGATGACATCACACATGATTACTTCAATATCAATAATTTTCCTGTCCATTTATTGATTCATTGTTTTTTGCTAAATGCAGCATGCACAGCAGGACCTCCTCTAACCTTCATGTCCAAACTGCACACACGATGTATATCTTGTTATATTCTAAAAAAAAAAAGCCTCATTTCAGTGAACTTGTTTGTTGAGTATTACTGTGGCTATGAGAAGCTGGGCATATACATGTTTTGCATCAATTTGCCATATCTTTACACATACTATATATACCAATAAATGAGGCCAACAGTTGATAAAATCTATAACTGAGGTCGGAAGGAAGTGAGCGATACTATACTGCCACAGCTTCTTCCACTAATGAGGTATTGAATTACACAGAGATGTAGCCACAGAGCCATGACTTCTCCGTGTGATGTGTTAGACACTGCAGTAAGTAGGCTGGTAGAGTCAGCGCTGTGCAGATGCGGCACATATAAGGCGAGGGTTAATTTCTCCCACTGTTCTCTGCATGTCAATGGGAAGCTCCCCAGAGCTGCCTCCACGCCTCAGCTTCACCATCCTCCCACTCTTCTCTCCACCTCTTTCTCCCCCCCCTCCCTCCCTCTGCTGGTGACTCACCCCACCAGCTTAGCACAGGCGAGTGGAGCAAAGCAGACAGCACGTCTGCCTCCCCTCCATCCCCTCTCGCAGGGCACCCCCACACCCAGACGTTATGTAAGGAGCCCCCTGTGTGTCTGAAACTCAGCATGTGCATGAGAAAGTGTGTGTGAGGCTGAGAGAGTTGGTGTGCGTGTTCCTTGCACTACCAGAATACAAATGTGCAAGGTAGCTAAGAGCTGAAAGAAATGCCTAGATATAGATTCCGAGTTTGTATGCGAGTGTTAGCGAACTGGCAGTATTGCATAACCAAAGGATGAGGAGACAGAGACGGGTCTGAAGTTGGGCAGACAATGTTTAACTGCTGAGAAAATCGTTGTTTTCAGTAAAACACTTTTCTAATCTTCTTTCTTGTTCACCAGCTCCTTCTCTCTTTCAGTCAATCTGACTCATCCATGGTGTGAAATGATATTTGCATTGCTGCTGTCTTGAATAATAATTATCAACTTAGCAGATAAAATAATGTTAAAAACCTGTTAGTAGTGTGTGACTTTGCAGCTAAATGTGCTTGTTTGACTGACTCACCTCTCCTTTTGGCTCCACTGTGTTGTCTTTGAATTCAGGGTTCACCTGCAGAGAAACTGAGGGGTCACTCTGTGACCTCAAACATAGGAAGCTCTGATGATCATCCTGTCATTATCATCCTCATCACTCCAAATCCAAACTACTCAACAGCAGATGGGTAATAGACGCCATATCAATGGGAATACTGCCACCTACAGCACATCATCTAAAATCCCCTTTAACTGTGCTTATTCAGAAACTGTAGAGTAGAGTCTCTCAGTTTGAAAAAAAAAAAAGTGGCACAGACTAAATGTATCTTTGTGCGAGCTACTCTAAAAGTACTGTATAATAAAGTATGGATGCACCCATTTGACTTTTACAGTCCCAATAGAAATAGCAATACCTGGGCTTTGGGTATCAGCTAATACAGAGTACCAATCTCATTGTTTAATCAATAAGCTCTATTCCTCACTGTGTGAAAGTGAATGAGATCATTCATTTATGTGTAAGGCTTGACTTAAACACTGCTTTCTTTGTCAAACAAAGTGTAAACATAAAAATACATAGACATACATTTATTGAATAGCTATTTATCATTAGAATAAAACATTGTACACCAGCAACTTGGTAAAAAATCTTCAAAACCTAAACAGGAATCAAGATTTATTAATTATGATTGGTAGCTACAAAATGTAATGGATTAAAAGGAGTTAAACTCACCTCTGCTGCGAGGTAATTCCCAGTCGCCAGGTGTTTGAAGCGGAAGAGACTGTTCCACTGTCCTGCTCCACCTCTACAGGGGTCATAGTGCACAACCTGGCATGGAAAAACAATATAAGGACACCTAGAAGCATCAGTTGTTGTCCAAGTATGTGGTTAAGTGTCAGTCTGTCCTCGCCTCAAACTGGTCTGATAGAGTGCAGAGGGACTTTTACAACATTGTTCACAGTTTCTTAGTAGCACTGCTCATTTAGTTTCTGGTTTTGTTTCGCAGGCAGAACGGCTCCTTTTGGGATAGGATTCGATTAACAGCAGTCATAGGATGATGTCTTTTTTTTTTTTTAAGAGTTCTTAGTCAAAGTGACATTAATTCACAAATCAAATAAGTTCTAGTTTTCCCTAACACTGCGGTGTCAGAATGAGAGTCTATGTGCCAAGTACAACAGGAATTTGGTGCAGCAACATGTCAACTACTGATATGGTAACATATGGTAAAAACAGCAGAGGGCCAACAGGAACTCCCACTCAATGCGAGCTGATAAAGAGGAACATACAGAAAGTGGGTTACAAGGAACTAAAGGTTGAAGTGGCAGACAGTATGTATTATTATTAAACGGGAAATTCTGGCCTATATGTGGGAGAAATGCTCCTTAATGATGACAAAAGTGTAAATTCAGGGACTGACCTGGGAAAAATGCATGACTTAGAAGCGTCTTCGTTTTGTTTATGTATGGCTGGTTCTTACTCAAGGGACAAAAACTCAATTACATTTTTTCCATAAACTGCAATCAGACAAACTTCACCAGAGCTTGATAAATTAACTTGATTTTTATTTATTTTTTAAACAATGATTCTCTTCTAATTAGCATCAATGATGTTCTCAGGATTAAAGCGCGATGTCGTTAATTCCTGTGTGAGCTTTACCTCGATCTCCCAGAGAGCCTTGGAGCTGGTGGCGGAGGTGGCAGACTGCCGCAGTGTGGTCCTGAGAAACACATGCTGCTGCTCCTTGTACTCGTCACAGGTCAGAAACTTCTCCTGCTCGGCGTGAAACAGCCTCACCACATCCCCCTGACAGAGCACACAAGCAAGACATGACACCGCTGCAAGATAACTGCATGCTGTTTGCTCTGAAGACGCGCAAACTACATGCAGTATGCTAAAAGATGCACTGAGGAAACCTAGAAGTGATAAAACAACATACCCCCTTCAGCACATCTTCCCTGTAGTCGCTAAACTTCATGAACAAGGTGACCTTCCAGCTGGTGTTACAGTTAACAGCATTAACCTGCACCATGAAGCAGAGAGTAAGGGGCAAACATTTCATTAAATTTTAGATTTTTATCATTCAAAAGTCACATAAGGTCTGTTGAAAACCTTGCAACACCATCCTTCTTTATGTTTCAACCACAGTTAAAGGACCAAGACAATAAAGCACTACATTAAAAACGTTTGAAAGGCAAACAACAGGCATTTCTACTGTTTTTCTTTATTTATTAGACTACAGCTTTGTTTTTCAGCACAGATAGAAACAATGTAGATGGACTAGTCTTACCTCTTTGCAGCCGGGGTTGTCTAGCAGCTCGATGTTACTGGCATGAAGAGGCTGCCCTGCGTTTACTGGCATCAGCACCACCTTGTCTCCAACCACCACCTTGAACCCAATAACCGACAGTCTTATGCCAGCACAGGTGAAAACGCAAGTTGGAAATCTTCAACAAGTGTTCAAATGGATGAAACAGGAAGTAAGACTGTGTCCATGCAAACATCCCCTTATCTAAAAAAAAAAAAAGAAGAGGTGCTATGTGCAACAGCAACAGGCTGAGCTTCACATGAGAGAGTGATTGAGTTGTTCATGAAAAACAAGTTTATTCATACCATGGTGAGCAAACATGAATGCAGCATACAAAGACATGGTGACTTAACTACACTGCCTGTCATTGTATCATCACTTGCATAATACATGCTCTCTAACCCAATCTTAGTTACAATAGATTCTACACAGTATCTCATATTAACCAGCCACACCCAAGCACACTGTGGCTTCACAAATGTGTCGCTCATCACACTTGAATTTAAAAGCATTTTAAAAACATGAAACAGCATCATTGACACAAAGTAGATAGAGAGTAATGACCGGCTGGATGCATTTAAAGCTCAACCTAAAAGCCTAACATGCAATGGGAAGGCCGGTGGATCCATGCTTTTTACAAGAAATTCGGTGTCTGACCTAATAATGCACAAACACCATGCACAATCAAGAGCAATACCTTTAACCATAGGATGCTAAAGCCAAAGGGGGAAGGACAAAATCAGAAATGTTACTGGGGCAGGACGAACAATGAACTGACAGTGTATAGGATGAAGAAAGTCGGACATCTGTAACAGAGAGAAATGTCAAGCTGAACTTTATGTCTAAAGAAATATGTTTAGCGCCAAGAGGAAGGAGACATACATTATCTCCTTCGCTGCGGAGCTTCCAGAACGGCTGAATGTAGAACCAGGAGCCCTCGTTCCCGGCCGGGTCCAAAATAACCCGCATGGCGTTCTTCTCAAGCAAAGCAGGAAGACGCTTGTTGACGGTCAGGTACTTATTGCTCTTAATGTGCAGGAGCTAAGACAGAAAATTCAGAGTGTTTAAATACTGCACGAGCAGTGGTGGAGGAAGTATTCAGATACTTAAGTAAAAATAATATTAATAAACCGTAAAAATCCACTAAAAAGACTTAAGTCCTGCATTGAAAATGCAACTTTTAGTATGATCAGGTAAACATACTTAAAGAATAAAAAGTACTCAATGCAGTAAAATGGCTCTTGGGACTGTAACACTATTATATATTACTATTATTTATTACATTACTATTACTTTCATTTTTGATTAATTTCTTCTTTGGTTTGTAAAAAACTAAAAAAGTCCCATCACAATTACCCAAAGCCAAAAGTGACACCTTCATAATGCATGTTTGTTCAATCCCAAAAAGCATTAAAATAAATTAAATTGATTGGAGTGGAGTATTATTATGAAGTGGCATTCAAAGTAAATACTCAAGTTAAGAGTGTCACATTAGTATATAAGCACAGTACTAAGTACAAGAGTAAGAGAAGATGAACCTTTTAGGTAAATGTAGAGGTAGGTTTTAGCCTGGTGGTAACTTCTTCTTTGATTTAAGAGTTGGTTCACTTTTTTTATTCAATGTGTCCTCATTTGAAGAAGTGTGTGTATGACCACGAATCACTAACAAACTGCATATTGAAAAAGGCCTGCTTACTGAAGGAACAATAGAGACTGCTTGAACGCCTTTTGCAACAGCAGTTTAATATGCTTTTACTCCCCTCAATTCACCCCCTAAAACAAGAATTTAGCCATCATTGAAACCGAATACTCCCATTGTAGACTTTTTCAAAATGGCCTGAGCTATCGGCGCTGGCAGTAACACAACCTTGGTAAACACCAAGTAAACCAAAACAAGCCTCTGGATTTAAGTGATGGGCTGTACCTGGATGACATTACTGTATTTCACAACTTCTCCAAGGAGCTTCTTGTTCTCTGACTCGTTCTGCTTCTGCTCCAGTTCTGCTGCATGCTGAGTAATGAGACAGAGATTTATTAAAGCTTTGGGGCTCAAATGAATACAGAGATCTAGATGCAGATTGTGATTTTTTTTAAAAAGCTCTACCTGTAACTTCTTAAACAAGTCTCCCTGTGTGTTGTTGTTTCCTTGTTTCCCTTGTTTTGCCTTCCAGAATTGCTTCTGGGCCGAGTATCTGTTCATGGGACACACCTTGAAGAGGCAATCTGGACAGAAGGAGAGGCATTAAGGAACACAGGAGTCAAGTTAAGTGCTCCTCAAGAGTCTTAATGTGGTGAAACAGCATTTTTGAGGTGAATGGTTATTTACCCAGCAGAGGCCTGTAGAGTCACTTGAACACATACAAGCTTCTCTAAAACCACAATGTTGTGTGAAACAACATTAAGCTAAAAGCGCCCAATCACCCTTGACAGTGTGTGTGCGTGTGTGTATGTGTTTGTGGTTGTAACCTCGAACCAGTGTGACTAGTATATTCCTACACACCTCTGAACTTTTTGGGTGGGTTGGCCAGGTTTCCAGCATCAGGCTGGACCACACACCTGTCATCGACAAGCCTGCAGGGAAGAGGAGAAAATGATAATTCAATTAGAATTATGCCTTCATATGCGAACCTTTATTCAATAAATCACTTGCCGTAAAAACAAATATTAACATGACACAATGTGGTCTAATTGTGGGATCACAGTCAAATGCAAATACACAAAGCTGAGTCTCAGATTAAAATTAGAACCAATCATATGAATCTGTGGCTCAGAACCATGCTTGCTCTAGAGTTCCCTTGCCAGCTGCACGTTGAAAGGCTCAGCTGGCAGCACAGGAAAGAGTGACGGATCTGTTTACCATCATATGCATCTCCGGAGAGCTTTCCCGGTTTCAGAACTGATGTCCTGAACGTTTCTGGACAGAGCTCATGTAATTTAACGTCACCTTGATCTATGCTTTCCAAGCCCAGCACAGGGGGATCTGCTCAGTCTAGAGGTTGTATCTAGAAATAAGAACCAGGCTCAAATGATGTCCAGGTTTCTGTGGCGTTTACATAGTGCAGAGTGAAAATGGATGGGTAGAGAATTATCAAATTCTACATAACAAAAGACAGATATCAACAGATATCAACATCTGAGCTTTTCTTTTAAGTCTACCGTAGGTTTATTAGAGCATGTATAGGCTGCTGCCTCCAGAGGAGCAGGGTTGATTAGAGGGCCTTCGTGGGGTGTCATCCACTTAATAACTGCCATATTTCCCACACTTCACCTTTTATGGGTTAGTTACACAACAGAGATGTTTCAATGACAGGTTTAGTGATGCACAGCAGGTCAGTATACTCACACTTTCAGGTAATAGACATGTAGAGTTAATGCAAGAGCTGACATGCCTTAATGAATGTTGCAAAAGAGCATTTAGGAAAAAACTGTGCCAAGTGTGCGCACAGCTGTTATCCTTTCACATATCCAAATTAATCACATTCATCGAAGACTGTGTAAAAAAAAAAAAAGCATGTATTAATCTGTCACATCTGTCTGTCTTTATACACCTCATGACATGGATGGTCTTGTCATTGAACTGTTTCCAAGGTCTTTGTCTATTATGTCTTATGTCTTATGTCTATAATTGCTTAATGAAAAACGGTTCAATTCCAGCCACCTATGTTTGTTAGCAGTCAACACTGAGAAGACTGAGGGTGAAGTTGCTCATAAAAGCTGGAATGGCAGAGAGTCCATTGTTTTGTGAAATCGGAGGAACGAAAGCTAGAAAGTTAGAAAACGAGTGGGTTTATGAACAGAATACCTAAAACATTAAAGTAATCAGTGCTTTACTTTCTGGCACTCAAATGTAGGTCTGGGCTGCAGCAGTGAAATCCTCCATTCTGCATTTGCTTTGTACAAGAGAGAAAATTAAATGTATCAAAATTATTGACCTAGACAGGTCGTTCCTGTCAGTAAATTTGATGTTGTGAAACAGAACAAATAATCCATTGATCTATAGTTAAACCTGGCTTAATTTAGTCTTATCCTCTAACTAGGTTTAATTCATGCATGGAAAACCTGTTCTCTGCAGTCAAGCTTCACAGTGGTCACAGTGTTTGAGGAAGAGTCCGTGTGTGTTGTAACGGACATTAAGTGTTTGTAGGTTGTTTGCGGTTCCACAGTCACAGGTGGTTATATACCAGAGAAATGCTGTAACTGAAATCTGCTGGAATATATTCTATGACACCAGCCATGGATTTATATTTCAAAGACTCCATATCATCCCATTCCCTTTATCCCATTTGAACCAAAGGCCGAGGTGCACAAGCAAATCCATTCATCCTGTCCACTGAGGAGAAACATAATGCAACGCACAATTCCTCCAATTCATACAAAGCTGGCAGCCCTGCTGAAGTGAGCGGAGCCATTTCCAATTTATGCCACTGCACTTGTTCAGTGTCAATCCACTGGCTGTGTACTATTTCCTCCAACTCTGTATCAGAATTACATCTAAATGAGACACAATAGAGCCTAACAGGAAGCAGAATCAAGTGCTAAATGGCTAAACAGGAAGGCTCTCTAGAAACGTCCCTCAAGCTCATAAATAAGTAACCTTAAGTCTGCAGAGAGTCGGCCTTCAGGTCAAACAGACAGGCTGACACTCACAGCCAGTGCAAGGGTTTGCTCTGTAACCGAGTTAAACATGAACCAATGATACCACGCTGGACACTGACAAGCTAATTTTAGATCCATTGCTTGTGTTGAGTGGACTGAGACAACAACCCAGAAAAACACATCAGGTAATGCAAAACAGAGAGAATACAGCGTGTCATGCAGAACAGCAGATCCGGTTTGCTTGTTCTGTCAACTGTTTTCTACGGAAAAACACAAGTCAACAGAGAATGACTCATCTTCATAAGAAAACTATGAAGAAATGATCAACCGATGTTGGCATGTTTCAATGTGCTGGTAAAGCAGCGCGGTAATCTAATTCAACACTCCCTCATGAAATGTATCCTGAGATAATTTCACTTCTTATGGAATATACAAATCAGTGGGAAAAAATAACGATATAGAAAAACATTCACAATAAATAATGGACACAGAATCATTTTATATTGATCTTATAATGTATCTCTCATATATACTCTACAGGTACAAAAAATGAAGTGAATTGATTGATTAATATCAAACAAACAAATATCATTGACAAAAATGTGAGACGGCACAAAATCCAAGAGGTCAAGGCCGCTAATGACCTTAAACGCACTCTAAGGTCATTTGTCGGTCATTTGCCGTGTGAGTGTTTGCAATGTAAGGTGTGTGAGGTACTTGTAGATTTAATGTTATCCAAAGCAAACATGGGCATGAGCGGCCTTGTGTAGCCGAGGTTACATTGTGCTCACAGGGGCTGTGGCTCAGGGAGGTTCCTGCAGGGTCTGTCGCTCTCTCTCCCTCTCTCTCTTCCTCTCTCTCTCCCTCCCTCTCTCTCTTTGGGCCTTGGTAAACTCTGGCACAGCACAGCCCTTCATGAAATACCCAGCACTCCTGTCAAAATACATGAGTTATCGAAGCCCTGATAAGAGTTTCACTGCTGTGTTTCACAACAACAACAAGAGCTGTGAACAATCACCGCTGTGAACTTTTGTTTTTGGAAATGTACAGCCCCCCTTGTGTGCTGCTGCTGCTTACATTTGCCTTTACAGTTAAGGGAGCCTTTTTAGAAAGGGAAAGTAGGTTGGATGTGTGCCCTGCTGCAGATAGTGAGGCAGGGAACACTGTTGCATACAAACTGGTTGCAAGTCAAGGTGCTAACATGAATTAGCTGCCATTTGCTCCAAGACCTTTGATTGTTTTCATCCTCCGCACCACCAAACATTGAAGACATCGGAGTATGCCAGCTGTTGTGTGAAGTTATTGTTTGCAAGAGAAATTTAAGGAAGAAAAAGGAAAGAGAGAGAGTGAGAATGAGAGGGTGAGTAAAAGGGAGTGGAGGTGGGTGGGGCACACTCAGGGCCAGTCGATCCTTCCACGTTTGTTCTGCAGGCTCAGAGACCAGAGAGTACCTAGAACCACCGTGGTATTCCACCTTGTGCTGAGGCTTTCAACTCAGGAGGAACTACAGCCCATAAAAACTGTTGGTGGCTATTTTTGCACCGCTGTGTGGAGAACGACACCACGAAAAGAAGTTTCCATCACACCTACACACAGCCTCAAATATGGAGTCAAACTCACAAATGACAGTATGAGAAAAAAAGATCAACTAAAATAAAAATAAAACTCATGTCACACTAAAAAAAAAAACTGTATGGTTGAAATGAAGAAGAATACTACCCTCGTCATAAATTTGATATGTATACGAGCAGTCAGCAATTACAAAAAAAAAAAAGTGAAGAGTAGTAAAAAGTCTGACAAATTGAATATAAATGGTGCGCTATTTCTTCTTTCCTGCCCCTTTACTTATCTTGTGGGCCCTGAAATGTAACTTATGACCCACTGAGGGAGTCCTGACCCCCAGGTTGGTCCCCGATGCTGTAAATGATGGCCTGGTGACTGAATCTGGCAGGAAACTCAGTCAGTCTCTCCCAAAAATCAAAGTGTGGCTCAGATACCGTCTAAACCTGGCTGCTATACTATGCAATACTATGCAAAACGGACGGCCACAAGTACACCTCTAAAGCGTAGAAATGGTTTACTCCTTTACTAAATAAATATCAGATATTAATATTAAATGTGAGAATGCAGTGCTGTTGAGTGACTGAACTCACATACAGAGGAAATATGTGTAAAAGGTTGAATGTGAGGAGGAGTGAGCAGCATTTCAATTCATCATAACCTCAAATGACTGGTAACAAAGTATTGGAGACATAGCGATGCATTATGGTTAGGGTTTAGGGTTTAGGGTGAGCTGCTGAGGACCCTCCTAGCGTCGTCCCATGGGGCCCCTGACCCTGCTTTGGGGGCCACAGGGGACACTACCACTCGTCTACCTGGTGCTTTGCATTCCGGTTACATTTGCGGTCACACGGAGCTTCCTGAGCGGCAGCGGTGTGTGCGCTGACAGGCCCTTGGCCCTCGGCCCTCAAGTCACACTTTAACTTTTGACTTGGTTTAAAGTCAACGTGTTACGATGACGAGAGGCATGAGTGGTGTCAAAGTGAGAGCATTAAAAGAGGGTTACTCCTCTTCCATGTGCTCCCCGGTGAGCAGAAAGTACGAGGCGCCCACAGGAGGAACTTACCCCAAAGTACTGATGAAGCCATTCACAGAGCCCTCCGCGCACAGAGACACAATGTCTCCGATGTGAAGGAAACTGGACCGGTGCTCGGACATTTTCACTAAATACACGTTTTAGATGTGTCCCGGTTTCTCCATTTCAAAAATACTTCTACTTCTACTTCTACTTCTTCTTCTTCTTCTTCTTCTTCGGGGAGGGAGGGGGAGTAATCCTCACGTTACACCGTCTCCGGATCAGCGGCAGTCTTCACATTCACCTTTATTCTTCCAGCTCTGCATTTCAGCAAGTCGATTGAGGGCAGAAAATTAAAGCGAAAGAAAAAAAAAAGAAAGAAAAGAAAGAAACTGGTGTCGATTTTTGAAGACAGCGCTGTGTTTTTTAGACTTATTCAACTTCTTCCTGTATGTCAGCCAGACCGGAGGCTGCTCTTCTTCTCATCCACTTCAGGGGGAGGAGACTGCTGCTGTCAGGCATTTCAGCAAGTTCCGCTTCAATGACATGTTTTTGTTTCTATTCTAAATATTCATTAAGAAAATACACATTTACCTACAGCTGTACGGGTGATGTCTTGGGAGAGCATAAAGTCTGTTTCACAACAGACTACCTAGGTCTACTTGTTTCTATTTGAATAGTACATGATAAGGTGTGTGAATTAAAAGGCTTCTCAATAAACTCTTTACACAGTCAGCACACCAGAAGTCAGTGTGGACTAAACTGTGGATCACTTTTCATTGCTTTGACACAACATGTCCACCTCTTTCACAATTCCTGAAACGTGTTCTCCCTAAAACTCAACCACCAGGAAATGTATGTTGACACTTAATTTAGCAGGTATACATTTAAAAAAGTGTTAAGTGTACTTAACGCAACTGTAAAGTGGACTGCTATTCGCTACATTGTGTTACATTTCAGATAAATAAATAAAAATTGCATTAAAATTGCTAACTGGGACATATAACACTGAGAAGCTATCTATATTCCTTGATGGCCTCTATATATCTGTTTCCCTTATGGGAGCAATGCATGCTGGATGTCTGGACACATCTGCAGAAGATTGCCAGGGATGGATTAGCCATGCAAAAAGATTATTGTCCAGGTGTATTGCAAAAGAGGACGGTAAGGTGTTTGGTCGATGAGGACTTTTTGCCAAATGCAGAAGACAGGGTTGCCTTGCACTGTTGTTTTTTATATACATGAATAGTTTTGTTTTGTGTTATTCCATTTACTTTAGTTTCATTCTGTGCACTTAAAATAGCCTTCTCTCTGCAAAAGTGGCAAACAAAGTGGCAGCATTTCTGATTCATTACCGTGAAATATACTTTAATGAACCACAATCCATGCAATAAAAATGGCCCTTATTGTTGTCATGGAATCTTACTTTTTCTAAAATAAATAAATAATGAGTTTTAAAATGTTGCTGATGGGAAACAAATGTCCCACGGAGCAGGTGTGATGTGTGTTTAGTCTTTTGTTCTCTTTTTTCATAGACACAGTAGTTTCTTTCCTAAAATACAAACTTACACACTACACTTACTCAAGTACTGTAGATAAGTACAATTGTGAGGCACTTGCACCTTACTTATGTATCTTATGTTATTTTGTACTACTACTCCACTAAATGTTTCAGAATATTGTAGTATATAGCTACATTTCAGGGTTTTATATAAGACTTTAGAGATGGGCTTATAAAAGGCAATGCATGGTCAACAATGAATCCAGCCTGCAGCCCCTTACAAAGAACAGAGCATTGTTGAGGCTCCTTGTCACATGTCAGATGCTTCTGTGGTGCAACAAAGAGACATTTACTCTCCAAACTGATAATTTCAACTGATGCTCAACGCACAAAAAGGGGAAATTGTCCAAAGTCACAAAAATGTTTTTATCAACCTATTTATTCCTTCTTCTCCAGTTAATTATCTCACGACCCATCAGATTTGTCTTGTGACTCTCTGGAGGGGCCCAACCCCTTAGTTTAAAACCCCTGGAATAAACTACCAAACTCTATGAAAAATGAGTTAAAAGAAGCTCCATTTTAAACAACTAAAAAACTGTAAAATGCTGCTAACACATCAATATATCAGTACTATAATATCATACACAATGATCACAGGGTCACAGGGGACATTTTCTAGCAGAATGAGCAGTTATATTATATGATATTTTATGTAAATTTAGCTGATGATACCTGTGTACTATTACTTAAGTAGGGGTTTGAAAGCAGGGCAATATAAACTACATGTATATTGTTGTATTGGTACTTAAGTAAAGGTACTGAATATTTTGTTATGTATAACTATGAAGGTAGATGTGATGTTTTTGTGGAAAGATATCAGAATAGATATTTTTATTTTCAATTTTTTTTTTAGCCACAAAATATATCAATGGCCAAATCTGTGATGATCATGGCACATAACTGTGAAAACATCTGAAAGAAAGTGGTAACATTACTCTCTAATTTTGCTGATGTCTAAATGACTAGCCGTGAAACCGTGACAGAGTAGTGGTTCTGGACGTTTTCATGTACTACCTCTGTTCCCACACCAGAGGCCGCTAGAGATCAAGCCTCATCGGACACTACGTCATACAGTCAGTTCCATTTACTGACCTACATCGCCCTCTAGTGTTCATTGTACTGATCAACAGCTCTCCTAACTTTGTGTTAGTGTTAAATACAAACAAAATTATCAGAAAATATTAATTAATATGCCAACCACAGGTCCCTCAGTCACAGTCACACACATTAAAATATAAAAGGGCAAATCCACAGCACAAAAAAAAAAAAAAATCAAGATTTCAGAGAGATTATACAACGTAAAAATGAATCAGAAAATGATTCAAAATCCCTTAAAATTACTTGAAACACTATTGTAATAAACAGAGTTATATAATGGTAAAAGGAAAATTCCCCGAGGGCCCTGAAAGAGTTGTTAAATGTTATAGCCTGCTCCTCTAACAGATTACTGCTGACCTTTTATTCTGTAAAATGATTTGATGTTTGCACACAAACTGGTACAAGTCTGCCTGGAAGTAGTGTTACAGCATCGATGAGCGGAGTGATTTTTCACAATCCCTCCTTCTAAAAATTATTATTATTATTTCATATGGGCAGAGAAAAAACTGCGAAATTAAAATGAGCTTAATTAGCATGACTGAAAATTATTAATATAATGTACTGTAAGTACATAACTATACTATATTCACCATGCACATCATACAGATTGTGAAATGTAACTAAGTACATTTACTCTAAGTTCTGTACCAATTTGAGCTACTGGACTTGAGTTTTTTATTCCACGCTACTTTTTACACATCTACTCCACTACCATTCAGAGGGAAAATTATGCAAAATTACCCTTTACACTTTAAGTTTATTTATTTTTTGCTATTATTTTTACTTGTAGCAGAGTATGTTTCCATCATTGTAATAATTACTTAAGGAAAGGGATTACTTCTTCCGCTATGGCCTACTAAACTATACAACTATAATTAAAAAAAAAAAATCGTTGCAAACAAACTATTACAAAATTACAAAAAAGTAAAAAAAAGAAAAAGAATAAAAGAAAAGATGTACAGTAAATGAGCTTAAATACATTTAATCATTTTAATATCAATTCAAGAACCAGAGATGAAAAGAGAATTGAAACTATGCATGTAAAGCTACAATACAAATGTGTAGTGTGTGTGTGTGTGTGTGTGTGTGTGTGTGTGTGTGTGTGTGTGTGTGTGTGTGTGTTTGTTTAGTGTGTTTATTTAGCACACATTACAATGTGGTGATGTTCCCATGCAGTAGCTGTACGGTTCCACCTTCCCTTCAATAATCACAAACAAATAACAGTGACACCGCCATCCCCACCCTCCCTCCAAAGTACATAAATAAATCAAAAATAATCAAAATTCAGTAATAAGATGCCGCACCGCATGACCTGTTTCTTCACTCCTGTGTGTTCTTTGTCAGAAAACTGAACACCGTCTGAGACTTTCTCCGACTTAAACCTTCCTCCCTCCCTCCCTCCCTCCCTCCCTCCTTGTATGTCTGCTCCTGTGTTTCCTCCGAAAACTCAACACCGTCTGAGACTTTCTCCGACTTAAACCTTCGAGCTTGTATGTCTGCTCGGTTTCCTCCGACTCCAGCGGGACTCTCTCTCTCTCTCCCTCTCCCTCCCTCTCTTTCTTTCTCGCGGTCACACTTCGCTTCACCGCCAGTGGTGTCTAAGTCTTCGTGAGGCGCCGGTGGACGTTTGTGAGTAAAACCCGCTCTTCTTCCATTGTTAACGAGCTTCTTCTACACAGGTGAACCGCAGCGCTGTTGATTACTGATGTTAACTTCCATCAAAACGTTGTGTGATGCTTTGATCTGTGTTGCCTCGTGGATGTGCTGAGCTTAAGGTCTCTGAATAAACAATGTCATTAAGTATGGGGGATTTTTTTTTTTATTAATATCAACAACAGGGTGGTATCTTCTGCTACCAAAAGAGACAATCAATATCAGTGTTGAAACAGTTAAACAGGCTGAGACAGGAGAGATGAAATGAGCTTGCATGGCTGCTTTGGGTGTTCTTTGTGTCTCACACCACATTGTCAAAGACTTCTATTGACAAACTCTATGCAGTTCCTCTAGTTTGTAACATGTGTGCTGTAGGAAGCTTGTCCCCTATTGACAACGTCCACGCTACCTGGATCCAACCCTCCACACACTCTTAGACACACACACACACACAGACACACTGGCATATAGATGTGTTAATTCATACTAAACTATCTACTTTAAGGCTACTTTACTGCCATTCTCAACCCATTTAAAATCCCCCTTTTTATAAGATTAGCGGTCAAGCTGGGCCCAGTCTGCCTCTGTTTTTTTTCTCGCTCATGAGTATTGACACATTTTTCTACTTCCCCCCCAGAAGCTTGAGAGGTGAACGGCGCTGGAATGCGACAGGATTATCATCTGACCTTAACTCAGACCATTAGATCACACGTTTTCTGCTGCACTACGATGCCTTTGAGGTTATAATGTCTTCGCTGAAGCACGTTATTCTGCAGGAGAAGGACCAGGGCGTCGAGAAGAAGCTGGACTGGAGTTACATTGAGTGGGCTGAAAATGAAGTTGTCACCACAGGTGTGGCAAATGCACAGACACAAACGGACTGGGGGCCTTCTCAGCACAAGGAGTGTCAGACCAGCAGCCCCATCATAATGCACATCGATCTCACACGGACACACTCCAAGCTGAGGCATTCGTCCCGGGGGGACACCGACGGCCTGCTGGCGCCTTTCAGCCAGTTTGACCGTCAGGCCCCAGCCCGCATCTCCACGTCTCCCACCTTGAGGAGAATGAGGAGCACCAGACTTCCTCTGATGGACACCCGGGATCCTGTCATGATGGGGAGCACCCAGGAGGAGCCTTCCTCTGGGAGCAAGCCATCCACCATGGGCCCCCGTCCCCAGTACACAGAGTCAAGTCTCCTCTTGCAGCTGATGGAGAGATCTGTCACGATCATCAGCCCATTTCATCCTCCGGCCGACAGAGAACCAAATCACAAAGATCAAAGACTTTTGACAACGGTATCACTTCCACAGGAAAAGAATGTCGCAGCGCCCATCCTTCGCTTGTTAAAGATTTTGAATTTCCTGAAATTGGAGTACAGGTGAGCTTATAACGGTTGTCTGTGTCATTTTAATTGAAGCATGTCTGCATTTGTAATCATTTCATTCCCAAATCATCAAACAGAGCTCTCCTGCACCTTCACCTCGAGTCACGTGCTTAAGTCTGGTGAGGATTGTAATACAAAGCCCATAAACGAAATGGTTACACATTCCTTCCTTGTGGAAATCTTCTCTCCCTCATTCTTCCTCGCCTCCTGCGGTGTTCCCTCACAATGCGAGCTTTTGACAGCAAATGAATCAGCAGTTACATGCACTGACAGCTCTGACCAAGCCCACTGCCTCGAGAACCCTGGGAAGTGCTCTCCTTGGGCCCCTATTCACCGCAGTCAGCAGTCACCCAATAATGGAGGGGTCAGTGAGCGATGGAAAAAGATAATGGGGAGATCTATTCATCAGCTCGCGGTATTCAACCGAGCACATTCTCAATAGAGTCCCGACATTCTCCTCAGATATCAGAGGCTTTGGAATCCAAGCCACCACTTAAAACACTGATTCAGATTTGAATGTCTTTGAAAGCGATATAGCGGTGTGGTTAGCAGTGGGAGGTCATCGCACCCTCTATTTGATGTTGAGCGAACAGTGCTAATGTGACATGTGAATATTATAATAATTACAGCTTTGGAAACTTGATAGCGTTAAGAAATGTAATTAAATGAGTGTGTAAAAGTATCTGATTTAAGTGGTTTTGATAACACGCTGGAACTCAGAAGCCTGTTAATTCTCAAGAAGTCGTTAATCATCTCAGCACATTTACTGTAATGTATGTTTCCCGCAAATTCCGATATAATTGTTACAAATTCAAGTTTTCTATTCACTGATGCAGTATTTCCTTCTTTTTGCAGGAGAAAGAGCATTTTCATAATAGGTAGGTGAACGTTGGACTGTTTTACATGTTGTCTGTGTTCCCCGGCTTAATTTAGCAACACCAGGACCTCACTCTCAAGTTTGTGAGAACATGTTTGCATATCAGGAATGTGGTAAAAAAAAAAAACATTTCCTGTAACTCATAAGCTGGACAACAGTACGCATTTATTATATATTTTTATTTATACATCTCTAATTTGCATCTTTAACCACAGCCGCTTCTGTCAGCCAAATATACGTGTCAGATCATCTTCTTAACGTGGAAATTTGAGCTTTTACATTCAGCATCATGAGTGACATGCTTTCTGTGCTCTCAGGACACTCGTGAGGGAGGATGATTGGAGCTTTTGGTTTAAGGAGCCCCATTGTTCATTCATTGTCATTCATGTCTTTTGTTAATGGAGCATAAGCTTGGTGGGTTAAGTTTTGGGAGTCCCATGGTTATGTACGGGCTAGACAAACCCTCATTAAGGCTGTTTTCTCTTACTGCCACCCACACCCCTCCTAATGGGCTGCGGGGCTCTTCCCCTCACTGGATAATTAGGCAGCTATTGTCCCTGTAATTGCACCCTGGCACTGTGCCTCTTACAGTGACCGGGCCCTGCGAGCCATTGGCCGGGACAGTTTTGTTTACGAGCATCATTATTTCTCTTGTTGTGCGAGGAACAAAACATCCATTTTCACAAGTTCTCTCAGCGGCAGAGAGGCTGACACAGAGGAAGCTTTCTGAGCGGACACAAAGCAGCAAGATGTCATTGTGAGGATGCTGTGGAATGAACTGCAAGGAGGGAACTGACCCAGTTTAGGGGAGTAATGGTGCCTTTCTTACTGTGCCATAATCCACAAGCATCCTGTACAGTGCACAGGTGCTGCTGCTGACTATTGTCTGTCTAGCTGATTCCGCCCTGCCTGTCTATACATCGATCTGGAGAGGGGGGGGTTGTATCAGTTTACCAGGGAGAGAACGGCCACTGCCAGAAAAAGCAAGGAACAGTTCGTGCTTTCACAGTTCAACAAAAGTGTCCTGGAGGGGGAAAAAAACAAAACTTGCCAGTGTACTCCTGTTCAGTTGCAGACTAACTTATCCTCAGCGTGTACAGGGTGGCCCTGGAGTCATGTGGCCTATTTGTGCATTCAAGTTAGTCTTGTTTGCTTCTAGTGCAGACAGCAGCAGCACACATGCAGATGCTGTTTGAGGGGATATTATGAGCTATAAGAGGGAGATAGTCGAAGGAGGAACATTCAGTCTAACAAAGCAGATTTTAAATATAATGGTAGACAAAGACAAACCAGTGCCTGCATTGTTGCCCTTGCTTGTACTTCTGCCTCCTGTTTACACTTCATTATGTAAACAGGGTCATTAGCCCTCATCAGTATGCCAGGCTTCCTCCTGGTCTGATCATGTCCTCATAATGTGTTGATCTAACCCGGTGCAATAAGGATGTGTTCACAATCTACCAATGGATTCTATAACTCAGATTTTGTTTCCTTATTTCTCCTTTATCAGATCATTTTGAACCTACTTCTGAACTTTAGGGTGCTTTTTTTTTGTTTTTCAAAGCCAATACCCTGAACATGTTTGAAGTGAAACCGCAGCACTGACCAGCTGTTGATCAGTGTCAGCGGGCTGAAAGTGAACCTTAACTTTGGCAAAACCAGCTCGTCTGGTTATTGTGCAGCTTATTTCTGCTGACTGCAGCCATGTGGAGTGACTAGAGACTCCTTGTGAACACCGGCACAGTTTGGATTGTGATTGTTGTAGTCAGACAGTCAACAATTCAGTTTTGCTACATTTAGAATTGTTTTATTCCTTTAACAAATGTAGCCACGCCCTTCACAGATATTTAGTCGGGACATTTAATACCTGGCTCACCTTTTTAAAATAATTCATTTACGTTTTTGGTTATTGATTTCAACACTTGAATTTTTAATTTCAGCAGTAATCCCTGAAGTACAACATCAGAGGATAAGTCAAACACTTGAGAACAGTGGCTGTTTGAGCTTTGCCTGAGGCCAAAAGGCAGGCCAGTGTTTTTCCAACCGCAGCCATGCCTCGGTTACTACCTATGAAAAGGAGACCAAGAGGATTATAACTGGCACACACTGACAGCTCGCCTCCTTCCACACAAATATGGTGATCCATTAATCAGCAGCTATCCACGCATAAGCCAGACACATAACACTTATCCTTTATAATTTTTTTCCTCTTGTGTTAATCGGCTATTTGCGACACAATGCAGATGGTATTTCAGTGGTATTTCATCCATGTAAAATGACAAAAGGAATTTAGTAATTTCCTGTGGATTGGCCCTAAGTCTATTCTCTTTTTACTGTATAACATTTACAATAGAAATAATAGTGGTTATTGTAACGGTGAATGACAAATGACCAATGAGGCTGTTTTAGAATGTGGAGCATGACTACCATGTTGAATCTTGGCGTGTTCTTCAGCCAAAAGAAAGTGGAATGCCATCTGAAGATGTAACACCTGTCTACTGTTCCCTCAGGCTTCACGAAAGGAGACGGAGCTCCGTGGTGGTCAGCTTGCCCGGATTGGACGTTTCACCAGGAGACCTTTTTGTATCCAACGGAGCAGCTGACATATTAAACGGTTCAAACTTCTCTGGTAGGATTATTTATTGTATTAGATATATATATATATATATATATTTCAATGGCATCGTTTCTGGCTTTGTGAACCATGTCGGTCAACATATAAATGGACCCATCATTAGCTTGGCAGTAACCCGTCCTTTCATGTTCTTATGGCAATCCAAGCAACATGTGAGCATCAAAGTTTGTTCGGTTCTCATTCCACATCAATAAAGGAAGGGGAAGTTTACTAAAAAGTTCCCTTTTTTTAATTTATTGGTTATGCTGCTTTTGTAAACCACTCACAGTCTAGCGGTTGACCCCTTGACCCCTTTGAAGTAAAGAAGAATAATAAACTGGTTTGACTTGAGAAAAGCATGTATACTAGTTGCTTTGAGTAAACGTTTGTCTTTGCACTTAACGTGTATTATTTCTAGTCAAGAGACTGTTGAAAGCCTGTAGTTGCTGTCATTTTCACTCACGAGTTGAACTAATGTCCTATAATGAAATTTGATGGTAAACTTTTTATAACTTGAATTTCTTTTAAACAAACCTACATTCTAAATATATAATCCATCATAAACTTTGAATGAAAATGCAATTATGCCCATCAAAATGGTCAACATTCTGAAAACACAATGTACAAAGCCTCCATATTTGAAGCTACAGTAATTAGCGAGTCTGTGGCAGATAAATGGGAATAGTACTAAAATACAGCCTTTGGCCTCAGATTGAAAGGGTTAAAACCAGTGTGTCTGTTTGTGATGCAAAACCACAAATCATGCACAACACATAAACTATATCTTCTGCCACTTTGTATGCAATGCAACCTCTCGTTTTTGCAAAGAAAAAAAGTCCCCCACAGTTGTAACCCGAACACACTGTTCTGTTTGTTTGAGTCTAATCCCATTTTTTGCTCAGCACACATTCTTGCTTGATCTTTTGTTCATAATCGTTTTTGTTATGTGTATGTCTTTGTACAGATACTAAGAAGTCAAAGTGGCCCTTTTCAAGACGTAGTACGGTAGGTGTTTGTCTGTCAGTGGTTGTTGTGTGGGGCTGGTGCCAATGATGGGCTACTAGTTTTGTTTTGATGCACTTTGTTCCAGCCTCGGGCAGTTGGTTTGGACAATGTTCTCTGACCCACTTCCCAAAGCAGATTAATGTGGTTCCTCTTATCCCTTTCACCCTGCACCACTTTGGTAATTGGTTAACATTTCAAATGCAGAACCAAACTTGTCAGTTTTCATAAGCAGTTTTTCATATGGAGAGATAATTGAACATCTTTTTTATCTTTGTTTCTTTTCCCTCACCTTTCAGACTAAAGGGAAGGCACAGACAGGCACAGCATTAGATATTGAAAAATATCTCTCGTCATCACAGATTCAAGACTGGAGAAACCCTGATCTTCAGAGGTATAAGGTGAGAAATGAGCACTGTCGGCAGTAAAGCCCTTAAGCATCCAGACTGTTTGTTATGTAAATCACCATGTTGATTCTGTGCAGTGACGTCTTATGCAAGCAAAGTCAGACTTTGAACGAAGAGATCCAGATTTCCAATCCAAATAGATCTCAGTGTTTAACAAGTGACTCCGAAGTAACAGAATGACAGTTTGAGGGAAGCTCCTGCACCATTCCGATGCCACAAGTTGTGCAAGAACCAGAATTTCTAGGCCGTTACCAGCCAGCGTGACCCTGCACGCGTATATAAACAAACACTGGAAGGAACTTTAGGGTGGTGGAAGGAACTTTACAGTGAAAGAGTTTACAGTTTTTATACAATTACATTTTCGAAAGGGATTAATAAAAATGTCTCATTTTGCAGTTGAAGTCTTTCTTAGTAGTTATTTTTCTCAAGCCAAAGTATCGATTCGTCTTTCTGTCTGTGTGCAGGAATACTCTCTGGCAGAGTTCCTGCGGGACCAGTCTTCAGAGGTGAGCGCCGCCTCTGACCCTCAGGGCTTCAAGAGACAAGAGGCCATCTGGGAACTCTTCACTAGCGAGTGTGTTTACTTCCTGGATCAGCTAATGGTGCTCAAAGAGGTGACTGTCCCTAAAATACCTCAACAACACAAACACACAACATAAATATACCAAACCCAAATGAAACCCAATGCCTGCTGCTTTGTGTTCCTGTCATTGAGGTTCATGTAAAAGTCTTTTCAGTTTTTTCATTCTGTAAAGCATGGATTAGAAATTCAATGCTAGCGGAAAAACAGATAGCCTGAGCATATTGTCTGTCTGACTTCTTTGTTGCTTTCAGGTGTTTTTGGCTACACTCTCAAACCTTCAGATGAGACACTGCCTGGCTGACGTCGACTCCTGGAGGCTGTTTGCGAACCTCAATGAGCTTTGCCTGGTGAGACATGATGCAAATAAGTAGCATGTGGCCTGTTATTTTTAGGTGTGTTATGTAAATAATTACAACCAACAACAGCCTTCATAGCGTTATAATACCAGCTGTTTGTTGTGCAGCACCAAAAGGTAGAGGACAGCAACTCTAAGCTCTCACAAAAAGTTCTCTAAATAAAGAGATTCATTATTTATTTATGAAAGCTTCATCCAGACAGGAAAGCCTCTTTTTCAAGAGGCATCAATAGCAACGAGTGAGAGACAAACAACATAAGGCTGAAAACACAAGATACAATGTGATACAATCAGAATCAAACAGAAAAATCATGAATGACATTTGAAATAACATAAAATAAAAAAATGAAATTAGTCAACGAGACAACCCAACAGCTGTTAAACCATACATATTGAGATAAATCTAAAACAATGTGTTAATGTGAGAGCTTGCATAGTGTTCATACTTTTGACACCCAAGATGAAACTCTGGCAGATGATATCTATTCATTAGTTAATTGATCCCATCGCTTATTCACCTTGTCAGTTACAGTATATCTCAGACACTTAATAGAGAAGTTTTTTAATGGAAGTCAACTCACTTTTGATTTAGCCTTTAATTGAAAATACTGAAGAATATTGTGCCTTGTGCTTTAGCTTTCTCACAGTTATACCACAGTTACTTCTGAAAACCTGTGTATTTCTTTGTGTCAAATGTGCATTGTTTTATCTATAAGAAACAAAAGGTTTGGGAAAAAAAATGTTCTATTGTTAACAAACTGAACATGACCGAGTTACAGGAGTGTCGCACGGCTGTGAGGTGATACTTGACACTGAGTGTTTTCTGCTGCAGGTGAGCTTTGGTTTCCTGAACAACCTCCTCCGCGTCATCAAGGACACGTTGGAGATTACGGATGGTGGCGGGCCCACCCTGCTGGAGCTGCTGAGCAAAGCAAGTGTCACTCGCGTGGGGGGGGGGGGCACATTGACAAAAACACGCTGACTCTGCCTGCAGTCTAGGCTCAGTTCTTCACTCAATTGTATTGTTGGAAAAACAAGGAAACAATTCACACTTGAAGGCAAACAAGTCACATTCATCTGGAGTGATGCACCATATGATGTGTTTCTGAACAAGCATATATTATACATTCATTTCAGAATAAAATGTTAACGATAGGAAATCACATTTGGGGCTGGCCTGGTTCAGGATGCTTTAAGGAGTTCACACTTTTTCTGACACACTGACAGAAAAAAAAACCCAGTCAAGATCACCAATCCAAGTTTAATATTTTGTATTCTTTGTTGATGATTAATTTGGCTCCAAAGATCAGAGAAAAGAATCAAGAACCTCTTCATCTTGCTGTTAAATTATGCACCACAATGAGCAGCTAGAGAATATATTTCACACACTGGGTCATATTTGTGCTTGCACCCAGACTGGATTCTTCTTCTCGCCTTTTTTTATGATCTGCTTATCTGCAGCTTAATGGCTGCTGTGACCAGGCAGTCTGTATCCTGATGTTTGTGTAACACTCCTATCTGTTGCCAGTCTTTCCAGGAGAGCGTATGTCACTGCCTGCAGAAGTACTGCCTCAACTACTCCGCAGCTCTTCTTTATCTGGACAGCCTGAAGCCCAGAGAGGACTTTGGATCTTACGTGAAGGTACCGACGGCGGCTTAGTTGTGTGTGTGTGTGTGTGTGTGTGTGTGTGTGTGTGTGTGTGTGTGTGTGTGTGTGTGTGTGTGTGTGTGTGTGTGTGTGTGTGTGTGTGTGTGTGTGTGTGTGTGTGTGTGTGTGTGTGTGTGTGTGTGTGTGTGTGTGTGTGTGTGAGAGTCAGAGTGGTGACAAGGACACCATGAACAACGCGGCAGGCTGAGCTATACAAAGTATCAGTGAGGACACACGGCAACATGACAGCCTAAACAACATAAAAAACAGTTCAGTGTCACCAAGGCCTGCAAAAAAAAGAAAGAAAAAAGGAATGAGACCATTTGTTCACTGTGTAACCTTCACTGTCATCACCCTTATGTATGTTTTTACCCCTTTATTAACGAACACATTGACTACCCGTTAGCGCCTCTGGCCTTCTTTTTTTCCCCCACTCACTCTTTCCCCTCTCTTTCTCCCCTTTTTTCCCCCTCCCCCAGTGTTGTGAGAGGAACCAACAGTGCCGGAGGTTGCAACTGCGTGACCTGTTGGTGGCGCCGTTGCAGAGGCTCACCCGATACCCTCTGTTGTTGCGGAATATCGCCAAGAGATGCCAGACAGAGGACGAGGCCGGAGGTCTGCGGGTTATAACGGACCAAGTGGACACCTCTATATGTGAGCACCCTGAAGTACTTGTTATTTGGAAGTGCATCACTACAAAATACGCTCTTGTTTACATAAAACACTGATGTTTTTTTATCAGCTGAGCTTTTCAGCACTGCCTAATCAGCAGCATCTCACTGACTGTAATCACAGTGTAGGGTGTTGGGTTAGTTATAAGGTCTTTTCACCTGCTGATGACAAGCTGAGCTTTGAGTGTCAAACATCTTAGTTATGTCATTCAGACGCTCAGGACTTGTGTGTTTCATCAGTCTGGTGTTTGACAAGCAAAGTAAGATAAAGGAAGCATGCTAAGCAGATGTAGGTAGTTTATCTGTGTCAAACAAACAGACCAGCTTGGTTTCAAGCAAACAGGCTGAATGTTTTGGGCAGCGGCCCTGACTGTTTGTTCTTCACAGCATGCCTCTGCCTGCAGACCTGTTGTGGCTGTTTACTCTGTAACCAGATGGACAGGCTGTGGGAAATGTGCTGTAGCGCTGCAGCTCATTGGCAACTTGATGGATTGAACAAATAACCAAACATAAAGGAACAGCCTTGGCTCACAAATCCTTAACTACAACCTTTCATATAACCATTTAAAAAAAGCATGGCAGAGCAGCACGGGTGACACTGAGTATTATAACCATGACTAAGGTGTGTGGGGCAATGTCCTCTGGGTGTGTGTGATATTTACTGTAAAGGTATAGGAGTGCTGTAATCTCTCACGACACGGTTACGCCCGTATTCAGCAGACAATCATCATTACACAGGATAACACAAGACAATAAAGTAGTGCCCAATAACAATTTATCTGTTATTTGAAATAAAATCTTTTATTCTTTCAGAGTTTGTATTTATGTTTCTGCCCGTCTTAATTGAAAGGATGCCTCTCTGTTTCCAGGTGATTTAGAGGGGAAGGTGAAATGGCTGGATAACTACCAGAAGGTGAAACAGTTGAGAGATGCAGTGGTGTGGCTGCCTGTGTGGGAGAGAGACAAGCGCGCCTTCGTCCCTGAGGTCTGTCTGGTCATGTGTGTTCATGTGTGTGTATATTTATATGTGTGCATGTTTGCGTCTGTGAGAGCTTTGTTGACAGACCAAAAACACGTCAAATAGCTTTTGTGTGTAGAAAACATGATCTAATCATTCCTCTAGATGTGAAATCAGATATCATGAAAAGTAAAGAAAACTGCATCTGCAACTCAGCGCTTGTATCAGTTCAAGTGCAGAGAGGCAGAACATTTTTTTCCTCTGACCTGACTGACTGCTTCTCTTCCAGAATCTGAAACATCTCTTAAAGGCTGTCACTCTGGAGAATCTCATTTCTCACAGAAGCCTGCTGCACGAAGGGAAGGTGGTGCTCACAGGTGTGCACAGCTGGAACAGCTCCAACACCTCTCACATGCTCAGTGCTCCGATTTGAGTAAAATCTCACACAATCTTGCTTTGGTTTGTCACCAGAGAACACAAAGCTGATCGACGTCTATCTGTTCCTGTTTGGCGAATTCCTGCTGATAACAAAGATAAAGAGGAATAAGAAGGTACGTCACTCTGTTGTCATGTTCTTAGTCTGACCCGGACCACGACAGACATTCAGTGTAAGGCTGTACAGGAGCATCAGAACTTGTTCACAGAGTGTCCTGTCTTCTTGTGTAGCGGTCCATTGGTCCAGAACAAAATCCTCTCAGGATGCCACAGAACCAGGAGCTGGACCAGCTCCTGAAGGAGGGATGCACCTTCACGGTTCTGGACCAGCCCGTCTCTCTGGACCGACTCCAGCTCAAGAACATCGATCAGCTCAATGCTTCTGGTAATAAAAGCATTCCTTCTTGTTTATTTCATTGGGTTTCAAGCACTAAGGATGTGTTGAGAGCCAACAGATGAATCGAACGTCCTGCTGGGTCTTGACAAACGTCATCTCTCTTTTGATGTTCACAGATAAGTGTGTAAGTTCATGTTAATGGAAGAATTGCAATGTTGCGTTTCCTTTGTAGCATCGGGGCTGCCTCATTCTTTCATCATCATGCACCAGAACCGCTACCAGCAGTGTATCGGTGCATTCATCCTGCAAGCTGCGTCAGAGTCTGCCAAGGTACATAACTTTACCTATGAATTACACACAGGTGTGCTTCAAATCTTTGTCCATTTGCTGTATTTGCGTAGCATCAGCACAAGATTACGCTGGTTACCACAAAAATATTGTTTTTAAATGTATGCTCTGCTTGGTTTTGGAGGATTTTTTTAAGTAAACCCACTGATGCCTTAGTCATTTTGATTGATATCATATGCTTGCAGTTACTTACGGACACAAAATATTGGAGGGGGTTTCCCCGATTATAATGCATTTTGTCTTAAAATTATTCAGCGATGGCTTATATCTATTCACTTTACAAATAAAGACAAAACTTGATATTTCTCTTTCTGAACACCTTCTCGTGTGTCTTTCTGCAGAGAGTGTGGATGTCAAAGATAGAGGCCGCTGTGACGGCGCTGCTGAAGCTGGACTCTCAGCAGCAGCGAGTCAAGAGCTCCTCCCGGTGGCTGGAGTCCTCACAGATATGAAGAGGAGAAAAAAGCACTAGAAGCCATCCGAAATGTCTTTACTGTCAACGCGCATTTCACTGTCTCCTGACGTCTTGTAAATAACTTTACTAGCACTAGGATCATTTTGTAAAATTAATGTTTGCCTTTAAAGGCAGCTGCTGCAGTAGTGTACAATAAACATCTGATTATTTAGTAAAAGTTGTTCTCTAGTGCTTTTTCCTTTTTGTTTTTTAAGAACACACATTATTTTGGAGCTTGACTACCAGTGTCATTTTTTTTAAGCCAACATCTACCAGAAGCACTTTAATTTTAAATTTAAACATTTACAATTCTATAACAAGTGGTCAAACTCCATCTTCTGATCAAGATCACCTGATAATGTTTAAACAAAGGCTCCAGAAGAGCTACTAAATGGACCTTAAGGTGGGATTGTTTGGTCAACTTCTTCTACTAAGGTCAATAATGAAGTTTAAAAAGGTCTTTCTTGGTGAACAAACTAGAAATAAAAACTTCTGTTTCACTGCAGAGATTTTGATCAAGGTATAAACAATACAAATTTCCTTTATAAGTATTTTGCATTCTTTAACAAACATTGAGTCATTGTTTTTGTCTATAAATAAAAAACAGAGCACACAAGAAAATAGAAACATACTGTAGGTTTTATTTATGTTTTTCATGACGATGAATTAGAAAACCAAATGGTGCATGTGAACATAAATTACATTGTTTCTCTCGTCCCTTCAGGTAAACTGAGCTCACCCCCGACTGTGGTAATACATGGTGCGTGTCACCGCTAATAGTGAGCAGTGATGTACAAGACGTTGGCCTAAGGCACACCTTCACAACCATCAAATATGATGACTAAACATGGAGAACACATGTGAACCACAGGCCAGTTAAGTCATCATGCATGATAACTGGCAGCAACATGAAGCAAGCCACAATTCAGTGTGTTCAGATGTGTGGTGCCTTTTTTTTTTTTTTTTGTTGTGAAAAATTAAAATTAAAAAAATAAGTAAGACACTGATGAGTCCACACGCATTTTCACTTTTGTCATGTTTCTACATCCACAAGTGTTATATATTTCCATTTTCTCTTTCATTACAAACATTTACAAAGATAATTATGACAGCCTTATTATTATTAATGAGCAGTTAAGTACATCGAGGCTAGAAATGCTGAAGCCTGTATAAAGTCGGTGGTCCTACGTTCGTGGCTGGGTTCTCATACGGACAAGCCCAGAATACAATAAGGTGCAAATCATCTCTCTAGGTTTTAAGGGACTGTACAGCTTGATAGATAAACCACAAATCCTTGATCAAATGCAGGCAATGATGAAATATTTGTGATCTCCAAGGTTTAGAAATAGTGCTTTTCCTGTGCCAATCTGAGGTAGACATAACAAAACCAATGCAACACAGGTTCTCTTGAGAGTTTGCAACTGAAATTGACAATGTTGTTTGAGCATACAAGCATAAATATCTAATTAGGTAAGCCAAAGTCTAAAACAAGCTGCTTGTTGCAAAATGTCTTAACAGCCTGCATTGTCGCTCGGCTTACAGTGTTTTTCGTCTGCTCCAGTCTTTAGACAATTGCACAAAAGATCTTACCAAAATTCTGTCAACAATTATAAATTATACAAAGCAGGAATTAACTTTTAAAGTGTCCTCAGCTGCACACGGGTTGGACAGACAACCGACGGCAACCGCTGCGCCTGAAAGCAGCACGGACGTCCCCGAACAACACGCCAGAGAGATACTGAGGTTCTGAGCAGCCAACGTTCATAGAGAGCATCTCTGCAGACACACACAGCAGGCCTGAGCGCTAAAACACATACTCTGTTACAGCAACATGACACAGCCACAGTTATTGCTTCAAAGCAGAGCGCGCACACACACACACACACACACACACACACACATACATACATACATACACTAACGCACAGCTCCAGCAGTATTGTTATCAGTGCCGCTGAGTGGAGAGGAGCAGCAGGGAAATAAAACTTAAAAACAAAAACACACAGGCAACTTCAATGACTGCATTAACAGTCTGTAGAAAGCACCACAGTTTGCAGAAATAAACACGCAAAGAGAAATGTGGCACAGCTGAAACTGACACAAAGCCTATCAGATGGGCATTCATGCTATGATTAAAACAAAAATGTAGGACCCTGTGATTTAAAACTCAGAAGCATCACGCTTAGAAAAATACTGAAATATGAAACAAGCTCATGGTTTTCATCTGGTCTGTGTTCCTGCTGCAGACATTCTTTGGTCATGAAATAGGCTGAATACATCAATTTCATCAAACACACAAACACGCTGCCACACAAAGGAAAAATGCAGTAACTGATTCAACATCAGGTCGAACTCAAGTCCTGTGCTGAAAAATCGCTGGTGCAAAAATCGACTGATGTGTTGTTTTCTAAAAGGACAGTTTGAACATTTATGAAACAGAAAAATGACGTTTGACCCTAAAATTTGGAGCTGTAATAAATTTGCCTTTGTTGTGTTTCACTGTACAACCTATGTGAATATACAATACATAATGCATATTCTTCAATTTAAAATCACTATTTAATATTTTTATGAAATCCTGTCCATAACTAAAGTAAAGCTGATAAACTAAAAAGCTTTGGTCGACTCGTTTTGGGGCCAAATGAACTGTTGACAGCATTTAATTCTGTTAGAGTACAAATTAGGATTTGCTAAAAATAAATTTGAAGTATGTTCCTCAAAAAAAACAAGGCTTCAACCTATTTCAACACACTTTCTTATTCACATGTCAAATCTGCATTACACACATTAAATTAAAAAAAATCTGAAAAATATCCAAAACATATGTTTGTACTTATTGATTACTTGAGTGTGCCTTTTTCCAATACAAAGCTGAATTTCAATATCAGATCGATGTGGTCGTACACAGAACACATCATACTATCATTTATATAGTATTTACAGAAATTTATTTTCTTCACAAAATAGTTACCTGCATTTACCTTTGTAGGGCAGCAGTGATTTTCAACATCACCGTGACAATATTTACTTCCCCCAGTCACTCCGGCAGTGTCACTCTGACCTTTCACTTCCAGACAGATGACGTCACACATCTTACAACGTACACACCAATCACCTTGCACTTGCTAATGATTCCAAACATCGATGGAGATGCGAGTATGGACTTAAAGAGATGGATGGTGTTTAGTTCTCACTGTCTCCGCTCTCTGGCAGCCCACAGGAGTAGCAAAGGCACAAAAACAGATACAGACAATCCCGACCAATCCCACCCCAATCCGATCCCATCATGTGGCTCTGGTGTCTCCTCATCAAAACCCTTCAGTTATTTCCCTCCACAACAGAGCCATAAAGTCACATGCAGGTGGGAGTCTTTGCACTGGGTCTGTCCTTAATAGTGCACATTAAATATGACAAAGACACGCCTTCTTCTGCCGGCTGAAGTAGGAATAAGGGAAAAGGGGTGGGGGAGGATATTTGGGGGAGGTAAAGTGATGAGAGGGAAATCAGCCTTGGAGCTCCTCAAAGCAGGTCTCACAGACCCGTACTGGCTTTTTAGAGGACGGCGTGAGGGCGTTCCTCAGTGAGCACTCGGCGCAGAAAATGTTGCCACAGTGTCGGCAATGGTGCTAGATATTCACACAGGAGAAGGAGAGTGTTACATTACAAAGTAGACTATTTAGTGAGTGTCATGTTGCCTGTTAGCATCAATCCCTAAGACAACTTCATTCTTACCTTCCTGATGGTCACGCTGAAGCCTTTCCCACAGGCCATGCAGTTCTGCACCTCGTGATCTTCGGCCCACTTCCTGGTCAAACTCTGGGACTGCTTGATCTAGAAGCAGCAACAGCAGCAGCAGCAGCAGCGTTACAACCAGAGCATTTCAATGTATGTAATGTGTGGTGCTGCTATAAAGCACCCTCAGAAAAAAAACTGCTGACAATCTATTTCTTCCATGTACGATTCAAACAAGATGCCCGGTGTTTTATGACCGACCTGCAGCGACTGGTTCTCTCTGCCGAGCTCCTGCATGGCTGCCGTCGTGTCGTCCACTTTCCTCCTCAGCTCCACCAACTTGGCCTGCAGTTTCTCTATCTCGCCTTCACCCTTCACACACCTGAAACACAACCACAGAGCAAGGGTGATTTGCGTGTACGTGTTTAAATTAGAGGCTCAGGAGTATTTTTCCCACCAGCACCACTTGGCCGGCTGCATAGAAGGCTTGTTCATTTAAGATAATCCTTTATTAGTCCCGCATACTTCTAATGCAATGTGTTTAGGGGAATTGTAATTGCAATTGTAATTTCTATTGACCAAATATCTGAGCTACACCGTATTCCATTGTTGTATTTTAATTCTAGTTTGACTAGTCACATTGCACCCATTCACTTATGTACTATATACACTGCAGATACAGCTTTGTGTATTGCATATACTGCATGTAGAGCATTTTATTCTGTATTGTAGACATAATAGGAACACAGCAGGGTATTGTTAAAGAAAACAGAAATTAGACATTTATCGACTTAAACATGCTGACTGACATTCAGTCTGTTCATTCGTGTAGTCAGCCCTCCATGTTCTGATTATTTTGTCCCAACAGAAGCCTTCTTGTTTGGTCATTCTACGTTTTACTTCTTTCTTTTGTGAGCGTGCCGCAGTGGCTAATGCAACAGCCCATAATATGCCTAATATATAATGAATATTACCGGATCATTTAATTACCATTTGGTATGCACAAGGAAATGAGGTTCTTTAAAAAATTGAGACTATATATATTAGAGAATTAGAAGTTGTAGGAGAGATGAGGCAAAACGTCCCTGAGGCAATGTTCAGCAGCTCACAGTTACTGATTAAGACATTACGAGGTCATCTAAAATGATCATTTGGTCAGTCTCATTTTATAAAAGCTTGACTTTAGAAGGTACATGTATAGAAAGAGTCCCTTCCTACAAACATCTAGACATATGGCTTCATGAAAAGTTAACTTTTAATGTGCATATTGGTAATCTATTGAATAAGCTGAGGGCCAAACTAGGCTTTTCTTCATAAAAAAAAAAAAAAAAAAAAGCTTTCCATTTCAGAACAAAAAGAAAACTAAGCAACGCTAATTTATAATCAGAATAAGACCATGGTGATGTGATTTACAAACATGCACCTTCATCCCTACGGCAACTGGATTCTTCAGATCACGCTGCATTAAGTTTTGTGACAAATACAGGCTCACACACTCACGGCTGCATTTTATCTGAATCTTGAGGATGGTCCTCTCTGAACCAGAGTAGAGAAATGCACATGTTGCTATTTATTTCTGAAAGATTTTTAGGCAAACAACCTACTTATATTTCCAGCCTTTAAACCTTTCATAACAGCAACTAGAGCACTACATCTGAGTATTTGAAATGTCCCTATGGTGCACTCAGAGTTGGTATAACTGGCTGGGCATGGAAGGAGTACTCCCTTTTTTGAATACCTTTAAAAGGTCTTTTACAAAACTACCCTGAAGGAAACATGTTGCCGTTTTAAATTATTATTGACGGAGGTGGAATGTGTTATGGTTATCGCTGGTATGGTGTGTGTGCCTCTCTTCTTTGAGTGTTTCCTTTGTGTTGCTTTACGTATTTGTACGTTTCAGCCCTATCATCTGTTTTTATGTGAAACGTCTTGCCCAGGATCTCAATCAATGTATTAACCAAAATAACATCACACAGCCTAACTTGGGACCGAAGACAAGTGCCTGTTTTAAAGAGATGTGTTAGATACAAAACTCATTGCTCAACGTAAGACAATCATGGTAACTTCTGAGGCCTTCACTGGATTTAAAAGATTTAAATAATCAATAAGCAAAAGACTGACTATGAATTACCAACTATATTTTCACTTAACCTTGTCGTAGCTGACTCAAGTCACCACCTCTGAATAAAGCCACAAGTGCTACGAAAAATGTTTTAAAGCCATTCCTCACTTTTGCTTCTTTACCTCTACCGTCTTCAGTGAGCTTTAAGGCCAATCAAGTACTTGCATTTAAGTATTTTTATGAAACAAAGGGTCATTTCTTGCAGGGTGACACGATGTTTTAGGGAAACAACATCAACTCACCTCTCCAAAAGAGCCCGTCTCTCGTCCTGGTTGTTCTGGACGGTGGCCTCCAGCACAGCGATCTCTCCTCTCAGCTCATCCGTCTGCTTCTCCAGTTCGCCGACTCTCCGTTGGCTGCCCTGCCACTCTCTCTTCAGCGTGGCCACGTTTTCATTCAGAGCCGTCACCTGCACACCCATCTTAGCTTCTGCCTCCTCCCCACGCTTCACCTGCTCTTCTCTGGCCCGCTTCTCTGCCGACTTTGAGAGAAAGCATTAATTATTGTCACAAAAAGGGATCTGAAGGCCGAGTGAATGACATTTAATCCACTTTTTTTTTTTAAAATAGTTTGGTGGAATTTGACAAGTGAGCCCACCAACTGATTCTGGACATTCTTGGTTTGTGCAAGGAGCTGCTCCTCCCTTTGGCCCCGGCTGTCCCTGGTGGCCTGATGCTCTTTCTGTTCCTTCTCGAGGGTCTTCTGTGCGGCCTCCATCTGACCCTGCAGCTCCAGTTTCTGCTGGATCAACAGCTGTTTGACTTCCCGCAACTCACCCAGCTCCTGAAAAGCAACAAATGTATAGCTCAATGAACAATGTTTGATTTTTTTAATGAACTTATAGTGTCTTTAACAAGAGAAGCACTAACTCGTTTCACCCACGGGGTTGAACTTCAAAAGGTTTGAGCTTAGGAAGTTATTGCTTTGACAATAGCTTCAAATCAATCTTAAGAGAGCTTTGAAGAACTGAAAAATCCAATGCTTTGCGTCAAATTGTCGACTCAAGCAAGCACAGTTACAGCTTTGAAGAATGTGACCCTGATGACCTGCAGTATGCCCCAGTTAAGCTGTTTACATAAGACAAAAGCATGGGAAGCAAGTCATGTCAGCCAGAATGGGACTGAAATTGTCTGTCATCAGCTCTGACACTATTATAATATTTTTCTGAGGAATATTCCAGCCCCTCCCTTCCCCTTAAAAAGAAAAAAAAGACATTATTTTACCTTCTCGCTCTTCTCCGTTAGTGCTTTTACTTCAGAAATCAGTCTGGTGTTATTCTTTTCCAGTACAGTCTTGGCTTTGTTCAGCTCCTCAACTTTGCTCTTCTCCTTCTCCAGTTCCTCCTTCACTTGACCCTGAGGGTGTAAGCACAATTTACAACATATGAACTTAAATCACATCAAGTCATAAAAGCGTTTATGTCCGTGTTGGTTAATCCGTTTGTCCGACCTGTTGCTTCTGTAGTTCCTTCAGGGTTTGCTCTTGCTTTTGGAGCTTCTGGCCCCGTTTTTCCAGCTCTTGCTCCAAAGAGACTCGGCCATTCTGCAGATCCTGGATCTGAGCCTCTAAACCTGTCTGGTGGCTTCGGTTAGCGGACAGCTCCTCCAAAGCCACGGTGAGCTTCTCCTCTGATGCCTACAGTCAGAGAAAAGGTCAAACGTCACTCACTGAGGAGGGAAGAGAGAAATCAACAAAAGCAGCAGGGACTATTGGAACTGGAATCAGTCTGCCAGGCTCAGAATCATCTACATCCCCTCCCTATCCTTAATACATCCATGTGAATAAAATTTTTTTTAGCAGCATTACAGCTTCTGATTTAAACACTTAACATAACATCCTTAAATGAAGCCATTATCAGTCTCTACTCTTGCAGCATAAACCTACCTTCAGGTCTTGACGCAGGGCAGAGACCTCCGACTCCTTGCCGTAGAAGTCAGACTGAAGCTTAGTGAGGCTTTCCTGGCTTTGCTCCAACGCCTTCTGCAGCTCTGTCGTCCGGCTTTTCTCAGAGGCCAGCTCCTGGCCGAGACCAGACACCTGAGCCGTCAGCTTACTCTCCTCTTCCATCTGGAGGTAAAAGTCATATACACACATTGATAAACACACAAACCCTTTAGGTAACACACAAACTACTCTCAATCCACTCAAAGAATAATATGTGTAGCCGGGTTGTTTAGTTCGATGACAGTTGTCAACAGTATGAATATCTGTAGTGGAATCTAAAAATACTACTTGCCTTCTTGACATTAACTTCTTGCAACTCTGTCACTTGGCCCTTCAGTGTCTTTATCTCCTCCTCAAAGGACCCCTGGGCCGTCTTAAGTTGTGCCCGCAGCTTCTCCAACTCCTTCTCTTTTTCCTTCAGCGCCCCCTGAGTGTTAGAGCGCTGCTGCTCCAACGTGGTCAGCTGTACTTTCAACTTTTTCTCTGCCTAAAATTTGTAGACACACAGCAGGTCTTTAGGTTCAGACAAACATTCAAAACAATAATGCTTAAATACCATTTTATCAGAGGCTCACCTCTCCCATCTGCTGCAACTGCTCTTGCGATTCTTTCATTGCCTTGGCGATGGCCTCATTGTTCTTAAGAAGCTCCTGTCTGGCCTTCTCATTGGACTTTTCCTGAGGATTAAGACCGATTGAGCTTGTGAATGTCCTGGTGATGTAATTAGGTGGCTATTTTTTTAATCCTTGTTACAAGACACATTTCCTTTACTCGAAATTTATGTTGAAGTGGTCTAAACAACAGCTTACTGAACCTACCTTCTCCTCCAGGACTGACTTATGGTTCTTCCTCTCTGTGTCCAGTTGACTCCGACTCTCTTTCAGTGCCTTATTAGCCTTTCCTAGACTCTCCTGTGTGGAGGCAAGCTCCTTCCTTTGAGCCTCTTTCTCCTGCTGGGCCTTCTGTAGGTCTACTGTCAGGCTCTGAGCTTTCTTGTCCAGATCTGCATGCTTAGTGTTCCCATCCTGGGTCACCTTGTCCAGGTTCACCTTCAGAGCTGCTTTGTCCTGCTCGCTGCGCTCCAGCTGCTGCTGAATGTCACTCAAAGCAGCTCCTTTTAACTTCAACTCCTCTTGTAGTGTTGTAGCCCTTAACAGTGGAAAGTTGTTCATATTGTGTTAAGTAAGATTCATATACATATTCAATATAGTGGAGCAGAACAAAATACTAGCATATGGTTGTACCCATCACTAGAATACTAGAGTGTTAGTTACAGTTGGGTTTACATGCATTTATCATCCACTTGCAACTCTTAATGCCATTTCAATAAAACTAATGCACCAGTTCATTTACCCTGCTTTCTCCGTTTCCAGCGAGCGCTGCAGCTCCTTTGCTTTCCGTTTGACCTCTGACCCCTCCTTCTGCAGCTTCTGCACTTCTTGCTGCACCTGGTCCCGTGTGGCCTGCAGCTCCCCCACCTGTGACTCTAATTTCTGTCAGATTAAAAACACCAGATTAATGAAAAAAATTATGTATACTGAGGTCACTAAAGACAGGAACATTCTAGGCCTAAAACTACACTTTTTACAGTCCAACATCAGTTACTCACAATAAAGACTCAATACAAACCTTATTAAGCCCCTCCAGCTGCTCTATGCGCTGTTCTGATGCCATTAGTTTGTCTTTGCATTCCTTCAGACTGGCATCCAGCTGTGTGCACTGCTCCTGTCTCTCCTTGAGCTTTTGGGCCTGCTCCTCAAACTTCTTCTGAGCCTTATTCATCTCCTTTACAAGACGGTGGGAGAGGTTGCAGGATACCAAAAGAAAAAGTGAGTTTAGTGAAGCAGGAGAAAGAAGAAAACAAATAAATCAGGGACTGACAAATATTTTCAAAGTAAAGACATACGGCGGCACAACATCGGTGGCATAAAGAAGTCGCTAACCTGCTGTTTGTCCTGCAGTGCATGCTGAGCCGTCTCCAGGTTGTTTTCCAGGTTAGCCTTCTGTGCAGCCTTGGCTGCTTCTGCAGACAGCAGCATCTCGGTCTTTGCCTTCAGCTGAAGAAAAACAGACCGACAGAAACTGTTAATTCTTAATTTAAAAAAGAATTGACAACACACTGTTTTTGATCCCTTGTTACAATCTGATTGTGAAGAGGCTTACCTGAGCATCTAGCTGGGCCACCTTCTCCTTGCTGCCTGCGAGCTGGGTGGTGAATTCAGTGACGGAGGTCTCCAGGGTGTGGGCTCGGTCCTGGGCTGAACGCAGCAGGGTCTTCTGCTCCTGGACCTGGTCATGTAAGTTATCCTGGGCTTGCTTGTTGCTCTCTGATTGGTTCTTCAGCTTGTCTGTCAACTGTGTGACCTTGAAGAACCACATATACATATAGAGAAGCTTTATAAGATCAAACATGACCAATGGTTCCCTGTAGTTATTGTTAAATTAAACTGGCATTCCTTTATGATGCTTATTAATGTAATAATTTTAATTTACCCAGTAGGTTTTGATTGTGACAACACATGTAATAGTTGTGTGAGGGGTGGCATGTGTCTCCTAAAGTCATATTACTCTTTTGTTCTACAGAGAAGTGATTGCAACATGAAATTGGAACCATGTGTCTGTCTGTCTGTCTGTCTGTCTGTCTGTCTGTCTGTCTGTCTGTCTGTCTGTCTGTCTGTGGGGGCACCCACCTGTTCTTGTAGTGCATGGTTTTTCTCTTTTAGCTGGTTGAGCACAGCCGTCTCTCCCTCACCAGCCTGGATCTTGGCACACAGGTCCTCTCTCTCAGTTTCCAGCTGGCTCACGATGTCCTTACTCTTCTGCAGCAGAGCCTCTAGATTTTGGATCTTCTGGTCCTTATCTCCAATCTGACGCAGCACCTGCTCCAGGTCATTCTACGGCACGAGCCGGCATAGCAGAAAGATTACACGAGATATTTTGGCAGAAATATATATTTTATGTTGTGTGAGAGGCATATATTGAGATGTCCACACAGGCATATTGCTCCAGTTCTTTGTTTGTTAACGGACAAAATGTTAAACCATCAGAATAATGTAAAATTAGCTATAATCTTATAAAGCCACTACACACAGAGGCTTATAAATAATAATCCATTTACTGAAATGAATACTCTTATCAATATATAAGGCGACATTGTAATGTAGCGACCACTTTTGTTTAGTTACAGCAAAATAGTTCAATATGGTGACATTCAAAATCTGCATTCTGACCTGTAGTATTATGGATCTAAAAGCTTTGTATAATCGCATTAACTACAGTTTTAACCAATCACGGATGGAGGACAGCTTCATGAGTGAGCATAATATTCTAAGAAGAAACTGACTTTTAAAACTCACTGAACAGCACAGCCTCTCTTGGCTTTACGCTCCCCATTATTGGTAAGGGGTTTTCTTGTGAACAGTACCTGAGCCTCGCGGAGTTTGCCATTTGTGTTTTGCTGCAGCGCCTGCAGCTCCTGGTGCTGCTGCTTGGCTTTCTCCAGCTGTTGCTGCACGTCTGTATTCTTACTGGCACTCTCCTTCAACTACATAATAAAAACAAAAAGTCATTTTGTGCATCGTGAGGTTTCTGTATCATTAATCTACGACAGTTTCAGAAATGTGTTAGGTTTATATCTTGATATGTTTGTTTAGAGGAGATCATTTAATATAATCTCTTGATTTGTATCTAATCTGCATGGATCATTGATTTACTTGTTTTAATCACTCTGCTTCTCAGTTTTAACCTAGTTAAATCTATTCTAAACTACAATTGCATATCTTACAATAAATTGTATCTTACGATTGCATACTTAAACATCATTATAATTTATATTCTTTCATCTGATGCCTACCTGTTCTTCTGCACGGGACAGTTTGAGCTGTAGGTCGGCGGCTTGCTGCTCGCGGTCTTTTAGTTTCTCCCCAGAAAGCTGCCTCTGTTCTTTAAGACGACCTTGCACTTCCCCCAGTTGCCTCTCTGCCTCCAGCAGTTTGGCATGCAGCTAGGAAGAGCACATAGAGAGGGGTGATGATTAGTCAGGGAGGTGCCAGATGACAAAACTAAGATCAAGAATTACAGCAGATCCTATTATGAGGAAAGTGGATGTCTTGTTTTTCCAACACATTTATGTGTGACATTTGTGTCTCAACTGGATGTCATCGTTCATGCACAGTGTGTGTGATCACTGTCCAAATTACTCACTTGACTGATCTCAGTCTGCTGCTGAGCTCCTTGGTTGTCTTTATCTTCCCTTTGCTGTTCCAACTGTTTCCTCTCAACCTTCAGCTCTGCATGTTTCACTTCCAGCTCCGTAATCTCACTCTTCAATTTTGCCACCTCCTCAACCCTCTCTCCAAGCTCCGTCTGGGCCTTTTTCAGGGAGGTTTCGGTCCCTGTGGCCCGAGTCTGGAGCTCTTGAACCTCCAGCTCCCTCTCTCTCAGGCTGCCTTGAGCTCCCTTCTTGGCAGCTTTCTCAGCTCCCAGACGCTCCTCCAGTTCCTGGTACTCTTTCTCCTTACGTGCAAGCTTTTCAGACAAGCTCTGTGAGAACAGGAGAGGACAACATTAGACAGATTGCCCAGAAGTTTGGGAATTATGGGGATGATAAATGTCCCCGAGAAGGAAGGACCCAGGGAGCAAATAAATGAAAGCGAAACTATAAACTATAGCAAGTTAAGTCATTGTTCTCTGACTTTTTTGAAAGGATAAATATTGACAGTGTTTGAAAGGTTAGGCCAGTAATTAAATCATCCTGTAATCATTTGTCTCCTCTAATTTAAAAACAGTTGGTGTCAAAGGAGCTGCAACAAGATACAAACAACTCACGCAATATACGCCATGAAAAAGAACAGTCAGCTGTCGAGAGGAATGTGAGGTGTGGCATTTCTAGGGAAAGGTTTACGACACAGGACTTGGAATACCATGTATGTGAACAGCCCTAAGTCTGGTGTAAGCTCTGACAGTAAACTTGGAAACATGGTGATAAAGAACATAATGTTGTTAATGGTGGAGCGTGCTGGCTAACTAGGGAGTGTGACAGGGCACCTGGACTTCCCAATAAACCCCTGCAGGCCACCACAGCAGCTGGACAATATTAACAACCCTCTGCTGACACTTTATCCCCTCCTATTCTATGCATCCCTCTGCTTCTCACGGCATCGTCGCTGGGCTTCTCTTGTGTCATTGTCATAGCACCCTGCTGGGTCTCTACTCTCTAATCCTGGAGTTACAGACCAATGGAAACCCCTGTTGGTCGTTCATCTGTCTGTTCTTAGTCCTAATCCTCTGTGTCTCACTGTCTGCTCCATCACTTTTGTCTCTATTCTCATGAGATAAGGATCTGTATCAGATCTCAGGGTATCCTGTTGTGAGGAGAAATTGGGGTGGGGGCAACACACTGTAATCCTCCTCTTAACCGGAAACCTACTTGGCAGAGACAGCATTGACATGCCTGATGTGGGAGGATCAATCACTGGCCGGAATTCTTTGCCTCCATTGTGCATTTCCCATTGCAACAGTGCAGTTACCTGTGATTGTATTTCACCCCAAGAGACAGAGCTGGCATGGCAGAGACCCCCCCCTGCTGGTTTAATTATAGAGCTGCATGTGGTTTTTGTATCAACATGTCTGGGTTGCCAAATAGGGCTGACGACAGCAGGGCATTGTGATGAGGCCTGATGCCAGGCAACAGAGGAAGGTTTACAGACACTGAGATGGTGTGCTCTGTACTTGAGGGGTGGCTGGCAAGGCTTATTAACAATACTGTTGTAAAAGTAAATTGTATACAATCATATGCTGTACAATGTGTAGCAGATACTTCAGAAGTATCTGCTACACATTGTACAGCATACAGCGCCTGCAGTTATCGGATTTGTGTCCGTGTCATATGACTATAATAACTGCAGTTGTTGGTGTGTGTGGTACCTGGCTTTGCTGCTGCAAATTATTCAGATTGCTCTGCAGCTGGTGAATCTGTTGCGTGTAGACAGCTGCTTCCTGTGGACCCTTCTCCAGCTCTGCTTTTAGTTGGGATATGGTCGTCTGCAATACAATAGACACACATGTTACGCTCTTTTTGCAAACCATTAAGTGAACATTTAAAGAACTGACGCACCACTGTGAAGGAATGTCATAAAAGAAGAAAAAACTAAAAACATGGATGAGTAACAACGCGGATTCACACGCACAAAAATGCAAAAACAACATGAATAGGTAACACAGGGTTAAAATAAAATAAAAAACTTTTCTGACAAACTTTTCAAACTTAAGAGTAACTCAAAAAGATAAAATCAGAGTTTGGGGCCAACTTGAAACAACATAGTTTACCTCCAGTTTACGAATCTTGAAGAAAGAGTAAGTGTTGTGAAGGGATACAGTGTGTGAGGAGCAAAAGAGGAAAGGGAGGGAAAGAGAGACACATACAAAGGTGAGTCACAATACAACAGCAAACGTCCAATCTGCTATTCAGAGCCAGATACTATTGGGATGAGAGAATTAATAATCAATTCACATTTGTGGTAAATTTCACATTTACCACATTTAATTGTGACATCATGCTGAGGCGGCATTACACTTATCGTTTTATTCAGAAAGGGCTTTGTTTTTTTGTATTCTGTTGCAAGGGCAGGCAATGCATAAACCTGAATGTAACGTTAACTGTTATGTTATGTTTTGGATGTTGACATGTCGCTAGCCAAACTGGAGACTGACTGCTGACCACTAAAACTCCAACATGTTAATTCTATGGAGTTTAAACCCTCAATGAATTTTAACTACAGTTTCAGCTTGTAGCAAAGGAACATGTAATTTATCATCTTAAGAGCTAGAACATGATCAACAACCAGACAGCTTTCAAATTTATTCAGAATGTTGTTCCTCAATTATAAAAGCATGAAAACTGAGATCATATGAAGAGATGTTCAAAAGGAGAACATCCTTCTGGGAAAGAAAATGCAGGAGACAAATCTAAATTCGTTATCAGGCATTAATTAGATAGAAATAGGCACAAAGCCATCCGGTATGGCATACCGCAGCTATTTTCAGAGCTATTTCTGAATATGAATCTTACAACTACAGTGGGTGGCCCAGAGTAAATGGCCGGTTAAATTTAAACAACTACGACTGTATTTCAAATGAACACTACAATCTTGTAGATTATATGAAAACTGTAGGAATCAGTGTGCATGTGGCAGGGACAATTTAGGTTGGAAGAGTGGCAACTTATGTTGCAACACATCAGGAAAAAGTTAAAGTGAAAATCTGAAAAGCTACATTTCAATACACAAGGTAATGTGGTCCACTCACCTCTGAGGTAGTGTAGTTAGCCTGCAGCTGCTCATAGTGGGATTGGAGGCGTTCGGTCTCTACCTCCCTCTCTCGGGTCATACTGTCCATCAGTGTCTGGACCTGCACCAGCTCCTTCTGCAGTACCTCCACATCCTCCACTCCCGGCCGCTGCAGCTAGGGGGCAGATCCGAGACACTGTGTTAAAGCTGTGAGAACTGAGCGGCAGACAGTGGGAACAACAGGCTTTTTTGTATCAAAATCAATCAAAACTAGATCATTAGTAAAAGCTTAAATGATCACGAGTATATGGATGTCTCTTTGAAGCTCCAGAACCAAACCTATATTTGTACGACGCCTATCAACCACTCTGAATAGTTACAAAACAAATACAGTTAGAATTGTCTGAGTAATATCTGCTTTGATTCTTCCACAACTTTTATTTTTACGATTAAACGTTATTCTCTGAAACAAAAGCACAGCATTCATGAAAGGTCTACACAAATCCAAAGTTTGACTCAAGCCTAGTAAGAAGAGAATAAATACTTAATGGAAACTTAGTGTGCGCTGTACCAGTTCTGTTTGGAGTCTCTCATTGTCCTGCTTCTCTTTCTGTAGCTGTTCGGTCAGTTGGCCCAGCCTCTGGTCAGCAGCCTCCCTTAGGCTCTTCTCCTCATCATAGCGGGACTTTAAGTCTGTCATATTCAATGATTCAAAATATTTAATCATATCAAAATATATATATGTATGTATGTATGTATGTATGTATATGTATGTATGTATATATATATATATATATGTATATGTATATATATATATATATATATATATATATATCTCACTTGTTCACATCAACCATCTGATTTAAGGAAAACGTGTGTAAAATGCAAAACCCATGCTTTTAGTCCATAAAACCAAACGTTGAAGAAACAACTTATGCAAGACAAAACGCAATGGCTAGATTGAGCTTAATAGTACAAGAGTACTTTAGTGTTGTTGAATGATGCAGACGCACAGACACAGGCCTTCCAGTATCCTGGCATCACACTAACCTACTATCTCCGTGGCCAGCTGGGCAGCCTTCTGCTCAAACAGGTCTTTCATTTGCTTGATGTTGAACTTTTCTGTCTCTGCTTCATTCAACTTCTTTTCAAGGACTGAAAATAAAGAGCACCATATATTAGTGAATGATGTTTGGCTTTTTTTTCATACAGCTATCTTAAGTATAATGTTCCCTACCTGCATCCTCTGTGGTCATCTGTCCATCATTCTGTGGAAAGGAGGGAAAGAGAGAAACATGTACAGTAAGAGTAAGCATTGCCATCATGTTTTATCAATTAGTTTTATGTTCAGAAAAATCATTAGAATATATATTAAACATCTTGAAGGAATTACTTGCTTCAGTTGTCCTTGGACTTTGTCTAACTCCTTCTTGAGCTCTTCAGAGAACCACTTTTCCTCCTAATAGGGTGAAAAAGGAGACACAAAATAAAGTATTTGTGTGAACCGACCATTCATAGACCACCGTTGGGTTCAAAAACTCCACTTTACCTTGAGAGTAACATGCAAGTCCTGAACTTCTTGCCGCAGCATAGTAAGGTCTTCCCTAAAAAAGGAGGAAATAGCTAATTCACTAAAATACACAAATGAAAATTCTGTCACCATAAGGTCAGACTTACTGACATAAATGATGTGACAGCAACATCTCTATATCTCACCTAGTGGGGGCCATATGAGCTGGCAGGTCTCCAGTATCATGGAACAGCTCATAGTGCTTAAACAGCTCCTCTGCAGAGTTGTGAGACTTCATACATTGAGGACAGATGAAGCCCTGAACACAGACACACAACATGGGAATCAACCATTCAATAATATCTTCTTCAGTTCTGCAGATCTGCTTCCAGGGTAGAAAGAATGCTAGATAAAACAGGCATCTGTCCAATTTACCTCAGACGTCTGATCGTGGTTGAGGTCTGTGCTGGGCTGCTCCGACTCTGCATTCTGGGAGCCCCCCTTCCCAGGAGTCTGAAGAACAGAACATAAACCAATTAAATCTGGATGTATAACAGCACTCTAGTACTATAAACCTTAAATAAATGGTATGCAAACTAATAGCTCTACCCTGGAATGTTGTTGTATTCTCTATTTGAAAGCATAAATATTTCAGACAGTTGTATCATGACTAACAACACTGTAGTATGTGGTGGCATCAGTTCCTCCAGTTGCTGTATAATATCTATAAAAAGTACTATACTGCTGAAGCGTTGTCACGCTTTCTTGAGATTGTCAGTGATCGGCAATTTTCAAGTCCAGCCACAAATGCCCGACTGGATTTATTCTGACTCTGATTTAGCCACATTATTGTTTTGTAACTGCTTGATTTCTCTGTATTTTGCAGTTTATTTTTTCTATTTATCTACTGTCACAACCCTGCCTCCTGCAGAGTAGCATCCCTACAGTACGATGCTGCCACCATGCTTTATGGTAGGGATGGTGTGGATCTGGTTATGTATGGTACGTCGCTTAGGTCCAAACATTTAGTATAGCATGATGGCCAAAAGCTCCACTAAGATCCCATGAGCATAGAACCTTCTTTGTTTCAAAGTCTAACCCAAGACTTCTGGCAAACAATAGCCCAGATGTAATTAATTTAATTTGTTTTTTAAAACAACCACAAGGCTGCAACTGGTGAAGCACCTCAGCAAAAGTATGCCCAGTGTCTCCCATCTGTGTGTCTCATGATACAATTTTTGCAATGTAAACTACCTAATACACAATTAAGCACACCCATATGGAAAAGATCGTACAAAAGGCCCCATGTCATATATATTACTTATAAGTTTCAGATATAAGAAGACATAAACATTTAGTAAAATGTATGTATATCTTTTCCATATGGGTAGAGTTTAAAACATGTTTCCATCTCCATCATCAGCACTGTATAAATAAACAAATTTGGTTCGTGGCTGATAGCTCCAACATAATACAGTTATAAAATGAATGTTATCATTATCTCTGCAATTTTATATATAATGTATGACATGATATAATGAAATATCATCATAACAAATGTTGTAAACCAGTTCCGTGGTGGTTCACTAACGTTATCATATAGAGGACAGATGTGGCTCAGAGTAGACTATTGGATTGTTTCCTATTTGCCCCTAAACCCGTAATAATGTATGTGTTGTCAACTACACTGTATAAATACATTATTTATATGAAGAGTTTACCTTAAGTAAACAAAACAGTGATTCTTAACATGATACATGTTTTATTTTGTGTAAACACATAAAATCACTTGGAGGCTACAGGTCCCGGTCTGACAGTCCCTGACCTAAAGGCATAACTAATGCTGTCAGATGGATTTCCCTTGATACACGGCCGGAACTTCAAACTGTCCACAATGATGCAGGTAACGTTCGCAATGCATTGTGGTAAATGTAGTCCTGCAGCTAAGCTAGCTAAGTAGCTAACCTCTTACTCCCACATGAAGGCTAACTATAATGACAAGCTGGTATTTTATCCAAACAGCAATGCCACCATTAACATTAGTAAAGGCTGAATTTACGGTAATTAAAACAAATGTTTTGTTCATGTTACGATAAACCAACTGACAAGGGACTTCCCAAATAAAACCATGCTAACGTCAGCGTTAGCATGTGATGAGTGGACGATGAATTAACCTACTGCTAGAGCATAGCTAGCTAACGGGAACCATGGAAATAAAATGACTCAGTGACCAAGTAGTTTAGCTAGCTACGTTACTCCTCGGTTTACCCTGACAGTACGACACGTTGGTCAATAGTTTGCCCTGCTTTTAATACAGGTGCTAGCTTGCGACATCGCTGTCAGGAGCAACGTTAGCATCAACTAATCGAACCAAGTTAGCATTTGATAGCTAGCTGTAGCGACCCCACACAAGGAGCGCTTGATATGTCCACTCCGATCTCACGGGGTGGCGGGGTTATTCCAAATCGAGGAACTCCCGTTCGATACAAATAAAAACCCCGCCCACCTACTACACACTGTGTTTTAAAACGTGCGTCCCCACCATGAAAGCAGACAAGGATAGGCCTGTGTCTCCCAAGGAAAACGACTCGACTTTAACCAAACAAAGGCGACACGGTTTACTTTCTAGAACCAGGAGCTTACCATTTGAAGTATCCGTCTGAGCATGGCCTCGACTGTATTTTTTTTCCCCCCCAAACAAAATCCAATCAGTTTACCAAATGCAAAGTTTACGTGGTTGTACGACGAACACCTGACCGAGCTCAGACAGCAGCGGCGGATGGGCGGGGCATGGGGAGGATGATAAGCAGGACATGGGGCCTGGCTGTATTCAAGATTATTAATAACAAAGTGCTGTCATAGTTATACTGCACTGATACAAACAATGTCGGAATGGAGATGGTCAATAAACGTTTTTTTATTTAAAGGTTTTATATACAACACCATGGCACATTGCTGAAAAGTCCTGTCACACAAACAAATAAAAAAAAAAAAGGGATTTATTATGAAGTGTATCAAGAAGCGTCAATGATATTCAATAAACTGAATTTATAACATACAGTACCAGACAAAAGTTTGTTCACACCTTCTCATTAAATGGTTTTTTTTCTTTTCTTTTCTACATTGTAGATTAATATTGAAGACATCCAAACTATGAAGGAACACATATGGAATTATGTGGTAAACAAATAAATGCTCAACAAACCAGAATATGTTTTATATTTTAGATTCTTCAAAGTAGTTGAATGAGAAGGTGTGTCCAAACTTTTGACTGGTACTGTAGGTTGCATTCTCTTTCTGTTGTGCTGACAAAAGAAGTCCGACACACTGACCATGACTACCGGTCATAGTTTCCTGTTCATGATGGGAGGGAGTTTTTCCCTTTGAAACATAAATAAATAAATAAATTCAATCAATTCATACTAAATACTGTAGATTAAATTGTAACAATTCCTCCAAAATCCAATTGTTTAAATCTTACCACAGCTGAGAAATATAGGGGCTGATTGTACTGCTGCCAGTAAGGGCTGTTGGGTGTGCAGTGTCTAGTAGAAACTAAACACAAGTTAGTATTGTTTGTGAAGGCACTTAGAAGAATCAGACTAAAGCACATTGTAATTCTGCCGTAAAACAAAAGGCCTCTCAGCCCAACATTAACTGGACAATTTGTCAAATGCACTTAATAATTATAGTGTCTTCTGCAGATATGTATTATTTCTTGTGTGATAGAGTCTGTACTGTTGAATAGTCTTTCTTTGGCACATTTGCTAGTTTTGATTATGTTGACAGCAGTTCCGTTCCATTATACAAAAGTTGATATTTATCTAACTACCATTACACTGTTATTTGTTCAATTTAACATTCAGCCTAACTGTTAAATTGAAAAAAGCCAAGTCTCCATTTCCATATGGTGACTGGTATAAAGCTTAATCTTTATGACAGCGTTACTCTTTTACTAATGATTAGAGATGATCCTGTGTGTACTCGTAAAGTGGTAATTATAGGAGGAGCAAAGTGTTTACACATGTTGTATCAAAGCAGACTTTGCCCCCAGCTGTCTTTGGGCGAAATACCTCACAAGACTTCAGTTGTGGTCAGGTGACATTAGTTTCACAGCCTAAAAGTGTCCTAATTGTAATAAGTGACTCATTCATATGTAACCGCTCCTCTTCAAAACATCTTGCAGTTGGAAATTATTTGGCACTGAGTCACTGTATGACTTCCTCTAAGAGCACAACCCAAATACTTGTGTGCATTGCTAGTCAAGTATTCTGCATTAAAGACTAAACAGGACCTACACGGCAGAAGCAGCTCGTTTAGAAAATCCATCTAAAGCTGAATGCCTTTAATGGAAACATTTGCTCCATTAGCAGTTGATGGTGTTAAAAAATATATACATATAAAATCTTAAATATACTTGGAAAACATGTTGGCACTCCCTAAAAATGGGTTTTAAATCAACTTAAAGGAAGTCCATACTGTACATATTAAGAGGCTGCGTTAGTAATGCAATCAATGCAGAAGTCTTTTCCAGATGTCCATCGCGTTGTCCTCTTAAAAAAACTGTTAGCTTCTGCTGAACGTCCTATCTGTTGCCTAGTTCTGAGCCCTCTGTGGAGCAAACAACATAGTGAGGCGTGTCGTTGTCCCTCACTTGGGAGCTCGGGGTGTTGCCATTAGTCGGGCTACACACAGGACCACAGGGGGGGTTACAGGTGCTTGTGAGCCTTCGTAGGTACTCTGCATGGACAGGCTTGTGGCTCTGCAGCACCCTGATGGCCTCGTCAACTTTGAACCACTTTCTCTTCCTTCCTGTGAAAACATTCAAGAGAGGACACAGACTGATCATCAGATGTTTGGTGTTGCGCTCAATGGCACTTAATCAACAACCATAGACTACACTGAACGTTGTTGGGATAGAACCTGAGGCCGTGTGGTTTTAAATCTGTCAGAATTTCTGCCTTGGGAAAAACTGTTGGATTTAGCCTTCCCTATTCAGATGTTGGAAAGGTGTGGTAAGAGGGGTTTGAGAGGCTGTTCGCCGATTGAACAAGCACTCTGTTTCAAGCATAATGACCCTTTTAACTACACATAAATACACAATGGATGATAACATATGGATAACAATAATCTGAACTGCCATCATTCATATTTTTCACTTCAGTGTTCTTAATTAGCTTTAGTGTTTAAGCTTGATAAGAGATAAGCAAGAAATCAGCATTAAATCATTTTCTACGGTTCTCTTTTTCTCATTTTTGTTGTATACCACAATAGTATACAACACACTCAGGAATAAACTGTTCAGAACATGTTCAGCACTCAAGTCAGACTGGAAATGGACATTCCTGACCTACTTCGGTTAGTGTTTATGAAGCCCTCATGTCAACAAACCTTCCTAAGAAAAGCACCTTCCATAAAAACTATGTGTCCCTTAAACCGTCAGCTGGGAGTTATTCATAATTCAAACCCATAATTTCCTCAAATTCTATTCCAAAGAGCATTTTGGTAAATTCGTTCTATTATAATTATTATTATTATCATGCAAATATACACTGGCCTTTCAGTAGAGGGTTTGAGTAAATTAGACCAGAGAGGACAAGTATGGAGGGGGCTGTGGTGAGTGATGAGAACTGGAAAACAACTGGACACAACAAACATTCCTCCCCCTTGAAAAGAGACTAAACTCTATATGTGTTGATGAAGGGAGTAAATGATCACAACCACTTTTTTACAGACTGGCTATAGATTGGCAATAGTTAACCTTTTGAGCTACTAAGTCTAAAGAAAAGCATTAGATTTTAAATACGAACCATATTCAAAACAAATAGTGATCACATGGCTACACATAATCCACACAACAGGCAACATTATTTTTCAATGATTGGTCAAAAGTAAGATATGAGGGAAAGGTTATTAATTTAAGGGCTGATGATCATTTTCATAATCATTTATAGATGAAATGCAAAATGTCTGAACTAGTGAAGAATGCTAAAGCCCAGGTTTACATTTTTAGATACCTTTTTTTATCCAACCAGCAGTCCAAAATCTTGAAGTTCAGTTGACTATCAAATAAAACAGAAGAGCACAAACTCCTCAACATTGAGAAACTAGAACCAGAGGATGTTTTATCTTGGTAAATTACTTAACAGTTAATGGATTTTTGAAAATAGTCGCAGATTAGTTTTCTGTCAATCAGCTAATCACTTAGGTCCTTATCAATTATCTCCAATATGACGCCTCCTGATGTTTTAAGAGAACATTGTCGATTAAATGGGATAATATATCAATAATGCTGTAGAGCCCACGCAGAGTGGTAGTTAACTTAGGAGGACAAATTGCTGCTGTAGGACTGCAACACTGTAGATCGGGTGGTTTGACTTTCTGGGAAAGAATGTGTCCCAGTTTCTCAGTTTACAAAGTGATGACTGAAGACCCCAACAGTCTTTCTCAACTGTCACACACGTCAAAAAAACAACAAAATCAATTAAACTGATTGAGAGTCAGAATTACTTCTGTATGCGATTAAGATTGTGCACAGAAATATTATGAAGTGCTTAATGATATGAATTACGCATAATGTACATGTTTTAATTTGCCTGAAAACCAAAATGTTTGTACTTGATAACCTCAATCAGATTAATTTAGTTTCAATATACCCCTGGAACAAAACAAATTTGTTGCAAATGGTTTTTTTTCTACGTCGAGACATACCAATTTTGACAGAGTCCTCCCAGTCTTCCAGTGTTTCCGTCACTATGAGGGTGAAGACGTACGTCCTGTGCTTACTGTCTTTATTTTGCTGCAAAGGTTTAGATGAAGACACTTCACATCACTGCAATAAACTGTGTAAATGCAATGCAAACAAAGCTTGCATATACAACAAAAGACATGAAGTTAACACAGTACAAAAAATACCTTAACACACTGGCTGATTCTGAGGACTGGCACAAAAGCAGGAGGCATGCCTACATAGGCATCCTAGGCATTATAGTAGGGTTACCAGCTAAGCTGATACAAGATTTGAATCAGTGTTATATCATGAGTTGTATGCAATATGAGAATATATTATAATTTTCCGTGAGTTTGACAAGCTTACCTCAAAAATCCCGAGTAGTCTGCCAAGTTTTCCCTTCACACCCGCCTGTACACATGTAGAAAAATCACCAAGAGTCACTGAAAACTACAGTCAATTTTTTCACAAATTCGTACTAACAAGCAGCTGCAACACAGCCAGAACATGTGACCTGGTATTAGGAACAGCTAGTCTCTGTTCTGATTCTTAATATATGCATATTCTCAATTGAACATTTGTCCCATTTAGGAAAGGAAACCCTGTGTCGTGGTACCATGGAATAGCCATAAGCTTGTGAGGCAGCGTAGCAGAGATGACCAGACCTGAACATGGTGTGATGATGAGACAGGTGGACTTAACACAAGAACAGCGCACAAGTCAAGATCCAGTTCTGTTTGTGTGACAACTTTACTTTTAAAAGCCCATGGCTACTAAATTTAACTGTGGAAATGTCATCGACTTACATTTATCCTAGGTTTCCAACCTGGTGGTCGGGAAACACAAAAGAAGTTCCAAAATCAATGGAGGTGATAAGTTGGGTAAAGAAATAAGATCAGCTTTCCAAAATGATGTATAACTTCCATACTGGATACTGAACTGAACTTTTCACAAGCAAAAATTTGATTTGGAAGAGACACATTAGCGTGCATCAATGGAGCTAGGAAGCTTGAGGAGCATGCTCAAAGTCAGCAGATACTGATCGCATGTATAGTCAACTTATAAAACAATAGATTAATTAATTAAATTAATTGTTGTTGTTGGCTAAGAGATATGTAAGGCACTCCAAGAGCTTATGACTTGCTGTGAGGCATATTTCAGACTTTGATTTTATAATTGCCGGGATCAATTAGGACGTTTAGAACCCACAACAGACAGAGACCATTGCTGCCAAATCCATACTTCATACTGATTGTATCTAGTATATCCCCTCCTTGTCTTTATCATTTATTGTTTTTGCAGTAAATGTACAAGACATTCACCCACATTAAACTTAACAAATGGAACTCGTATATTTTAACTACTTTTTTGCATGTTTTCCAAGATCTTTCTGGAGCAGTGTAACCACAATTTGCAATATATTTAAATTTTGTGCAGCTGCAAGCAGCTCCTCAATTTCCATTGATCATAGCTTTGTGGTAAAGTGGTCTACATCAACAACACACTCAAAAATCTTTGCTTGTTTTTCAGTATGCATGCTCTTGACTTTTGGCCCTTTTTCCGTTCCAACACATTACAAACTCAAAACCTGCTTAGAATTGATAGTATACTGTCTATAATAAGGAATAACTAAACAAAAAAGGTTATCTTTGTAGTATATTTTCCAGCACTTTTGTCAAAATGGTATCTTTGCTTTGTTATAGTGATTATACGAAAAATATATAACAATTTCATTTGAAAATCTTTCTGAAAGTATGGACAAATCTCACATGGGCACAAATTAAAACTATCACAATGACATTGAACTTGACAGCAGGGGGGTTGAACATGACCACTTGAATTGTTAGCCTGCCACAGTAGTTGGTTTGCAGCTCATCTATATTCAGGTACAGTTCTGGTCTGGGAGGCAGAGGATATGGGTAACTGGAAACCCTTCCCAAATGTCACTGCCATACTTCAAAACTGTCAGCACACTTCTATCCAAAGCAGAGGCTCACAGCGCACTGCTCTCCGACTACCAGCAGCACCCATTTAATAAACCACAGAACAATTGACTGGCAATGTACGTAACATTGCCAAATACTTCTATCCCTCAGTATTGGCTCCAGTATTTAGACTCCAACTCTCATAAATCATTGCTATACCCACTCAATGTTTATGATAATGATAATGTGTATCTATGCTTCTAGTCTACTAAAATAAGTTGAATATAAACATAAATCATTTTCAGAGTGTTTAATACCGACCAAAAATTCCTGCTGTTCTCTTTATCTAAGCTGCAAAATCGTTTGTTCTTTCTGCATCCAGCACCATCATTTGTGACAGTGACGTAGTTGTGGTAGGAAGAACTACAGGCGATTTCAGCAGTGATTTCTCTGGGTAGCTCATGGATGTATAAAAGGAGCCAGGGGGACGTTCTCTACATGTCACACAAAAAAACTTCTTGTTCCCTTTGAACTACATCTATCTTCAACACTGATTGTATATCCACATAAAAGAATGTGATTTTTTCCTTAAGGCATTTCTGTTAGTGTTATGTAAGGTTACAGGGTCATGCCTGTGGTTTTGCAGATCTTAATTGTGTCATCAAACACATTGATATCTTAACCTGCTTTTCATGTTTTTTCAACGTTAACTTTACACAATGCAGTTTTCTTAATGATGCATTCACATGCCTGTGTGAAGTTCCAACAAGTGTTTTAGGGAGTCTCCCTCCACACCACACACTTTTTGAAAACATGAAATTACCTGGTTCACAGTGTCCTTTTCCCAATAACCATGTTTGCTTACTGCTTACTTCTACTTTCACTTTATGACAACATAGCTTGTGAAAGCAGAGCTGTTGTTCAGCTGACTCATTACTCAACCATTGGAAATTCCCAAAACCGGTTGAGCTCACCAACAGAAAGTCCTTCTTTGACCTGCATAATCCTGCAGCAGAATTACTACTTGACCCCCTTAAAAAATATTAAAGCTTTGATATATTAGCAAGTTCTGAGTCAAGGTGTTTGTGGCTCCCTGGGAGGTAGAGAATCACCTAAATATACACAGTATGCTTTGGAAAACAGTAATGTCACGCGTATGCAAACTTTAGTTAAACATACAAAACCACCAGTATGGTTAAGGATGTCCATAGGATGGTTTAGCTGGTTGCTTTAAAGTAGTGCCGAAGAACAGTTACATGATGTTTGTGCCTGTTTTTATCCTTTTTTCCCGTGGATGAGCTCACCTCTTCGTAGACCTCCCTGACGGCGGCCCCACAGGGCTCCTCCTCAGGCTCCATTCCTCCTCCTGGCACGATCCATTGGTCTGGATGGCGACTGCTGCTCACCAGTAGCACCTGCCAAGGAGAAAGGCCTTCGTCAGGTCCCCTGCTGCTGGGTTCAGGGTGCCAACGGCATGCCCATGTTTAGAGTCCGTCATCACTATAGGTGTCTGGTGCTAGTCATTCAGCCGGATGCGTATTAAACATCTCACGTTACTTATTGCAATATGAGCGTGGTGTGGATTGGGCTGCTGAGCATGTCACGTTCTTTGCCACATAATTAAAATAAGTGAATGAGAGTAACCGATGGTGGATGTTTCCGAATTAAAAGCGCATACGAATACACAAAAAACCCCACATACAGACACCTTTAGATTTACTTTTGCTGTGTGTATGAAGCAACATTACATTTGATATCCCTTTCCCAACACTAAAAGTCACGTTACCAAAAATCTGTAGGGAATACCATAACATTTTAGGTGGATTATATATATATATAATACTAATGAATTATATATTATGATGAACAACAACCTAAATATAAAATAAAGTAAGCCTGTCTTAGACTAATACGTTTTGTCGACTAATCGATTAGTTGATTTAATCAACAGATTTGTTTCACAACAAAGAATGAGACAAAAGCACAACTTTAAATATTGTGTTTACCAGAGATGTTAGTTAATGGACATTAGTTTTTTGGACATAAGTCATTCAGAATGAAAAGAGCATCAAGAAAGACTAATTGACTAAAGAGATCTTAGTTGACTAAGACCACAATGACAACGATAAGTCGACTAATAGTGGGCAGCCCTTGAATACAGTTGGAATAAGAATAATAACCTCTCCCAAACAGTCCCACATGTAACGTTGCAGTGAGCCATTTCAGCCATCAATAATAAACAAATTTTGTTTTGAAAAACAGACAATGATAAGGGATTAAAAATTTGAGACGCTATAAGACACGACAAAAAAAGCGGACAAATCTGCAGTCAGATCTGAAATAATCAAACCAAAGCCACACACTATGTTTAACTGACCTCAAACAAATGCAGTTTGGTCTTTTTTGAGCATGGTGCCCCTCTAGAGATGCAGTCACTTGACCTTAAACCCTATTCTGGCATCACACTGACCTGATCAAGTTCAACTGTGAATAGTTCCCGAATCCTTTCGGACATGTGACACGTAAGTAATAGCCCTCTTGACAGCAAAGATTGATTAAAAACAAGCAGTTTACACACTTCATGTTATACTACAGGAGAACGCGACGGTCCCAGCAGAGGTTTCCCAGCGTTAACATGTGTCTGCATTCCTTCTGAGACCTGATAGGGAAAGCATAGCAGATTTGTGAAGAGCACTAATGATAACATCTTCACAGCTGTCAAAGGTGGACTCTATTGCACAGAAATAACTGAGATGAGTGAAACTTCACGCTGTGTGACTTGGCTTGGCTGTAACTCAACTCATGTCAGGAGTAAGATAAAAAAACAAGAAATCTCAGGACTCTCAGAAAATGATTCAAACGTTATTTTGACAGCTTACTAAGCTTATTCCGTCACCAACATCATAATGAATAAGCACACTATAAAACTACGACTTCAAAACACACAAAGAGCTCCTGTTTGCCTGCTTTGGAACATTGATAAAATTGCTTAAATGCATATGGGTGTATCTGATCTTGCATTTGCAAAGACCCTGGAGGCCCTGTATCTTACTCTTAACACAGGCAACTCTGTCAATATTTATGTATGGATAAGAGGCGAAGTTAGGAGGTACAAGTGATTCTGATGTCATTAATAATCAGTGAACTGAATCTGCAGTCGCAACTTACTGACTTAAACCTGCAATTAGATCTTTACCTCACTGGTTCACAACCCTACTCCTTATGAAGCCAATTTGCATAAGCAAGACATTAACTTGAGTGCATGGTTAACATTATGATTAGAAAATGACTATGGGCAATTTAATAAAATATGCAAAAGTAGGTGCCAAAAAAGAATGATGCATTCCTGCACTTTCCTACCTTGATTTTTAACTTAAAAAGTAATTACGTAATTAATTTCTTTCCACTAATCTATAAAAAATGGCAATAAAAGTATTCATTCCCCCCCCCCCGGAAGTTTTCATGTTTTGTTGTGTCACAACATTTAGCCAAAGTAGATTTGAGTTAGCTTTTTTGACAATAATGTCAAAGTAAAAAATCAGACTGTCAAAATATATGCACTATAATAACTTATTTTATTTTTAAATAAGAGTGTTGCACTGTACGTGCCATTGATGAGTAGTGAAGAGTTTGATGGCTGGTGATGAGGTGTTAAATAAATAGCTGCAGAGGCTGAGAGCAATGGTTTGAATCTCTGCGGCGTAAAAGCCCCACAGATAGTGCAGGGCCCGGGGGGCTTCAGAGACACTGGTAGCTGTCTCACTGACACAAATGCACACAACACACACATGCATGCGCAATTTCACACAAACACCATGTGAAACACGTAGGCACTTCCACCTAAGCAGCTACACGTACACACACACACAAACACAGCCAAAAGGCTTTCAAAAACCACTAGATCAGCAGTCGCCTTTCTGTATGAAAACAAGAGAGCTTAGCAGAGGAGGTTAATGACCCCGACAGGCAGCAAACACCTCAGTGAGAGCTCAGAGTGAGGAAGAGCTTTGACTGTACGGATCCATGACAGCTGTAAGGTGAACAACAGCTGATCACAGTCCAACTAAGACACTGTTGACAGATGTTATACTCATACTAGGCTTAATGAATGAAGAATCATCATTCTAAAAACCAATGTAGTTCTATTTCTTTCAAATTACTATTATTTCTGGGGAAGTGTAGCAAGATATACAGTGATTGGCCTAATATGAACTTCTGTACAAAACGAAACGAAAACATACTGTGATGCTATGAACATACTGACCGATAGCTGCATTTATTCTTATCTAATTGAATTATTCTTAGCTAATTGTGATAATAAACTGAGCTATTTAGGTTTCTATTTTATTTTATTGATTGTGAAGGATTTTGTCTGATGGAATGCATATAACTGTAATTATGTGTATGTGATTTTACTTACGTTTGTGATCATTTTCAACCTCCAGAAAAGTGTTCTAGTTCGGTCCTATTTTACATATCTTGTAAATATTAATAATATACTGATTTCAACCATATTTCCTATCCAAAATACCAAATTTTATTATATTTTTGAAAACTGTTTTTGTGCTAGAATGCATTCTACTATAAGACCCTCTGATTAACTGGAGACATGTTTCTTATTTACAGCCTTATTACCAACAATTCCTTATATATCAGTTACAGCAACTATGATGATGTAAAGATTAAAACCATAGCATGTAATAATTATATTTTCCCTTGAATTAAAAAGGTGGAAATGATTTTTTTTCTGAGTTCTAACAAAATTGAGTCATCCTGTCTAGTATCTTTCTGCAGACCTCTTCCTGTCCTCCTGGACTCCAGCTGACATGTTGAGGAAGTGTTTGTACACCAGGCATGCAGACTAGATGGATAGTTTACCACATAAAGTGTGACATATGCAATCAAAGCGTAGATGGCGAGAATGAAGGACGAGATCAGCACGGCATGCGATGTGAGACCATTTCTATCATCCACCAGTGCAATCAACAGTAATCAAAGTGACTTTTAGCATATGTCAGCACTCTGTCCCAGACACGCAGGAGAGAGAGTGAGAGTGAGTGATGGGGAAGAGGAGAGGGTGGGAGAACGAGGAGCAGGAAAGCAAATCTGTCAGGGGACAGCAAGGGCCTGCACCTCGTTTCTATAAATTGCAGCTGATAGGTCACTTGGTGTTTAGCACGTAGTGTAACACTCAACCACCCAACAAGCCCCCTACGACCCCACTCCCCCCATCACATGTGGTCCTGAGATGGGCCGCCGTCACTAGGCAAACGCGGTCAGACAACCCCTGCCCCCATTGTATAACTTCCTCCATATTAATGGAGTCTTAATCTAAAAAAATATAATAATTAATTTCAGCAGCATCAAATGAAAAAAAATGTATGTTCTAGAAAATGACCCCGCTCCTCACATGCCTTTTTTTTAAGAATTAATGTAAGCTGAAGAATGAGTGTAATGGAAGACATGTTCAAAGCTGGCCATTGGTAATGTCAGTGTGCATATACTTGAAATGATCCAGAAGTTCCTCAAGAGTCACGTTATTTGGCAGGATGCATTTCATATCAATATTTGAGGCAACATCTCACATTTGATGATCAAATGTAGAATCCCCTTCTTTGCTTTAGAGGTAGGCATTTATTTGTGGGTTTGTGCAAACTGAGCGGATGTTTGACAAGTCCTGCCTAAGCTGACTTTGCTGTATGACACATAATTTAATAGCAGCTAAATAAGAAACACTGAGACAAATGTTGTAGCTCTCCATTGCAACAATACTAAACTAAAAAAAAAACATGATTGCACATTGGATAATGTAAGAAATGCAGCATCAACAGAGTGCAGGAGTTGCATGGTGCCTCAGCAAAGGATTAGTGATCACAATGTTGTGTTGATATGGAACGATCCTGTACAATAACCACATCAGCTGATGCCAGTGGAAGTTAGAAAACAACCAACACCTATATAGTGCATGGATGTAGATGCACTATTTGTAAATAAATGCTATCTAAAGGCTGATGTGCACATTGAATAAATATATAACCAAACAAATTCTTGAGGGTGCAGCAGCACTGTCAATGACAAAACCTCAGCCTGCACAGGACACAACGAGGATGCCTTGTCTTTATGAATTATGAGTTATCTGGATTTCCTCCCAGACAGGAAATGAAAATGATGCTCTCCTGCTGAGAGCCAGTTACAATCAGTGCCAGATCGTAGTACCCCTTGTTGTTTCATAGGTCAAACATTTTGGATTTCAGCCAAGGCATGTTCACCTCTGCAAACAATACAATCCTGCTTTATGTGACACCGATACAGCTGGGCACTGCATAACAAAACAGGCAGACTTTGGTAGTAAAATGGAGACTTTTGTATCAATATAACGTGTGTTATTCCCACTGCACAACTGTTTAACCACCAAGTTAAGCCGTCGACGGACAACCTCTCTTACCTCGTCCTCTTTCTCGTTTTTAAAACACAAACACGCAGCTCTTCTCTTGAAGCCCTCGCCATCGTAAGTCCTGGTCTGGTTGGGCTTAAACTTCATCATTTATGTTCCCAATCGTCGATTGTCCGATTTGTTGTTGTTGTTGTTGTTGTTTTTTGGGGGGGGGGGGGGGAGTTGGGGGAGCGAAAATCTGTCTTCAACCACACCACGCTGAAGAAAGTGTCCAGTCCGAGAGAGTTGGTAGATCAAGAGAAGCGATTCCCAGAAATATACTCCAAACTTGACGCTTCTTCAGGGAGCCTCGGTTATAAAGTCAGCTCTCGGTTCATTCATTCCTGGGGGATGTCGGGAGCGCCTCTGGTCGTATGTTGTCGGCTACCTACCCCACGATGGTTTAGTGTCGCTGTCAACACGCATGATTCAACAAACTCGCTCCCATCTGTGGTCGGAGAGCTGCTTACCAGCTGACCTGAGAGCTGCGCAGCGAGCGGCCTGTCAGCTCCCACGTTACCCCGAGGTTCATGTTCATCATTCACAAGGCGATCAGCAAAACGTGGAGAAAGTGTCCTACAGAGCGGGATGCACTAATATTCATCAAAATATGTAATGGTGCTGCTTTCAAGTGCCACTTTTGAGCACCTCAAGCCTAAATTAAGATACTTTGAAGATAATCTGATTGGTCTTTTTTTGTATTAGCAAACCAGAAAGAAAGGCAAATTATTAATTATACTTAGAGTTTGTGATGAGGGAGTTTAACAATAAAAAAAAAAAAAACATACACACTGTAGGCTCCAAATCCTCCCACTTTTTATTTTCCCCCAATTTTATATCCTGTTACGGATGTATCAATATCTTTATTTTTAAAGGAGGTGGTGTAAGGTGGTCACTAATGTTCACAGAAACCAAAGCAAATAGATTACATACACCCCAACACATACATACACACATACATACATACATACATACACACATACATACATACATACATACATACATACATACACACACACATACACACACACACATACACACACACACACACACACACACACACACATACATACACACACACACACACATACATACACATACATACATACATACATACATACATACACACACAGACGGACATATATACATACACAACTCCAACATAACCCCTTGCAGTACATTTGCATCATATTTATATTCACATCAGAAATGACATGATTGCAAACTCCTTTCTTGGCATTTAAAAAAATATTTACCAGTTGCAATTGGATTGGCATGAATACTAAACTCCACTGAACAAGGCAGTGCCCTTCCCTGCAGTTTAAAGTTAAGGTCAAAAAAAAGACAAACAACGTCCAGTGAGGCAGCCTGGTGGAAACACTCACTGGTTGTTTACAACAGCATTCCTCCTGAAGTGAAGCTTGTAATGTAGCTACTGCTGTGTATGAATGTACCAAAGCTCAAGGCTTCCCCCTAGTGGATGTTAACTGTCTCTAAACCACAGGATGTGTTCAAGGGTGAAAATGTTTAGAGGTGTTATTAAGCAACAATGTCTGATTAGCTGGGTGTATCGCAGGGACACTGCTATCTGACAGGAACCAGAACAAGAAAGGACAAAAGTGTTGATTGTTATTGAATAAAGAACAGCACTATGGCCCAAATGAGGATTAAAAGGTGCCATACTATGCTCTGCAGAGATAATTACGTTAATGTCAGGAGCATGAAGGCTACTGCTCATGTATTATTAAGTTAAGAGAACAGTTTGACTTTGGTTTAATTGGCATTAAGTACTGCAGCAGTATCTTTCAGTGCATGAATGGAGAGTCGTCATTTCATGATGCTTTGAATCAGGAACGTAAATAATAATTGTAGTGGTCAATTGTCCAAAAAATCCTAAAACAAACTTAAATCAAAGGGCCACTGACGCACCATGGGTTTGTGGTTTACGCAGGAAAAATAATTAGTTGTCCATACAGAATTCTGTGTTTCTCATGATTTATTTGGTAAAACAAAACAAGCAAACAAACAAAAGAACAAAGTAATTCCTGACGCTGACTCTCCTGCGTGCACCCCGGTGCATGCTGGTCCTATACCTGCCTTCTCCTATATAGAGTGTTACCCAATTCAAAAACAAATTACCAAACCAAAAAACTAAGTATACTAAACAACAACAAAAATATTATTAAACTAAAATAATTACTATCAATAGAAAAGCTATCTTAATATATCAAAAAAATCTAGAATAATGAAACAATATTACTTGTGCATAAAATAACTAACATCCAAACAATAATAATTATATCATTTGTATAAAGATGTGTTTTGTTGTATATGGAATAGACCAGGGCTCACAATGGACACCTCTAGTACAAAGCAGGACTTCAGACTGTCATCTCAACGCTCACACACTGATGAAGCAATACAAAAAAGGAAGGAAACCACTACTGAATAAATAAATTAGATTTTTTTAGTAGATTATTTGTTTAGTACAAAAAGAATTACACCGAGGCAACTATTTATTATCAACAGATTTTATTTACAGAACATAACAGTATGCAGGTGGGCTGTTTCATAGCATTGTGAGAGCAGGAAAGCATTTCCTCCTCAGATGAATATAAAGAATTAATATACAAACAGTGAATTGAACAGACTTTTCAGCCGGAAAACAATCACGGCTGTTGAAAGTCAAAGCCTTCATTGACTCTTTTTGAGTTTCATCCTGTAACAGCTCAGCATCTCCTCTCATTCACATCGCTCCCTCAACACCAAACCCACCTTATCCACCACCACTCTTGCCATCAAACATTTGACAGCTGAAATGCCATCGGAAGAAGTAAACCACAGAGTTTTGTAGCAGTACTGCGATGACACACAGGGGGGGGGGAAGCAAAAAAGTTAGTACGGCAATAGCAAGAAAGATTCACATATAAAAAGACTGGATATGGTAATAAAACACATGCTGAAACAACAATGGAATTGTCTGCAATGTCCACCCTAGCCTCCACAAGCCTACAGTTTACACTTAGTTGAAAGGTTAATGTGACCGAGCCAGGCTTAGTTTCGTTTTTAGATTTAGTTTGTATTATATTGTATTTTTAACACAGCCAGATGTGCCTCAAAGAAGAAGCAGGGCTACGATAGTTGTATGCATCCCGTTGGGCTAGCTACACAGCACAAAACTCTAATCAGCCTCCAGGTGAGTGTCTACATATAGTGGGCTAGTAGTAGTTAGCTGCTTTTAATGAACAAAACAGCAACACAAGAAAACAAAATTAAAATAAATGTAAAAGTATACAATATTAATCTTAGCTAGCCAATACCCCCCCCCCCCAACCCCCCAAAAATAAGAAATGTAGGACCCCTTTCCCCCCCTTAACATGCTCGTTAAAGCATCAGTTGGAAAAAGCTCTCCGAAATGAATTGGCAAAGAAAGCCTGGTGAGTTGATCTAAGAACCTCTGACCATGCATTTAAACAGTAGTGAGTCAGGACAAAGACGAGTTTTTTCATCACTGGTGAGCATTTAAATCACCAATTATCAGCAGTTGCTTTTTTCCTTTATAATATATTCGTGTTTATTTTATAATATATAAGTATGTATATTTAAGACTGTGTCCTTTAAATGCAAATGATGTAGGAAGAGGTCTTGGCAGAACATGAGGAGTTTTGTTCACACTTGAGTTCCACTTGTATCTCCACTTGCCGGGCTGCTCTACACTTCATTTTTGCTTCCAGCATAAAGCCTGGTCCATGACTTGGCTGTGAAGTAGAAAACAAAAAACACATAATGAACACACGTGAATTATAACTATATGGCACTTTGACAAAAAACTTCCACAAGACATGTTTATCGTATTGACCCCTGTACATATGAGTGTATTAACACTACTTACATTAACTCTATTATCTAAATGACAGAGCTGAGCACTAGGCAAGAGCCGGATGGAAAGTGTAATAAACCAGATCATAGCTCTCACCTGTTTCTATGGCTTCAACTTCACTGGACTTCCATTTCTCTGCAACGTCGTTTGCAAGGGGATCATCAGGGTTGGGTGCACTTAGTAACGCCTGGATTGATAGCAGCACTGTGCGAATCTGCAGAGCTGGCGACCATTTATCTGAGAAAATGAAAACAAGAGGGATTATTAATAATAAAATTGAGACCAAGAAAAGCAAGAGGGACAATAGAGAGTTTAAAGCTGCAGGGGCAATGAAGAGACCGGGCTGATGTGCAGTAGTGGTGGCACAAAGCTCCAGTTAGGGGTCACATGTGTAATGAACAAGGCCCTTGATCTTTTGAGCAAAATGAAATTGGCAAAGCCCTGACTTCATTCACAGGCCAAACATCAGAGAACACAATACATACAGGCTTCTCTACAGTAACAAGCCTGAAAAGGGAAAAGATGAATCTGTCAGTTGAAAACTTGCCCTTTGTGTTAAAGAAATATACCACACATAGCAGGCCAAGCATAAACTGTGACATTACAGAGTATTGACTTACCTTTCAAAATGTCTAGACATATTCTCCCCAACTTGTCTACATTAGGATGATATATTTTGGTCATGAAGCGTACTTTAGGGGCTGCCATGGGATATTCCTCTGGTAAAAAGAGCTCAAGTTTAAATGTGCCCCCCTCAAAAGGTGAGTCCTGAGGTCCGGCAATGACCACATGAAAGTATCGGGCGTTGCCTTCATCTGGCTCTGCCTTGATGCCTGGGACAGGCTCTGCAATCAAACGTAGAGTTTCCTGGCACAGAAAGAGACAGAGAAATTGTTGTTGGTGCTACCATTTTACAAGTTAATGCCAAAGTGCTTTCAATTTGCATTGCAAAATGCACTGTCACTACCAGAGATGCGTGTGCTAGGAAGAATGCTTGAACTCTATATTTCAGTAGTGGATACAGTTCCTAGTGTTCAGATAAGGCAGGTGCACGAAGACAAGATTGCACAAAATTGTTTGATCTTTAAACGAGATGTAGCACAGAGCATCTGTCCTACCACATAAATCAAACACTGACTTCAAGGGAGATGAAAAGTATACACTTTGAATATGGATTGAAGTATTACATGCTCATCCCTTTCAGTGAATGCAAACGGTTGGAAACTGTGTAAAGCTTAGTTATAAATAACATGTATCAAGCATTGCAGTTAACTGCCCTGGTGGGAACTACACATCACTGAATTTAAAAATATCCGCATTTTATTAAGGGAAACATCCTTAGGAACTATTTTTGATATTTGTAAAAGAAACAACTTGTTTTTTATAATTATTAATTCAAAAGATTTATAAAATCCCTTTCTGAGAGCTGCAAAAAGAGCTGTGAGCCACTACAATTCTCCCAACAGAGATGTGGCAGGAGATGGGCTGCTTGGCTTTTTGCCCTCTAACACAGAAGGGAGGGTGGCTTTGACCGCAGTATCGGCTCAATGCTGTGATTCTGAAGACTCTCTGTGCACTTTGCAACTGTTAGAGGTGACACTGACTCTGCACCACACGAGACCGTTACTTCCATTCCCATCAGCCACTGCAGCAAAGCCTCTCCCAATTCATAGTGGCAGCCAAGTGACTTACAGAAACATTTACTAATTAAAAGAGGAGCAGGTATATCTTGATATATCTTGTGGTATTCATGAGGCAGCATGAGTGACACACCTGAAAGATGCCTTTAACAAGAAACTTACATTCAAGCCTGCTGCAAATATGCACGTCATTATATAAACTCCAGGGATCTCAACTCACAAATGTATATACTCCAAACTGTACTACAGATACTACAATTATTCTGCTATGAGGCCCTTTGATTATATTCCCAATCTAAAAACACAGTGGTATCCTCTTGTGCTTGTTTGAACTCAAGGTTGAGTTATAGATGCAGACAAAATAAATTGCAACTATGGATGAAAAATAGCAGCAAATAAAGCTTCTCCAACAGCCAGCACTTGTTTTGGTGTTATTTTCCTGAATGCAACTGAGAGTGAGATTCCTGAAATGTTTCAGATAACCCATAGACAAAACCATGCAGTGAAAACACAGACGGGAGAGGGGCTCCCAGTCCCAGTCACACGCTCTGAGGGCTCAAAGGCTCCGTGTGCTAAGTACTGTTCCCGGCCCCTCCACCTTTTCCCACCAACACTAGTCTGGTCTGTTTACTCACCAACCTGTTCAACCTTCTCTTAAACACCATTCGTGTTCCTAATGCTTTCTTATTGAATCCTTTACAATAGGGTTAATACATAGCATAATAACACACAGAATGCATGACTGTCACTTGCATACCAACAGCGATGGTTCTATACTGTACTGTTCCCCTGAAAAAAGAGGAAAAGAACAGTACAATGCTTCTATAAGGCTTTCCTATTAAACAATATAAAAAAATATCTAAGAATCCAGTAAGTAGTGGGTTTAAGAAAAGAAGATTATAAATTACATATATGGGGAGCTGTGGCTGCTGGTCAGACAGTGGAAACAGTTCCAATACATCAACTTGGTCTCTGGGAACTTAAAAGAGACATGTGCTCATTTCAGGGTTCATACCTGTATTTTGGGTTTCTACTAGAACATCTTTAAAAGCTTAAAACAACTCTTCATATTTCTCATACAGTCTGTTTGAATATATTCACCCTCTGTCTGAAATGCTTCATTTGAGCACATTTCAACATCTTGGGCCCATGTTTACGCCCTGTCAGCTGATGTCATCCACATACACTGAAACCAGTATTAAACTGGAACACATTTAGACTACGTTTCAAACTGTGTAGTGATGATAAATTGTATTCTGTGATATCACAACTGTAAGGAAATCCTGATGGCTTGTTTAAATTCAAAGTTTTTGAAAATGGGCTGTGTGTATTTCTCCATGGATTGAGCATTTCAATACCTTCAGAGTATCTATATAACACTTTGCCCTGGCAGACAATATACTATTCATACCTATGTTTTCATTAGTGTATAAATCAACTAAAATTAAAAAAAATATAGTGTTTCCGTTAGCTTAGAAAGAGTCCTTCATATCTACATAGGAAGCTGGTCCTCTTCACAGAGTCCTGCATGTTGCTACAGTAGCCCAGAGTGGACAAAACAAACATTGGCTCTAGAGAGGAACTTTTGCGTTTTAACCTCACCTGAAGGCCACCATAGATCTTCAACACTGTGGGAAAAAGAGGGCTGAGTGGAGGGGTATTTTTATGATGATTAATAATTGAATTGATATTAAATATTGAAGACATTAATTAGGATGTGCAGGAAATACCTTACAACTGGTCTTTAAAAAGGAAGATACGGCTCCTGGGGGAAAGTGACAAAACCTGCATCATAATGTCAAAGGCAGGGGATGTGACCAATCTAGCAGCCTCTCTGGTATGGTGAGCAAAGGAAGTGATTTCTGATCACAGTGGCAAACACAGTGGTTTCATCCATAAAACTTAAGTTAGGTTTCCACATTTATGAATACAAGACTTCACTAACTTCAATGACAGACGAAACTGTGACAAAAGAAAAGACTACAAGGGGGCAAACATCCCATCTTAGCTTGATTCATGTATGCTTAAGAGGAAGGTACAACACTAGGAGTATCCAGCTACCAGTTCATGTGTTTGTATCATTCCAACAAAAACAAAGCTAACACACTAGCTGGGTTTAGCATGGTCGGCTAGCATGGTTAGCCAGCCCTTGTGCTCAGCATAATCACAACCTGATCAGCAGCAGCTTGAGAACAACGCAGCACATTTATCCGCCATTTTCTCAAAGCGTGGATGTGTTTTTTTTCTCGGTGTATCTTGGCACAGAAAAGAAACGGAAGTAACTCTGGCAAACTAACGGTAGGCGAGCTGGGTGTGATCGTCTGCAGACTGTTAAGCGGGTGAACCATTAACTCAGAGCACTGGGAACCATTAACTCAGAGCACTGGGAGTTCATGCCATGACAGAAAAGTGACATATGCTGCTATTTAAAGTGTGCAGTATTACCTTAGAGATCCTGCGGGGAAGTCCTGCCATCTTGTTTTAAATGCGGGTTTCTTAGCTCTCAGTGAGTGCCTCCTCTCTGTCGCTAGCACTGACAGCAAACTCACTTCTTCCGGGTTCTCTACGTCATCACAGCGGTTGCAGCTGATGGAGAAAAAGCTTCATTTACAGATGAAAAAGAATAAAAAAAAGCTTGTTCCTTTTAGATTCTGCATTATACTAAATAAGACAAATACACCTGAAAATATATTCAGCAAACATGTGTATTTAATTGTTTCAGTTGTTGATAACTATTGTACTCTCTGCAGGACTGAACAATAATGTGTACTTCATCTGTTTGATTGCCCAGTTTGAATTACATTTGGAAAGACTGGGAATTAGTTACTGGGCAAAAAAAAAAAAATGCATCTATATATCATCACCTGTTTTCAATGTGATGATAACAGTTTATGTACTGTTGTCAACTTTTACAAACATATAGTCTGGGAAATTTCATATTCATTAAGCTTGATTTCGTAATTCAACACCAGTTGTTTTTAATTGAAATTGAATGCTATTTTGAGTCTTACAATTTTAAAGGATAAGAGATGCATGTCAGCAGCTACAGTTTACTCAGAGATGTTTGTCTGAAGAAGTCAGTCATCAAAATGATTCTTATTATTCTTCAATTTTTATGATTATTATTGTTATTATTGTAAGTATTTTTAGTACCATTATAACCTTCCGATATAGCTTATTTTCTTCCTCTGTTATTTTAAATGGTATTGCAGATTGTTTGTACATTTTATAACTAGATAAAATAAATTGCTGATATAGCGAGGCAACAATTTATCTGATGTACAAACATTTTACATTTATTAATATAGAGGTTAATTTATAGTCATTTACCAACAGATACATCAGATTATGCTCCTTCGCCCGGAAACTCCTCATGGTAACTAAGCAATATTAATTGGAAATAAATTTGTTTTTAAATTATAAAATTTTCTGAATTTCTCTGCCAATATCATTTTATGATATTGGCAGAGAAACAATACATTTGTTTTATGAATTAATTTGGGGGAAATGTTTTTGAACTGATGTGGAGCATGTATTTGAATTGCTTTGCGGAACAAATATTTTTTTGAGAAGATTTTATGATATCCACCGAAGTTGTGTGTTGATTTTACATCTTCTCATTTTGAATACAAAGCTGTATATACATGGTCTACATGGACACAATGAAAGACCAAAAAATCACAAAGCCATCAAGACAATGGTCATGTACAGTGCCTCAAAAACCTTTTTTAACTTAATTAAAAAAATGTTAGCCTTCATGCTTCTGTGAGACTTTGTATGAACTAAATAAAGCATAAAAGCAGACTGCAGCGTCACACAAATTACAATAATATCATAGCATCAATTTTAAAACATTAGAGTAGTGGTTACAGCCATTTAACACACACATAATAAAAATAAATTTAAAAAGCAGAGTAAGATTAATTTAACCAATATTTATTTTCACACAAGTATAATTGGACTTTTTGGAAGTATTTTTACACTGCATAAAAAATATAATGCTTTTCCTACAGCTGATGAATTTTGTTTATACCATTAAATCAGTGTGCAGTTTATGCACAGCAATTGAGAAGCAAAACTCTAAAGTTACGCTACTGACTTAATATTGTAGTGCATCATTCGTCAATTTAAATAATTTTCAACATGCAATTTTTCATGACCTGTTAACATTAATTGTTTGCCTAATTTGAGAGCAAAGGTTTCTCTAAAGTTGAAAAGCGAAACACTGAGTCCAGCTCCATCTGTCATAGACAAAACAAAGCACGAATTTGACCTTACACTTCCACGGGCTGATAAGCTTAAACAGTACAGCTGCATTTTCACATTTTTTTGCTCTGCAGGGTGAACAGGAGCTATAGATTGGTGGGAATTGAAGCTCCTCCTCCTGACATGTCAGTAAGGACCGAAGCTTTGTCCCTTTGGGAGTCAGGCCTGTTACATGGGCATTAACAGTGGAGCAAACTAAGAGGAACTTTATTTTATAAGCTGTCTAAGAAAAAGAAGTCCAGCATGCAATTTCTGTTCGACCATAGCCCAACAGGTGGGTTAAATATTTATGTTGGTTACTTTTTTGAGCATGAAGTCTGTTTGTAGAAACAGAATTGGAAAAATGTTTGTATGATCTGTTTTGAATTTGTCTTAGAAAGGGTATAGTCATTTATATTAGTCTCTGGATAAATTTCTTTTGTCAGATGATTCTCTGCTCATTGTATTCAAGCTTTATTTATTGCTACATAAATGTAGAATAAGAATGCATTTTGTTACACTGTATATTGTTTTGAAATGTTAAAATCTTAATTTTAAAAGTTTGTTGCAATATGAAGGTGACAGTATCTGACTCCTATAAAGCTATTCTTTTGTCAACTAACTCTTTTCCTGACACTGAACTAGGCTTTTCCACCACAGTTTAGAGCTAAATATCTATCATTAGTGTTTTGTAAAATATGTTACAGGCAACATGGGAAACAGCCAGGTTTAAAATCTGAGCCTTTAATTACTCCTCATGTCTGTCACCTTACAGGTGCAAAGTTTCCGCTCGTTTTGTTGTGATCATGGAAGCTTCTCAGACTTATCAGAGCTCATGGGATTACAGATTCTATACATGCATGCAGTTGTTAAAAATATTTTAGTCATAGTAATAATTTTGTTTAAGATAGATGATACCTTTCTATCTGAATCTAAATATGGCATTCTCACCAATGTATGTAAAGGTAAAATAGCTGAATTTCAGAAAAGTAAACAAACGAAGTCCCCAAAGAATATTCAAAAACTACAATTTTTATGTACATTTTCACATAACGGTAATAAAAAAAACTGATATTCACCAAATGATCTAAGTGGTATCTTTTAGCATTTGGCCCTGTCTGACCTAACAAATCCTCCAAACTTTTCCATTGTTCAACACACAGGAACAGATGAACCAGCAGCTAATCTAGTCCTTTCTCTCATTGCACAGAGAGAACAGACAATATCAGCCATATTACAGGAGCTGCTGCTCCCACAGTGTCTGATTTGAGTAGCAAGATCTATCTTGACAGGCTAGTATTTTATAGTATAAAAGTATACTATATAGAGTATTTTATATAGAGGCAATATTGGTGAAGCTTATTTTGATACATAAGTCACAACCTAAAATAAGTATACTTTACTGTGATATTGAAAAAATACTTGTACAGTCATATTTTTAGAATTAATATATATACTGAATGTTAAAATATTCATTTGATAATGAGGTGGACCCCTCAGATTTATCCTGTGACCCCTTTATGGGTCCTGATCACCATGTTGGGAACTACAAGACTGTACTTTTATTGTGTACATCAACAACATCTGAAATATTTAACTCTCTAATGCTTTGAGTGACTTATGTTTGTCACCTGCGAATGTAATTTCTTTGACTTTGTTTTCTTCCTTTCTTTGTTTTTTTTTAGCTCAGTGGAGCTCACGGAGCTACCTGGCATGTGTATTCATCATGATGGCCTGCTTTGGACCAGCTTCGCCTTTTCATGCCCCTCCAGTGACAACAGGTCTCCGCTCTGCCTTCTCTGCCACACGAACCAACAGTGTAGTGGGAGGCAAGCAGAAGGAGGTGACCTTCAACAGGCTCATGGTCAACATCGGAGGGGATTTCAATCCAGACACCGGTCACTTCCGCTGCCGCATCCCTGGGGCTTACTACTTCTCTTTCTCCGTGGGAAAGTTTCCAAAGAAAATGCTCTCTGTGATACTGGTGAAGAACGGAGAGGAGGTGCAGGCTATAGCGTATGATGACTACCGCAAGAAAGGGAGGAAAGTTCAAAGCCAAAGCATAATGATCAGTTTGAAGGAAATGGACACTGTGGGGCTGCTTTTACAGCAGAGTGCTCAATATGCTTTGTACAGCAATGCCGGCCCTTACATCTCCTTCTCTGGTTACCTTGTCTTTCCGGACGTCTCCCCAACCGGCTACGTCAGCAACCACCTGTCCCAGTCAGGGCTGTCCTACCCAAACTGCCCCCCTCAGTCTGACCTCTCGGCCAGAGGTCAGACATCAGAGCAGCCGCGTTCTGCCTTCTCTATGGCACGGACATCCACACTCATGGGTCAGAGCACCAGGCAGCAGGAGAAACCACCTCTGACCTTTGATGTGGAATACGTCAACATCGGGGGCCATTTCAACAAAACCTCAGGCGTGTTCACTTGCCACTTCCCAGGCGCTTACTTCTTTGCCTTCACTGTGGGGAAACATCCTCGTAAGGCTGTTTCTGTGAAGCTGATGACCGGGAAGGGCGAGGTGCAGGCCATGGTGTTTGACGAGGACACGTCAAAGAGAAGGGAGATGCAAAGTCAGAGCTTGCTGCTGTCTCTCCGGAGAGGCGACAGTGTGTGGCTATACAGTCAGCAGGATGAGCGTTATGCTGTCTACAGCAACCAGGGGAGGTACACTACCTTTTCTGGCTTCCTGGTTTATCCTGAAGCAGAAACCCTCACACCTCAGGACAGAACTCGCCTCTAAATGTCTGAACCCTTATAACACAATCAGATGTTTTTGAAGAAAATCTGTAGATTATTTCTATGTGGATGGTGCAGACAAAACTACATTTAATGCTTTGTTTGTTTTCTTTTTGGTTATTTTATCCCCAGTAAATATTCTAACTCCAGGTATGACATCTGTTTCCAAATTACTCCACAAGATGGTGCTATAATGCAATTATGGACACTAACCAGCCTGCAGCAAGGTTATTTTTGTCCTTTGAGTGCAAATAGTTATAAGACATCACTAAAATAAATTCTGTTCTTATATAACAACTTCTCAGTTAAGTAATACAATTTGAGTTTGTTTCACAAATATATTTACCTTTAAAATAATAAGATAAGATAAGATAATCCTTTATTAGTCCCGCAGCGGGGAAATTTGCAGGCTTACAGCAGCATAGAGTAAAGTGCACACAAGAGACATAGTAAGAAAGACAAGATAAAAAATAAAAATAAATGAGAAAAAAAACAAAAACAAGTATTATAAATAAGCAATAAAAACAGTAGAAAAACACAATAACTGAAATATAATATATGTATTTAGATGTTTTAAAAAGCATTTTCTTTACATGTAAAAATATTGCATGCCAAGGAATATTATGTAAATGATGTATAGTTAATCAAAATCTACTTACTGTAAACTTGAGATTTAGAGACACCTCCTGGTCATGTTAGTGGCCATAGTCATGTTCTGAAACGTTTATATTGTCGCTATATATCTGTATCTCTTATGATGTTTTATGTGCATTTCAGGAAAATTAATAAATCCAAATGCTTTAATGAATTCAAAAGGTCTTGTTTCTTATAGTCCAATGCTAATAGTACATGCTGTTGATTATAGCTTCACTGTCATTTAAATTTATGTTGTCTGCGCTGACATGCAAAGTTAGTTAATGTAACTGATGACATCTTCATGAGTCTAATACAGTTCTCAAAACCTGGATCCTCAATAGTGCTATATCCCTCCAGGTGGTGGTGTTGCTGCAGCAACCACTAAACCTTCTGCGAAAGCATCATTGCTACTACAACTATCACAATTAATAACATCTACAGCAATAATAGCAGTTAAGCATAAACTACAGATGGAAAGAAAGAAGAAATGGCTAAAATATGCAAACACATGGTTATGGTCCTGTTATTTAGGCCCATTTGTTCTGCTACCTCACTCAAATAAAAACAATTGTTATCAAAAAGGGTATAAATAAGGCATTAGAAACCATTTTCTGCAGGTCATAGTGAAAGATAAAATTTCGTCAGGGAAACCATTAGAAGTTCTTATTCTAATATTTAGTTTCTTTGTTTTCTGAGTAATTTGAACATTTTTGAATTAGTTAATTGTGATAAAGTTTCAGGAAAATATAATTTTCATATGTAACACGTTATGTCTGTATGTTTACTCCTGAATGGTATAATAACAGACATAAAAAGAATCTGAAGAATCTTCCAACGTAAACCTTATTTATTGAGGCAGAAGGTCTATTTGTGTGTATTTACAGCAAGTACATGTACTAGAACTATGAGTTTTAAAATTCAAACACAAACCAAGCCAATATAAACTCAATATAATCTAAACAAACTTTACATTTCTTATGAACAAGATGTTTTACATGATGTACACAGCAAAAAGAAGTTCCCTCTTTGCACTGAATACCCTCTCATAACATCTAAACAGTGAGACAATGATGAGGTGGTTGAATCACACAGTCAATAGACACGAAGATGTTGGGACTGTGAATCATAAAATAAATGCATGAGCAGAATAAACACAAGCCATACTCGAAACCATTCAGGGAATCATTACAAATGCCATCAACAGGTGGTGCAGGGATTTAATTCCTTTGTCTTGAGAGTTGAAATGTTCATGTTTTCATCCCTATGTTACTGCTTTATCCGCCTCTGCTGGTGAGTCACTGCACGTCCCAGATCTCACAGAGCAGCGGCGTAAATTTATGGTCATTCATTCTCCAGGACGAGAGCATCTCTGCGTGGTAGTGACTGAGTGTTCTCAGCTCCGTCAGACGGCCCAGGAGACGAGCAAAGTACTGCGGCTCCTGTCGGTGCTGCAGGACACACAGCTTCCTCAGAACATCCAACATGGTCTCCTGAAGCCCCTCGACAGCCTGATGATCCTTCACATAAGGCCGATCTAGATAGGATGAGAGATTAGCAATTTAGAACAAATAAAATTGTAGAAAGAAAACCTACATTGTGTGATAACAAAATACTTCTGGATCATTGAAAGCATTTGATGCTGGCTCACCTGGCGTCAGGATTGTTATGGCAGTGAGGATAGCCTGTTCCTCCTGCACCATGTGGAGTTCACCAATGCTTTTGTAAAAGTTGAACATGGGTGTCATGAATTCATCTGGTATACCTGCAGAAAGAAATGTATATCATCTTCAACAACATGTATGGTGAATGGGCACAAAATACTACGATAAGGCAGAGTCAAACACAGACTTTGGATCAGTGATAACAAAATTAGCTTTTTTCACATTAAGAATTCCTTAGTGTGGATCAGAGATGAGTGGTTACAACACAAACAACAGAAAAAAAGAAGGAGCAAAGTTGTTAAATTCAAGGGCAACTTTTGTTGTTATTCACCATGAACTTTCTTTATAACTTGTGATCTGTATCTGTAGGCAGATGATGTTAGTCTGTATATTGCTCACGTGATGAGCTAATCTGATGAATGATTTGTAATGTTTGGTCAAGAGTAAAGTAGGGCAGAGATCAGTCATTGTATTTTTATCTGGTAAAATATATGTATCGAAAAATTACAGAAGGAAGAGCACAAGAAAGAGTAGAAGGAGCTTGTCTAACATAACAGTCTGCACATTGAGCCAGGACATTCAACCAACAGTCCTCTCTAATCTGCTGTATTCTTCGCCTATAACATGATCACAAGGAAAATGAACTCAAGCTTGAATAAAAGAGGAGCAGCAAGTCTAGTTCTCCAAGTAAAGTAAGTATTCTGTTATGATTCTTGCAGACAGGAAACATTTCTGATACACCAATCATTCAAACAAAACTGGAGAAGAAGAGAGGAGGAGGAAAGATGTAAGAGGAAGAGGATGAAGAACAGAGTGTTTATGAATGTACTGTACAATTTATTCATGAAGCTGAATGGTGTCCGAATTTATACGGCTAAGGTAAAAAAAAGAAAATGGAGTGAATTTTAGAGGGATAAAACTGTAAAATTAGATTATTCCAAAAGAATACTACAACTGAAATACTTCACTGCATTGTCTATTAACTCAGCTTTGATCATATATTTCCAGGTCATACATTTTCACAAATTAAAATACAGTGGTTGCAATGCTGTAGAAGGGGGATCTGCCTCATTAATCTTGGAGGGGGACAAATATTGGGGATACTGGGTGCATCTCCTGTTAGAATGGGACCCCCATGTACCCAAGTCAAGTCTGTACTGCAGCAGCCAGGGTACGAATCCCGGCCCCTGGCAATTTGCAGCATGTCGTCCCCTCTCTTTCTCCCTTTTCTAGTCTATGTCATGTAAATATCATAAGTGCTAAATGGCAAAAAAATATAGACCTATATCATATATAAAATATAAACTACTTTGCCTTTTTTCTTCATGTAGTGATTCAAAAATGAATACAAATGCTTATTACAAACTGCTTTGTAGATCATTTAAAATGTTTGCATCCAGTTAGCTCTTGCACATTGGCAACAGTTCCTACTTCTGATGCTCTTTTTTCTAGCAGAGTGTGTCTGTCTGTTCGGACACATCATCAAGCATTCAGAAATGCCAGTGGGGCTCAGAGGGAGAGAAGGGGACAATGGCTCTCTTGATGTTTTGATAAGGAACAATGGTCTCTTCAGACAGCTTTGCTCCCTTATTCTCCCAGACTGGCCTTTAGTGTGAATGTCTCTTATCCCCACCATTCACACCAGAGCTGCACTGAGGGACCCAGTGACTCACACACACACACACACACACACACACACACACACACACACACACACACACACACTGCTGCCATCACTGTCTGTCTAACTGTCCAACCTGGTTGACATAATGACACCTCGCATACATTTAAATGACTTCCTAAACCCACCAAGCTGGTAAAGTATTTGATATGGGAGTTATGTGTAAACAGAGGCTGCAAAAACAGACTTATATGTGTGTGTTTTAATAAATGTAACCCAGTGATACTGAAGAGCTGTGTTCCCTCCCTGTCACAGTGAAACTGTACCCAGTGAGGGTGTGTGTGCATCTGTAACCTACACCCAGCCAGAGATCAACAGGTCAGCACACATCTCAAAGCTGCATCAGGCAGATCAATTATTGAAGGTTGATCTGACTAGTCCTGGCTGCTTGGCTGCAGGTGGAACTAAAAATGTCATGATGCCTACTTGTCCAGCCTGCTGGTAGAGCATAGCACCAAATGAAAACGCAAGTGTAGAAGGCCTCTCTTTATAAACCACAAGGACTTCCATGGTTGCACCATTTGAATTCTGACGGAGCTGTTGGATCCAAAAGTACAGTATGTTGTATCAGAGAGTGCCTTATATTTTCAGGGACCACGTCAGTTGACTCACCACTCTTTCGTATCCTCTCCTCCAAAACGTCTGAGTGTCCGTTAGGCATCTTTCTGCTGAAAACCTGAGCTGAGCGTAGAAACATGGCCTCTACAGCCGAGCCCTTTAGCAGAGCGATCTGATCCTCACGATCCAGAGAGAGAAAGCCTACCAGAGGAAACAAAACACTCATTACATCCAGCAAAGAATCGTGCTATCAGCGTGGTATGTTATCATCCAAAGTATATACTATACAAGTCTATATCCTATAAGACCTGCAAACTACGTAACAATACCTGGAATATTTTTTGTAAATTCCACCAAAACTTGAACTTGACTTGTTGCCATTTCTGTCAATAGGAGGAAGTTTTCCTCTGCACTGTACTGTTCTTGCAGCTAGAGGGACAAAACAAGAGTAAACATCGATGAAAAATATCAGATCAACAGAGAGAAGACACACCAAGCTAGCTAAACTCCACCTGCAGTAAACTACTATGTTTGAAAGGTACAGCAGCATTAGAGGTAGCATGGCATGTGAACTTCACTATCAAATGGTCCGATCGTGGCGTCTTTCTGTACTGGCTTTGTGTATTTGAGCTGCACTCTCTGATGCTAACTTCAGGAACTCATCTATTGGATCTTTAAATGTCAATGGTTAAAGTAATTAAAGGAAAGGAAAGTTTGAGGATATACCAGTTTTTTTGCCACGTCTTGAGGAATTTGATGTCTGTTGTAAGCATCTACGATGGCTTTCATGAGAGCCCGCTGCTCTTTGGTGATTTCGACTTTTTCCTGAAGAGAAAACATACATAATTAACTGGTGAGTGTTATTTTATTTTTTCACAGTTTATGTGACAGGCTCGCAGAATCTTGAAAAAAAAATGAAGGGGGAAATACTGCACATTTCCACGACACGACAGAGGTTGTGATTGTGATTACCTTTGACAGTTTGGAGGTAGAGGAGACCTGTTTGTTTTCTGTGTTGTCTGCCCCTTCTGTCTCGTCTCCGGTCGACTGCCCCGGGGAAGCCTTGGTGTTCTTCCGCAGCCTTTTAGACTTACACTGGATCTCTGTCAGCAGGCCTGCCAGCGGTGATGAAGGCTTCACTATGAGTGTTAAATACCTCACAGATATTCAACAGCATTGGTAAATTTGAATTTTCATCTATCATGAGGCCATAGTGGTATTAGTGCCAATACTGCATAATGAAGCGAGAATCTTAACTTTCATTTTAACATCATCTATTATATCAAGTGTAACGAAATCCATACATGTCAGTGATTTATAAGTCACAGCTACATTGAAATCATTGCATGTTTCTATTCCTTTTATTGATGTATTATCTTTTTCCATTCAATTCCACTGTTCTAACTTCTGTTTTATGATCTAATGTGTTTATTTGATGCTAGTGCCTGGTTTTTTTTACTTTTTCTGTTTCAACTTAGGTTTCTATTTGACTTTGTAATTTCATTAAAAAAATAATTTCTCTCTTAAAACAAGACTTGAGGGCAAATTAAGGAGTACAAAATCCAGTTTCTCCAGTAAATTAATATCTCTTTTCTGGCTATGACCAAAGCAAGTCTAATTTGTCAAGCGCTTATTGCTCCAACAGGTAGAGCCAAGAATGCCTACCACCCTGCAATATTCATCACAACTTGCCTGCACTATTAATGAGCAGCCATCCACTGGCTGTTTTCGACCGACAGCTCTTAATAGACCCAATAACTAATCATCAAGACTCTGAAAGTACATGTTCACATATATAAGCTATGTCTTTACATTAAGGTATGCTCAGCTTGTGTAAACACAGAAGACTAAATTCCCAAATAGAAAGGTGTTTTCCAAAAGCAAGTTGCTTTTAATGACAGTAGCCACTTTGTAGGTGTCAATTTCTCTAAATTGATCTTAAGGTGTCTGTTTAACTGTTTCTATTCCTGTAACAGTAACAAAGGTTGGACTTTTCTATTGTGTGATATGTTACACCCAATCCTCCAGTTAAATTCAACAGGCCATTTCAGAATGGAGAATGAGGGCTCACCACGGAAAGCTTTGACAGCCTGTCTTGACTCGACTAAAAAGAGAGTACACATACAATTGATTGTTGATGGTAAGTAGAAATTTGTCTACAATTCTTAAATTTCCCATCCTATTAATTGTTTCTGCATCCTGTCAGCATTAACCCTAACCAGAATCTCTTAACAACCAGTGATACTCACACTCAGCCAGCATGCCCATCTCCTTGCACTTTCTTAGCCGACACTCCTGGCATTTCCTGCGCATGTACATGTCCATTTCACAGTTACCGCCACTCTTGCATTTGTACACAGCGTTCTTGGTTATGCTTCTTCTGAAGAAACCTGTTTGATAAAACAAGTAATTATCGTGAGCCAGGTACAGAAGATGCTGATACAAAGCCAAGACATTTTGTACATTATAGACTACTTACAGAACTTTATCTTTGGCCATACAAAAGTACATTCACCTTAGTATTAGTTTTGAGTTAATTCCCAATGTACTTAATTCTTTCCATAGTATACTACATTACACCTCTGCCCCACTGAATTTCAGGTTATACTTTTTATTCAAGTTTCTAACTACATGTAATGCCAGCTGTAGATGCTAGTTATTTGCATTTATCTTATAGACATGATGCATCCAAATTATCTCCATCTCAACCAACAGCAACAGTAAATGGCTTCTTACTCAAAAAAATTATCAGGAATAATAATAAAATAATGCTAAATATATATTGTAATACAACTCTTTGAAAGAGCCCATTCTACATATCGATTGCTTGTGATTTTGATACTTATAGGAGCACTGTGTAGGATTTACACATTTATCTACATAATGAGCAAGTCCTCTCCATTGAGTCAGCCAAGTTGCATCTCCATGTTTCTACAGTAGCCCAGAACGGACATTCAACTGGACATACAATTGCTCTAGAACTTGTTTGGATTAATCATCTCTAAAATGCTCTGTAAAGCTGGGGGATATGAAAATATATATGAAATTACTGACTAAACTGTAGCTGCTTTCAGAACATTTAGTAGATAACTTACTGTACTGTTTTGAATTCAGGACTTTCAGGATTTTTTTTCATTGTGGTATATCTATTTTTACATAATACGTAAAGACATTGATCTCCTTCCATCATTGCTCTGTATGTATTTTATGTAGATTTCTTATTTAACCAGGAAGGACAACTGGAAATGTGATATAAATGAAATTCATAGGTTACACGCTGTTCTAATAATGTCACAGAGAGAATCCTGTGAACCCGACTGGCAATGTCCCAGACAGGCAAACACTAACACACACACACACACACACACACACACACACACACACACACACACACACACACACACACACACACACACACACACACAGAATAACTTTGGAACAGTTATTAGACATTCTGACAGAACATTTAGCAGAGTGACATGCACTAGCGTAACTGAGCTCTCAGGTTGCTCCTGCATTGTACAACAGAAAGCTGAGAGGGAACCCAATCTGGCAGCAGTACCGGGTAGACCTGAGCCTATTCTCAGACAAATGGCAGGACAGGCCAGCTGCTGCGCTCCTGGCATTGTCCAACCTCAAAGTGTGGAATTACACTCATATCCATTCACCCGGTAGTTTGGCTCGAATCACAGCAAATTCATGGGGAAAAAAGGGGAGGAGCAGCTGAAGGCCACGACTCCAATGTCACCAAGTTGATTGTTTTTACATGAAGAAGGGTTGTATACATACTGTAATATTTCCTCATATATTCTTTGCCCATATCAAATCGGCCTTGATCTTTTCTTCAGCTAAGGCAAAGGACCTGACCTTGAAGTACTGACTGATTGCATGGATTTATAGCCCTTCCCTGGCATGTAATCAAATATGTAATAAACAACCTTATGCACAGTGTACAGCAGCAGTAGTAATAGTTGTAAAGTTTGGTTAAACAGCCCTTTATCTAATTTTATCAAAAGCTCACAAACAGTAAGTGAGATGCAGCACTAAAGCGTATTAGTGACAACCTGTCTGTTACGCCTTATAAGCACAAACCACATCACCAAGGCTCTATTAGTTACAAATGTTCATGTATCAATGACTCTTCACCAGCTACTGTTTGGTCTGTAGATATGAACATCCTTGTAATGGGAGGTCATGGCACCTAAAGGCAACAGCAAAATACAATAACATAATTTTTGCTATATGTGACAAATATCATTCTACACAACCATAACGTTCCTATGTGCCTGGACATGTACTTTAAACAGTTCAAACCCAGATACTCTGACTTTGCATTTTGCAAGCAAATGCAGGGAAATCTGCATAAACAGAGAGGATTTCTAAAATCACTGTTTGTTTGTCACTAACTGGTTTAAATGCAGTGAACTTGTGTCACTACAGCGCAGCTTCCCTCACCTTTACATCCCTCACAGGTGAGAGCGTTATAGTGGTATCCAGAGGCCTTGTCTCCACACACCACACACAGTTCCTCCCCTTTGACCCTTCCAGCCTGCGACATGTGCCGGGTCCTCTTGCACACGGCAGGCACCACAGCGGACACCTCCTCCATCTCAGCATCATAGCCGACCTCCAGGGGTCCCTTCCTCAGTTCATATATCCCCGTGTGTGAGTACCATTCGTCTCCATGGTACTGAGGGTAGTAGTTCTGACTGGAGTAGTATGGTGTGGAAGACATGGTTGGCTCCATGGACGAATACTGCATGCTGGGATAGCCAGTGAAGGGTAAGATATCGGGATCCTGCAGGAGAGGACTGCCTTGATCTGCCAGGATATCTAAGAGAGAAGTAGGAGAGGGATTATAAGACTGCTTAAAAACAGCATGTACAGAATCTTTAACTCAAGGTCCATTTACTTGTATTTTTCTTAGATTTTATCTGCTTGTGGACTTTCAAATGAAAGGTGATAGCTCAGTTGTTATCTCCCATTCCAGCTGAGAAAACTCTGACAAAGATCATGACATGTGGTTGAAAACTTAGACTTAGGATAAAACTACACACTTAAAAGTCAAGAATGCACTTACACACTAAGTGAAGTTAGTATGACTTAACATAAAATTCCTTGGACAAAGCTAAAATGTCGGTAAGCAGTCAAATACCAAAGGAAGTTGATTTGGAATAATGTAAAGTCAGTTTACTTTTAGATCCCAAAATAAAGACAATTTGTTTCAATGTAACAACCTGTAAACACAACATCATAGTGACATATATTCACCTTAAGAGTGTTATGTCAGACCACCTGAAGAATGTAAGCCAAATATTCTTTTAGCTGTTTTTTGGTGTTCACCGACTCCTGAGGGAAATATCTGGTGCTAACTGCTAAATACTCCACTAGCACCAGCTAATTGCTAGCTTTGTTTACAGTTTATTGCAAGGCAGGTATTTTATAGCGGGTTATCGTGACTTTTTTGCTGAAAACAGTTTGCCTTCTGCATCTGGGACAAACGCAACATTTTTGAACCAGACAATCAAAACAATGAGCTGAAAGATGCTAAATTGCTTTGTAGAACTGTGGGGTGCAGAGCCTGGTGATAATTGTCTGAGGGATCACTACCGGAGACCCCTTTCACATTACAGGTAATGACTCGACCCATTGCTAGTATGAAATATTGATTAGAGCTTTAATAATTTGGACCGGTTCCTTGAATAACAATGTTGAAGCTCATGTATCAGACGCAGTCAAATAGCTACAAAGGAAATCCTTTTTGATTAATGTCAAATCGAGTTACTTTTATTTTTACACCCAGAAATCATTTATTTGTCTCAGGGGCTTTACAGTATGCAATATGATTCCCTCTATAATAAAACCCTATATCATAAACTCCACAAGACAGTTTTATTTCAGGTGCCTACCTGCAGAAGCTTGTTAGAATAGGCACTGGCTCAGCGGTAGTCTGTAACCCTCACAACACATATTATAAACCCATAAATGATTAACAACCCGCTTGCACAGAGCACACGGTGTCTTTTTAGAACGACATCTCACCTCCACTCAAAACCAGTTGTCACTTTTTAAACATGTACAAGGATAGTAAGCAGAATTACAGTGCTGTATCATGACTAATGATTCCGAGAACAAGTGTTGCATAATATTCCCTTTGAAAACAGGAGATGGTTTATGATTTCAAAGACGTTGTATACTCTACAAGTTAATCCCTCAAACTAAATCTGTCGTTAACGCAAACTGACACACCAACATTAATGCAACAGCTGTAAAGTATATGTTACGCTGACCTCTTGAAGACTTGGTCTGGACCATGGCCATCTCCGTGAGACCAAACACACAAACTATTCAGAGACTTTACTCTCTGACCTCAACAGTCCAGCTGTGTTTTGTAGATCGGTCCTTTCTTTCCCTCTAACTAAAGAATCATCTTCCATTTATTTATTTTGTTGGGAATCCTTCCTTTAAAGATGTGAGAACAGCAGCTCAAGTACTGAACTCCTTAGCGCTTGCTTGAGAAATCCAAAGGGGAGCAAAGGTTGCCACGGCTACTCATTAACCACACAGTTACATTTCTTTACATCTACAAGTAGCTGGATAATGTGGAGTCATTTCCAGATCTGGACAATTGTACCAACTGATTACTACTGTATGGTGAGATGGATGTGAGCTGGTTGATACAACTATAAGACATGTGCATCCATACATTTTGAAGGTGTTGGATAATTGTTTTCTGCATGCATGTTTGTATTTTTCTCTAAAATCTAAGATATTGTTGGTTACAGTTGATTTGCTCTGTTGGTTTTGAAATGTGATTGAATTTAACATTTTTCATTCAGATTTTTGAATGCGATGACTTTGAAATAAATGGATTCATATTTAACACAATTTATTATATAAAATGTTTTTTTCATACAGGACATACAATGAGTTTTGATCTCCTTTTTTCAGTTGAGTTTTCATTTGTACTACAATCACTTGAATGACAGAAGATGGACACTCCAATTCTTTTGCTTTCTATTTTACTTCTTTGCTTGCTTACTAACTCTCAAGAGCAGCACGTGGTGTTATAATGGTACAACTCACTTTGACAGGTTTGAGGTGTGTCTTGTACAGTCGGCCTATCATAGCAGGTAGTTGATTGGTTGATGTGATAGTAAATTTACAGATCAGCCTTACAACACACTATTTGTAATCCTATCTAAAACACTCTAAGATGTTTTTTATTGTGGTAGTTTCTACTTTCTTTCCCTTTTGTGATAAGTAAAGGCCTTGTTTGATCATTCCTAGTAATTAACTGTTTGGGTAAATTGTCCTTTAGGGTATATTATGACTGTAATTAGCGAGTTCACATTTCAATTGGAAGTATCTTTTGTGCCTGGACTGTTTTTTTTCAGTCATGATAACATTAAGCAATACAATGAATGTCAGGTTTAGGCAACAAAACCAAATGGTCAGGTTTAGGATAAACCTCATGGCTGGGCTTCAAATAAGTGTGTAAACTTAGATTACAGCAACAAAATGAACATTAGGTTTAGGAAACGAGGAAAACATCATGGTTGGGCTTAAAAAAGTATGTCAATTTAGACTTAGGCAACAAAACCGGTAAGTTAGGTTGAGGAAAATACCACAAATGCCTAACTTCATATCAACACTTTGGGACTCTTTGGGTTCACTTTGGGTGGAAAGTCCCATGTTATATTGTTTGACTCATTCACTTCCCCACCAGGCCACCACAAGTAGTCTTTCTCACACACACAGTCACATTTTATTCGTGGAAGCATTTTACAAAAAAGGAAAGTCAGTTAGGATCCACGAAAAAGGATCCTAATTGACTTTCCATTGGCATTGTTTTTGTTCTGGTTGGCATGCAATGTGTTCAAATTACATTACTGATTATTCTCATGTTTCTATGAGACCGGACATCAGCATGTTGATGTCACTGTGCGCATGTTAGCATACTGAAGCATTTAGCTCAAAACACCACTGTAGACTCCAGTCTTTCTGTGAGCCGGCTCCTGCCAAGTTGACTTACCAAACAAGTGGGAGCTTTCTGAGATGGAGAATTCATCGCTGGGTGGGATATGTAGCGGTCCCACCACATTGATGTCGGGGCCCACCCACTCATTCATTCAGGAGGGTCGTCGGGCACCAACTAAGAAAACGCAGAGTGGACTGGATAGTGGTCGTAGTAAGCCTCTGTTTATTCCTGTAACAAGCATAACAATGGTGTCATTTGTGATCCAGGGAGAAGATCTCCTGATCATAAATATAGATTGGCAGAATCCTCTGAAAACCTGCACCACCATGTAATTAAACATCAGCCTGGGGGTCTGTACATCAACACTCGTGACAGGTGTTCTCTCCCACACAGGGGTGAGATGTTTGGTAGAACTCTACCCGCATGGAGGTGGGGGATGAAGGTCAGGCTACAACAAGGCCGCCTGTAGATCATGTCATGGAAAGAGTCTTTTCTTTCTATCTATTGTCAAAGCAGTTATTATATTTCCTCTCACATCACATATTCAAGTAAACGTTCGTTAGGGCTCATTTGACAGGATGTGTTACAGGACTCATGTTGTCTTTCTTAATGTTACTTCACTAAACATAATGTATGCAAGCATTCAGTCTTAGTAAGTGGCTCATTAAATAAAATGGTAGAATAGCCCGAGGGTTTCTCGTGGATAACGGACATCTTTTTTTTATTTTTTACTCTGGTATCAAGACCACAGGTGGTCACATGCGAAACATTACTTTCATAGACTTCATCTGCCACAATTTTTTTTTTTAATTAACTCAGTGTAATTTCCCCTGGGATCCAAGAACAACCCACAGAGATTCAGAACCCCCCAGTCCACTTTTACAACCCACACAACAGCCAAACATATCTCACACATAGTGGCATACCATGCACGCATAAGAAGTCCCCTGCTCACCAGTGAACATGAAATATGTTCACACTCAATCTCACAGCTCTTACCTTATCCCGGTCAGTTGATATTGAATTTCTGCCCGCTAACTTTCTTCTTTTCCAGCCTTTTTTCTGAAATCCACACTGTGAGCTACAGCTCAATCAATATTTGCTAATGAACATTTAGCTGCTTGGGTCTGGTCAGTGAGAGCATGTGTGACCAGTTGAGGTCAGGGAGAAATGGATGGTGGTTATTAATTAAACTGTCCATTCCTGGCCATGTCATCCCCCCGCCAAACAGATACACACACACACCAAAAAAAGTCCATCTTTATCTCACCAAGACAAGAGGCTGTCTCATGAATTCTCCAGAAGACCAGAAATCCCCCTAACACACACACACACACCACACACACAAACATCACACATGGAACATACATCCAGTCGTTAACAAAAAACTGGTGTTTGTGCAGGCGAACCAACTACAAGCGCCGCTATCAGTCCAAAAGTTTGTATTGTTTATCTTTGAATACAAACAGAGCATCATGGTCTTCTTTTCACTGCAACAGTTAGACATAGTAAATCATCTGTCACAGTCAATATAAATCATACACACTGTATATACTGTATATAGACTTCTTTACTTCTACATGCTTTACATAATCATTCAGTCCCTGTATATCCATTCAGTATTTATTTATTTGCACTAATTTATAGTTTATATCTTACAGAACACTTGACTTTTAGACATTTTATTTCTTATTTTATTGTTGGTCATTGGTGATATTTTATATATTCATTACCTTTATCCGTCCAGCTTTGATGTCCTTGTTCCTAGCTGTTATTTAATCTAATTTAAGTATATTGGAAAAGATACATAACAACTCAGTCAAATAAAATATTGTATGTGCACGCATACTTGGCCAATAAAGCTGATTCTTAATGTTATTATAATATTTTAGGAGCACAGAAAGAAATCGTGGTTTTCATAGAAAATCACTGAAAGCAGAATGTAGCAATCATTGCCATCCGACCTTGAAACGATCAAAGTAATTTTATCATGTCAGTCTACAGCAAATTTGTTTATATTGGCACTTTCATACCTCAGCGTACCTGCCCTCTTGTTTTGTCGTCTCTAAGATGGACACGCACACTGGAAATCAAATTCTTCTTGTCTTTATAATCCTTAATTTGTCCCAAAAAACCCATTTGTTTAATCATTGATGGGTTGTTGCTTCATCCAAAGAGGCCCTTCTGAGTCAACAGACAGTCTCTCTGAAATAAACAGAACCTTTGCCATTGGCTGCCGGCTGTTTGTGGACAATCTGGTCTGTGTTTAAGAGCATGTGGGGAATGAGCTGTCAGCGATGGCCTCGAGAAAAAAGGACTGACACAACATCACTGAACATAATAACAAGTAACGTGTAAAGCAGTCAAAGCTCTCACAAGTATTGATTGGTTAATTTAAACCTATTCTAAATACCTCTCTTCATGTGGTTTAATGAGGATGTAAACAAATATTGGACTCTTTACTTTGGTGTTTTGTTACTCATACATTGTGAGTGACGTAGGCTTCACATAAAATAACAGAAATACCACACCCTTGAAAGTGACATTATTGTCGTCATGTGCAACTTGACATTTTTCATCAACAAATGCCAAAAAATCATAAATGTAAGTGTTAAACGGTGTGTATATATGTGTATATTACACAATATAAGGACTCCCTCTTACTGTCATCCTTTAAAACAGCAATAGTTTTGCAGAGGCGAGTTTGACACTGAAGAGGAATATCCTGTCCAGTAATTATCTTCCGTGGTGAAAATGAAGCAGGCGGATAAAGACAGATAAGGCAGAGGATGTTTACCACAGCGTGATGGGAAACAGAGCAGCCTTTGGAATATTTAAAAATGTCTAAATTGAGCTCTCTAACATAAACAGATACCATTAAGGATTGTCTATTCCATCAAGTAGTTACAGAAGGTAACAATAATCTACAGGGCACATTGTGTCTTTATGAAGACTCTATGTTTACGATTTAAAAATAAAGGTGGCAACAAAGCAGGAATATAAAGGGAGAGGACAAAAAAGTGTTCTGCTCTTTCCTCTCATCTTTTAAAACAGTTTTGTTCTTTATTTAAGTCTTGCTAGCTGCAAAGCTGGATGGCAGTGTTGGTCGGTCAGTCAGGCCACCTCTTTCATCCAGACTGAATATCTCCACAACTATTGGATGGACTGCCATGACGTTAATGGTTCCCAGAGGATGAGGCCTTCTGACTTTGGTGAGAAGCACGTTGGCATTTCTGTATTTGAGTGAAAGCTCTTCATAAATACTTGACCGACTGATATGAAGTTCGTCTCAGGATGAATTGCAACAATTTTCGTGATCCTCATTTTTCATAGTAGCAAAATCACTTCAAAATATATATTCATCTGATTTATCAAATAACAGCAAAACTGCATTGTAACAAAATTCCCATCAGCTTCAGCTTTTTGGTGCTAATTAGTAAATGCTAGCATGCTAACACTATAAATTAGGACAATGAACTTGGCAAACACTATACTCGTCACACTCGTGTGACGATACTTGTGTTCCATTATACACTTAGTGCAAATGGGTGATTAATTATCTCTGCCAGGCGAAAACCTGGGGAGAGATTATGCTTTCGGTCATTTGTGTGCGTGTGGGTCCGTGACTGTGTGGGTCTGTGAGTGCGGGACTGAGTGAGTGTGCCCCTCTGTGTCTGTCCACGGCTGATCTCGCATTCTGCTGCTACAAACTGCACAATATATTTGGTGGCCAGTTATGGCTGCATGCTCAAATACCTTTTGGTTGCATTCACTCACACTCTCTCAAAACACCTTTTATTACTTATTTTATACTGCCATTGACTGCCTGTTGCTCCTCACTCACTACTCTTAGCCGACCCCCAGCCGCTACTCTGCGCCCAGAGACAAAGTTTGGGGAAAACAGTTAGCATACTGTTATTGTTTCGGACAGTGTGTTTGGCTAACCGCTAACAGCTAACAGAACTACCAATCATCACACTGCTGTAACACCCAGCTGCTGCTAAATTGCCAGACAGCTCGATTAGTTTACCTTTAAGTTTTGGCACGATTGCATTAAGTGTATTATACCATGACTTCAAGCCTATTGCTTGCATAACGTTACATAGTTACACGTTATTTTTATAAATTCTTTGAATACAAAAAGTAACATGAATAATCTCATACAAGGTAATCAATATTTCAGAACCTTCCCAGGATTTTATGTCTCTAAACAATCTTAATACAGAATAGAAATGTTGTTTATAACATGTCCAGTGTGTTCAAGTAAAGTGCAAATCAAATCAATGCTCTCTCAAACAATAAGATAATAAATTACTGTACAAAATCGTTTTTCTCTTTTTAGCTTAATGATAAACAGTGAGTGTAAATTTCCTATATTCTTATGATTTAACATTACAGTACATTATTTTTAGTAACAAATTTGGTCTCAAACATTGACAAATTGCAAAAAAGACAAACATCAGGAGCATATATAGAGTTCCACTAAATGCATCATGGAGTCACTGAACTCACCATCCATTACATCATTACATTACATTATGAGCTCAGAGCAGTATAAATAATGAAGTGATAATGAATGATATAATGGTGGAAAAGGTGCATCACAAACAGTTGGTGAACTAAGACCTGCTCAGACAAGGAGAGCCGGCTAAGCGGTGACAGAGTGCAATCATTCAGCAACAGCAAAAACATACAAGCAAGAAAAAATAAGGCTCATAACATTAACACTGCTGTCAAACCCATTATTACATTCCAAAAGCACGTCTCTTTTCAAGTTGCATAGCTGACACAAAACATTTCAAAAACTTTTCACATGGTTTAAAGTAATCAAGATAAAGTTTAGTCAACATTTGCCTACACAGACAAAGTATGGTCAACGCAGGTTGCAGGAAAGGTCAGGTTTGAAAGTTGATGTGTGTTTCAGATGTTCTTTTAACAAAGCACTAGTTGGTTTATGAATGTTTGTCTGTGGTTTATTTATATTATTCTAAGCATACTAATCTAAACTATATGTCAGTGTGGATTACATTTATTGTTTAAATTCTGATTATATCATGTATTTGTTGATATTTTTTGTTTTCTTATATTGTCCAAATGGATTTCTAATTAAAACTATGGTTGATTTTAGCATGTTGACTTTTTGTGTTGTGTTCCCCCATGCTTTTTGAGATTAGAGTACATTACAGTTAATCTGGAGTATTGATTTAAAAGGGAAAATGTCTTGAGGTACATATGATGCTGCGGCTCCTCGTCACTTTTTCCAATGTTTCTTACATTTCCACAGGTTTGTAATCAAACTTTCAGCCTCGACCAGACTTGAGTGTTTTGGAAGTCCTTTGCCCCAAAGGGCGTCTCACTGGTACCGGTCCTGGTAGTCGCCATTCCCAAAATGTTCCTCCTCCTCTTGCATGGTCACCCCTCTCTTCTTTTTCCAGCCCTGTTTGCCACCAGATGAATTGTCTGCGGTTCCGTAACTCTTTTTGGGAGCCACCGTGTTCTCCATGTTGAGCTCTGATTCTTCAGCCAGCTCGTCCTCATCAATAATGCCACGTTTATCCTCGCTGGTGCTCTCAGGGTCGGCCCATTCCTGCTGCTCTCCAGAAGCAAAGATTGCGTAGAAAATAACCCCAGTATAATGCACCATGGACGCTATAACAAAGACATTCTGCCACTCCAGACGAGTCTGTGGTGAGAGGAATGGAGTCAATGAATTTCCTGAGAAAAGTAAACTTACAGATCTTTTGATTAAGTACCACTACGGTGAACGGTGTAAATCCACTGCCTTACTCATGACACAGCAAAGGAAAAACTATCAACTACAATGTGTATAATACATTTTGCAGGGCTATAAATTACAGCCATTGATAGGTGCAAGATTACATACAGCGATTTTGTGTTTGACTAAGAAGCAAACCTGACTTTTCTATATTTGCTATTAGGGAAAGCATCTTTGAAGGACACTTTTCCTGTTTCCTGTTGTGTTTTATAGACTCCTAATTAAGAATAAAATAATTTCATCAGAATATAAATTTGGAGGACTGAAGTTAAAGGCAAGACAACAGGAAAATATGAGATGAACTTATCAATGTACGTCGGTTAATATATGTGCAAAACAGCTACTGTTACAAATCAACTTGTTATACCTTGTTTTTAGTCAGGGCTCCAACAATCAAGGGACACACCATTCCCGATAGCGTTCCCACCCCGTTAGAAATGCCCATCAGGATGCTGGCATAGCGAGGAGCAATATCCAAATGATTGACATTGAAACCTGAAGACACAGAATACACAAGAATATTTGATTGAGTGGAGAGTGACACAATTACAAAATACATTCTCTAAAAGCAAACATGGCTAAGAGCCTCTTGCAAGTTTAGAGCTTTTGGTTGCCTTGAAAATAATCTATGAAATATTCAGGGGAAGTGCCTGTGGGAGTGTTTGGCAGGCTAGTGTGTGTAAACAGCATCACACACAGTTTTTAGACAAATTCTTCAAAATCTAATCTAAAGAGAACACAGAGAAAAAGGCAAAAAAAAAAATGCTACATCCTGAGCTCTACCAAAACCCTCATGTTTTAGGTTTAGCATATAGCCAAACTAAAGGTCCTATATTTCAGGTGAAATATAAATGTTTCTTTGGTGCAGATGTGGCAATACCTGAGATGGCAAATCCACTGAACCCTACAGCCAGAACTAGGAAGCTGATGGCAACCCCTCGAGTGTGAGAAAACCCGACCACCAACAGCAGAGTGGCCTCCATACCAAATCCTGTCAAAATACAGGACCAGAGAATGTGAGCCATCGGCTTGTGTTAGAAAAATGTCCAAATGTATGCATAGGTTCTGTATTAATGATTCAATTAATTGTGCTGCATAATAGCTGGATCATTCTAACAGGACTTTGTGTACATTCACATATTTTAGATACTTATTAGAAGCTCAAAAGCTCAAGAGCAATGGCTGATAGTAATATGGAACTTATTCAAAAAAATGACATTATATAATGTCACTTTACTGTTCACAGTAGAAACAACTAACATTTTAATACTACTGCTGGCTAACATAAGAATAGTCCGAAACCGTTATTGTGCACAATAACAGTAAAACCAGAGAGAGATCCTTTTTCATTTCCAATATAAAATTCTTCTAGTTGACTACGACGTACCTCCACAGTTCATGAGCTTCCTCACATTTGTGGTAGACATGATTTTGTTAGTGCGTAAGAAGTCAGCCAGCTGTCCTCCAATAGGAACTACTATTGTCATCACCATGTGGGGGACAGCGGACAGAAGCCCCACCTGTTGGGACAAGATACATTCAGGAAGCCATCATGTAAATCAGTCCTATGATTAATCATCTGTCTTTATGGATGTTTGTCTTTGCCTGTTGAATAGCTTTACTGAAACTGTGAGGCCAACCTTGCTGATGGGGAAGCCAAAGACTTCCTCAAAATACGCTGGTTGGCTGATGAGGAGCAGGTAGAAGGTCCAGCTGCGGCAGAAGTTGGCCACGATGATGGCATAGACGGGCATGGAGGTAAAGAAACGACGCCACGGTGTCTTGAATTTCTGTAATTGGGAGACAGAATTCAGTGTATGTTGTTTATGTGTGTTTGTGGGCGTGTGTTACTCATGTTATGTAAATGTGTAGTACAAGGTCACATTGTGGGGACTCGCCTTCCTTTTGTGGACAAAATGCATGTCCCCATAACATAAATAATTATAATTTAGGATGGAGACTTGGTTGAAGGATAAGAAAGGTTAGGTTTTGGTTAAGGTTAGGATTAGGCAAGTAATGATTACGGTTAGGGTAGGTCTACAGGAAATGTATATAAGACAATGTCCTTTAAATGAAAACTGACTGTGTTTGTGTGTGTTTTTCAGAATTTAAGTGAAATTCTGTTGAAATAATTGCACTGTGATAACCTGAAACTGGCAGCATATTAGGCAAACACACCTCAGTCACACTCAGTTGGCGCATTGTTTCACCGATGGTGGTCTCGATGTACATCCTCTCCTCGTCTGTGATTGTGGGATGTTCAGCAGGACTTCCATATGCCAGCAGAAGCCACATGACATACCATAGAATCCCAAAAACACCTTTTCATGAAAAAACAACAACAAATGAATACATTCCTTTATACATATATACTTCGATATGTTTATATTTGTATTAAAGGCTTTATAAGGGGCAGGATAGACTAATTAAAACCAGCCCGACATACTCCAGACTATAATAATTTTCATTATTAAAATGAAATGAACAAGGTATGAGTCACTTCCTGTCAGCCCAGACAGGAAAATGCTAATTTACATCAATAAATCATGAGATTATATCACAGTAGAACCAGAGTAGATTTTTATTAAAACACATTTGGCAAAGCACACATTTTATGTCAATGTTAATCATTTTAATCAAACCCTAAATCTATTCAGATAACGCTTATTGTGCAAAGCATACAAAGTACTACTGCCAGAGCAGTAGGCCACAAAAACACTTTGCATGTCACTAAACTGACACCTGGTGTATTTAATGGCACAACAACTAATGAACAATCTAAGCTACTTCTCCTGGCTAGCTGTTTCACACTGATCACACCACTGTCACATCCTGGAAAACCTGAACATGCTAAGTTTGGACAACTACATTGCATTTTCAAACACCAATCTTATGTGCAAGTATTCACACAGCCATGCTCCTCAGGTTCTCTGTGACATGGTGCAACCACTTCAGGCCTTTGGATTGTCCACTAGGAATATTTCTGCTGGAAACTGTAAAGTATATTAGTGGAATACCTCCTTTGGCCGGATGTCCTTTTCTATAAAGGGAGCTTATGTGCCGCCTGTTGAACTTAAAATGAACAAATTTGTTTTAAATGAAAAGAAACATGTTTAATTAAATTGAAGGATTTTTTTTTAAAAGCCAATCAATCATCTAGTCTTGTGTCTCATATGTCGTATTATTGTTCCTATGAGTGCAACATAATGTACCACACTCTGTGGACTCTGTTATTTTTGTCCGTTCTATGAACGGGCATTGGAAACTAGCAGTAGCTATAAATGCTCTGATACATTGCAGTAGAACATTTTTGTTAAATCCTCTATGTATATTGTATTCGTCCTTACCATATAAAATACAATTTTCCAGTCTTTATGCTAAGCTTAGCTAAAAGGCTGCTGGCGCCATATTTATTGTACAGACATGGTATTGATCTTCCCTTCACACTCAATGCAATATCTCTGTCTTCATATTTATTTTTACATGAACATATTTTGATTATTGTTTATTTGCTTGTTGTTTTTTTACAAGATAGAACAAATTAAGTGTTTGTTATTAGTCTTACCATAGATATAGAAGACCGAAGACCATCCGACATATTGAACGAGCACTCCAGCTAAAGGCATGGCGATCACTGCTCCTGCGTAGGATCCTGGGAACAATTGGTGTAAAATGTCAGTGTCAAGGTATGATTACAACTGCAGTAACAGCTGGACTCAGTGATAAATAACTTAAAGTATATCAACTATAGCCCACCTTAAAAATATGTTTCTGTTTATATTTCCTTTAAACAAATTTGAATATTATACAACCAAAATACCTATCTTTATGTAGTTACAGTGCAACAGCCTCTGCTTACACAAAATCTACCATGTAGTAAAAATGTGTCCTTATAAAAACAAACACATCAAAGAAACACATTAGTTTCATTGAATAAATGCTGAGTCGTTGGCACAGCCGAGACAGGGATGGTGTTTTAATGTGTTTTCTATTATGAGACGGATTCATGAACACTGTTGTTTTGAATAGAGCAGGGAACATGAGAGTGCTTTTGGACGGAAAGCAATGTGACGCTTCATCTAGGTGAATGGAGGGACAATCTCCTAGTGAGTACGCAGGTGAGCCGTGTTCATTTACAGACAATGTCAAGAGGGTTTTGATGTGTGGGTTGTCATGGCACCAGTTTAAAGTGCAATGTGGTTATTTTAATTTGGGAGAGAGAGCAGTGGACTAAATCTGCAAAACAAAATGACCTCTCTCATGTCCATTTACTGACCAGCCCAACTATGACTTATAAGGTTGTGTAAACTGGTTTGGATCAGTGAAAAGCTTTGTGTTGTACTCAGTTTGGGAGAGGACACTAGAGGCATTGCTCACCACAGAATGAAGTTGTGGCCAGTCGACTCCGCTCAAGAGGTGGAGCCCATTTGGACCACATCCCATGACATGCTGGGTAGGTGACACCCTAGCAGGGACAAAGTGAGGATGATGTCAAAGGTTAAATATTGATTAAGAGGAAACCTGGGAATCATCTGACAAAAAGGAAATATAAGTCTAACATTTTGGGAAATATGTGTGTATGTGAAAACATAATGTATGTGGATCATTTTCACTAGTTAAACGCCCACCATGTTTTTCTTACCTCCACTAAGCCCTGCAGGATGCGCACAAACATGACACAACCATAGTGGACCCTCGCTGCTGATGGGATGAACATGTTAAGCACTGACGTCAGGAAAATGGCAGCCCCAAAAACCCTGCAGAAATAATGCAATGTCATCATATTGTGTATGTGTGTGTGTGTGTGTGTGTGTGTGTGTGTGTGTGTGTGTGTGTGTGTGTGTGTGTGTGTGTGTGTGTGTGTGTGTGTGCTTGTGTGTGTGTGCTTGTGTGTGTGTCTGTGTTGTTTAAAGTGAGAAGACCGCAACTTCAATGTCCACCTGAAGCACTTACAGACTTAAAGCGTTTTCTTGTGAAAAATTAAATTATTGGGGAAATACAGACAAATTCTATACTTTCAATTGATTAATTCCAATTAATTGCTTATGTAACCAACGGTATTTTAGTCAGTGCACAGCTTTTCATGTGAAATTCATCCTCCAGTCAACATGAGAATAAAGATTTTGAAAATAAATGAAAATTGTCTTTTACTTGAGTTTAAATGCTGCAGTTCTTTCAAGGTATTTCTTATTTTGCCCATAATTGGTACTAAACTACAAAATTATATTCCATTAAAACTACATATATTTGTAATACTCCTAATATCTGTCTGTAAAAGGTAAAGGTTAGCCAGTGTCTGAAAGCTGCTGTAGATGTCTAATATTGTCAGGCATAATATCTCCAAATATGTGACGGTCAAAGCATCTCAGTCAGACTAAAATGAGACGGATCTCACGCCTCTGCCTTGCACGCACTGAGATAAAGACATCCCATTCAATCCGCAAGTTTCTGCTTCATCACCACGTAGCCGCTTAGCTCCCATCTCTTTTCTCGTTCACCTCATCCCCCCTTCCTTCTCTTTTTCCAAAACAGTGTGTAAGTGACACTTGTAATATTCCAGTGGCTGGTGTTTCAGAAAGAAATCAGAGGCAGGATCTTTCATTATTAACTCTGTCAGTGGCGTGTCCTCTTTTCCTGTGAAGCTTTTATTACAGGACTGCTATCTGCTCCATCAGCACCGCTCACCACACCGTACAGCTTTAACCCTTTCACCACGCACACTCTCCCCAAACCTTTCTTTTCCTACCTTTTTTTTGTCTTTCTTGTGATCATTTGTTAACATACGTGGTCATGGCTGCATCGATCATGACCTCACCCCCAACTCGAGGAAAAACATCAAAAGACAAGAAATATAATCTGTCTAATCTGACATGTAACATCAAACAGTTTCTCTCTCATGGGCCACATTATCAGGTGTCTCTGCACTGTGTTTGGGCTGCAACTAATGATTCTATCTGTTATTGATTAATCCTTTGGTTTATAAAATAAAAGAGAAGGGTTAAAAGTGGCTCTCACAAAACATCATCTTTAAATTGCTATTCTAACCAAAAGTCTAAAATCCAAAATATATTCTATAAACAATGACATAAAACAGAGATAACAGTGTCACGGTGGAACCCCTGATAGTCATTAAGTGCATGTCACCTGTTGGCAAACAGCTTGTTGGAGATGAAACCACCAGGGATTTGAGTGACAATGTAGCCCCAGAAGAAGGAGCCATGGATCAGCCCCACTGTCTCTGGATCCCAGTTAAACTGAGCTATCTAGAGAGAGAGAGAGAGAAAAAAACATTTACCACTAAACTGCATACATTTGGTATAATCTACCTGGTTGCATCACAGATACATCACTAAAACAGTCGATTGAAATGGTTATAGTGCAATCTAGTTTTCTTCTGTAAGGCAAGACTATCTTCTGAGCAACAAGAAAATAAAAAAACACATTATACAAAGTCCTGAAACATCAATTTCCCAGTGGTCCCATCTGATTTGATTCAGCTACCTGAAGCACAGGAGTCCCATTGATATAGACGGTGTTGTTGTTCACCATCTCCACAATGGCCACACCAAGGTTGCAACGGATGCCAAAGGAGATGCAGAAGCCCAGGCCGCTGAGGATGGCGATGATGTAGCGCTTGGGCAGACCGCCGCAGCTGCAGTCCACTAGTGGGGCAGCACGTGGAGCCGACGCCACCGGACGCCCATCCTCTGTCAGCTCAATGTTGTCCTCTTCTTCTACATTGCTACCGTCTATTTTCCTATGACGCAAATAACAGGAAAATAAATCACAGTAAGAGCAAGTGATCGTCAGCAGTACTAGTTTCTATCTGTTGAGCTTGAAATAAAACAGTTTTTCTTTTATCCATATTCGTCCTTCTTCTTTATTCTTCCATCGACAATATATCAAAATGTAGGCTACCTAGAATCTGTGATTTTTTTCTGTTAAAATTGTCTACAAGTCATAGATATAGATACAGAATGTAAATTATTTCACTGTCCTCCCACTTTTGTCTGTAAGTTTGTTAAAACCATGGAAACAGATATAGCAAAGTAACACAGGCCAAGACACACGACTAAAAAGATCACAGCAGTGCTGTTATCAGGTTGCTTTCATGTGCATCACACTCCACACCTGTTTCACTACCCAGAATCCATCTCTGTCTGGCTGTCTCCCTGATCCCATGAACTGCTTTCATCTGCCTTTCTCTTCCAGTAAGACACAAAATAACCAGAAACTGGGATCCGCTTTTTATATCAAGCACTTTTTTGAGTCAAGTGTCCCTCATGTCTTTACAGTTGGAACACCTGGTGTGTACTATTATATTAGCTATTGTAAAATAATCCAATGTTATGGAAAACAGGGTATTTTATACTTGTGTTTTTGTCATAAAATTAAAAGTTAATACATGGTCTAATAGTAGACCTATTGTGGACATGAGTCTTTGAAAGAATGGTTAATACGGTCATTAGGTGTCTCACACAGCTGCACCAAAAATTGCATTAGGATACAAAAGTCACATTTCAAGTCCTTTCAGTGTAAATGTTATGCAACCAGTTTCAAATGTATAAGTTGTAAGATGACAATGAAGAAACAACCAGAAACAACAAATCAGGGTTAAGAGTTCATGTCTGGTCACTGAATCCGTAAATAAAATGTGGCCAAACATTTCCATTAACCGAAAGAGGCCAACATAAATTAACTTTTCAAGACCTGAATTGTGAAGCCCTATATGTAAATTAGATTCTCAAGGATTAAATGTAACTGTCTGTTTTAAAAAATAAATGTGCATATTAAATGAGTGTGTTTGATATAGCAGGATGATGTGATTAAACAAAACTAAACATATTGACGAATTATTATCCAAGTTATCCGGATTCGAGTTTTTTAACGATTTAACATTAAAATATCTTAAATTCCAGTTTTCCACTTTATTGTAATGTCAGTCAAGGAATCCTTTATACATGACAAAAACACATGCACATTAACAATATACATTTTTCCAGGAAATTGCCTACTTCATAATCTAGAACGGAGGCTCCAACACCACACACACATCTCTCTGTTAAGCATGTATCAGATATGAAATATATATTAAGGTCTTAAAATAAAATCTGCGGTTACATCACTGGCATTGCCTGGCTGCAAGCAGAAGAATCAAATATTTATTTATCATCAGGATCTCTGCGAACACGCTGCGCTTAATATGTTTGCTTCCAGGCTCTCCACAGCAGATGTTTCGCTCTTAGTTACAGAGTAAAAATGAATCTCCTCCATGAAAACAATGAGAGTGACACGCTCATTCCATGTAGTCCGAAAACATCTAAAAAAGATGGTAATAGTGTAGATCAAACACCCTGCACACGCAGTCTTTATGCTTCCCTCCCACCTCCCTTCATACAAACCCTCTCACCTTTGCAGTTTTCCTAGAGAGTCCCCCACAGTGCCTTTCACTTCCTCCTTCCCAGGTTTAAGCACCTGTTCCTTCAAACCTGCTAACCCACCAAAAGGCATTTTTCTCTGTGTCTTTGTTTCCTCTCCAACGTTATCTGAAAACAGTGTCTTGATACCTCACTAACACACTCTGTTTGGACAAAGAGAAAAAAATCCACTAAAAGCTGTTCATCATCCTGAGTTTGTGGCACCGGGGGTTGGCTCCACTGTTCAGTGGTGCCACAAGTCCCTCAGAGGTAAGACAGACTTTTCCTCTCCACTTTTCTCTGGTGTGAGGATTCAATGTTGAAGTTGAAAGAAAGATGATGTTGAGGTATTCCTCAATGTCCAAAGTACCGTTCAGCCAGAGCCTCTGGAACTATTTTCATCTTCTAAAGATCCAGTTAGTGAACGTGTAGAATCCAGGTTTTAGTCTCTGGCCATTGTGAGCCCCCTCCTGTCTGCAGCGGATCTGAACAAACTGCCTGGATCTCCTCTCCATCTCATAACGCATCCATTCGTGGTGAGGAGGGGCAGGTGTAGCTGGTTTTTCAAAACCCAGCCCCCTCGCTTAACACATCATCATTATCATCATCTCCCCAGCTCCACCCCCTCAGCTAGTTAGGTTCATCTGATAGCAGCCCGACAGTTAAATATGCATGAGCTTGACAAGTTTCAATGAGGAGAGACAAGAGAAGCTGGACTGCTGGGGTGTAAAATGGGAACAGGTGAAACCTAAGACAGAGCCATCAAGTTCCACGTTAAGACTCCCATTTTTCCATGACCTCTATTTTTCATATTTTTTTTACATCATAACTGCTGCCATGAAGATGTATAGTTCATGGACTTACAAACAACACCAATCTCTTACCATTTGACACTGATGGGCATTTCCCCTAATAGCTTGTTTTGCCAGCAGGGGGAAACTTGTCATTTTTCACAGTGAGTTTCTTTCATTCCCGATAATCAAATATGCAGCATTTCAGGGAGATTTTAAAGTTTAAACAGTAGAGCGGATGGTGAGGGCCTGAGCCCGAACAGTCTCTTTTAGCAATGGACTGCTGCAGAGCAACTGCTCAGAGTGTTGCTGGTACTCAAGCTGTTTATGCACTGCATAAATAAACGGAGAGCTCATTCCCCAGTGGACACTCTTTCAATAAATAAGGTTCTTTGTGCTAGAAATATCACAGTTCCATTACAGAAAGCATTAATGGCACTGCCTTCTGTTTTTGTAGAACCTTATGGCATCAGATACATCAGAAATGGTTGAAATTACATGTATGTTCATATCATATACTTAATCTATTTAACCATTTATTTAACAATGAAGTCCCTTGAGACAAAAATCTCTGTTTCAGAGATAAAACACCATTACAAGGTTACAAAAGTAAAAGTATTTCCTTGTGTAAACTAAATATATACTAAAGATTCTTTATGAGATGTGTATTTTCTAGCCACGACAGCAACGTTGGTTTTGTTTTGTGAGTCTGTGTGTGAGTCATGATGTTAAAAATTTGGACCTTGACCAACTGTAGCAGGAACTACCACAGAGCTGGGTTTCTGTACTTTGCCGAGTGTTGATATTGCTGTCTGTCTGCAGACAGATTTTGTAACGGCAATAGCGTCACAACCGTGTAAGATGCGGTCACAAATTTTACACCAAGTTGCTGATCAAAATAAAGGCAGAGTTTAAAGATGGGTTTAGGTCAAAGCAAGGGAGCTGGAGGAAGGTGGGTCAGAAGTGGGGAAAGAGCCTTAGTGGAAGTGTGGTAAAAAGACTCAGACAGACATAATGATGGCAAACAGAAGCAACACTTTTGGATGAAACGCTCAACTAATCCTAGATTCAACTTGACAGCCTTTTTGTTTCTGTTGGACTCTGCTCTACTGCTTCCAAACAATTCCACAGTAATGTAATTACTGAATTTGGCAAATAGTTGGTTTAAAGTAATCTAATGCCTTGCGATGCAACATTATTTCTGAATGTTGAAGCCAAGGACGTTTTGAACACGGTCCCTGAGTCTTTCCATTTCTGAGTGAGTCAAGTCTACCATCTAGTGTTTGGAGGAGGAAGTAACACATGTGATCATCAGGTGACTGCAGAGAGAGAGACATACGATCAATACACTGTATATAATTCTGTCATCTACCCACTGTGAAGCTAAAACTAAAACTAACTTGAGAAAAGATTATGCTTAGGCAGTTTAAGATAGAAGAGAAGGACTTAAAGCAACAACAGTTACTGCAACAGCACTTCTGTTTGTGTGCATTACCTCAGGCATGTCATCCATGCTAAGGGGAGGATGGCAGATTCTGCTAAGATGGAGGCAGGTAGGTATTAAATGCAGTTAGATTGCAGTTACATGAGTTAGGTGTGTTGGTAACACTCCCAACATGCACTAAGGCAATTGATTCATGGACTAATTTTATGTTGTCCTTCATTTTTTTCTTCTTCTACATTTTGCTCCACGATATTTCCACACTTTCATCACTGTATAACAGTATTAAACATTAGAGATATTACCAGTTAATATGGTTAAACAAAAAGTTACGCCAATGTATGATTGGTGCATGATTGTACAGGAGACTTTAATTAAAGTGATGTGTGTCAGGTTTAATAACATGAACACTGTTCAAGTATATGTTTCCTATAATGAGTTCAAGTATTGGGTTCACATTAAATGTTGAATTGATCATATTCCAGATAACTATCAATAAGATAACTTGCTGCTAAAACTAAGTTTATACAGATTAAACCAGTTTTGAAGAACCAACAAATCTAAATTAAAGTCAAATCGTCAATAATCTAATCTGGATAACTCGTTTATCTATGAATGAAGAACAGAGCTGTGGTAGTGGACTAAAAAAACATTAACCCAACACTTTGCATCAAAAGAGATTGATAAGGGAAAAACACAGCGTTTATAGAAAACTAAGATTTTCTGTTCCATAAACTGAGATTACTTGAGACCAAGTTACTATGGCTGTTCATTTGCAGTGATAGCATTACTCTGTGGACATTATTATGATGAATTGACAGAGAGGACCACAGTAAAACGAGAAAGGTGTGCTCAATTGAGTGCAGATCTTCGCCTGGTGTGACTGCAAAGACCACTGCTGTATTGTGGGATTGATCAAATACATCCAGTGCTGTTAAGTGTTGCCAAACAGACTACGGTCACTTTAAATAACAAGTAGCAATATAACGTTATACGAGCAAAGGGCTAAAAGTCAAAGAATCTTTTCATAAATGTATTTAACTAAGAATTGAGGTTATTGTAAGTTTTCATATCAATTGTAACTGTTCAATTGTTCCACAAGGTTGAGTAAATTAACTTTAGTTATCAAGCTGTGAGACTCTGACACTTAACTTTATCTTCCTCACATCACAATAAATGAATGATTTCTGTCCCCTGCCTCCACTTAACATGCTATATACAGTATGTTACAAACATTGCACTAAAAATACAGATATGCAGTCACATTTGTACCATATTTTTTCTTCTTTTTTTCATTTTTCTTATGCAAAACATAATATATTTACCTTTGAATCCTAACAAGATTCTAGTACCTCCTTTTTAGAGAAACCTTTCAGTGATATTTTACACAATATTTGTGTGTGTACATAAATGTTTGATATACGTATATATACAGTACCAGTCAAAAGTTTGGACACACCTTCTCATTCAATGGTTTTTCTTTCTTTATTTTTATTTTGTTTTCTACATTGTAGATTAATATTGAAGACATCCAAACTATGAAGGAACACATATGGAATTATGTGGTAAACAAACAAATGCTCAACAAACCAGAATATGTTTTATATTTTAGAATCTTCAAAGTAGTTGAATGAGAAGGTGTGTCCAAACTTTTGACTGGTACTGTATATATTTATATTTTTTACCAGAGAATCATCGTAGTGAACATAAAGTGTTCAATTTGTATTTTGTTTCTCATTTTTCTCATTATTTGATAATCAATAGCTCTTATTCAGTTTCTTTTCATTTTACAAATTCAGTTCCTCTTCCAAATATTGATTTATTTTTATTTTATTAATTTATTTTTATTTTTTCTGAAAACATTCAGAAAACCATTCATACATTTTCTTTACCTCTCACTCGATATGAGCTATCACAGTTCACATTAGGCGAGAGGCCATCATTCACACTCACACTCACACATACGGATGTCTTTGGACTGGGGAAGGAAACCGGATCACCCGGAGAAAACCCACGCAGACACAAGGAGAACATGCAAACACTGCACAGAACACACTGTCCTGTGAGGTGACAGCGCTCACCACTGCACCACGTGCCATCCTTACATTTGTAAATATAAATTAAGAATATCTTTTATATTCTTAATTTATATTCAGAAATGCATAGTTTGGAAATTAGCTTAATCTTGACTGGGGAATATCCATTGGAGTTGAAAATGGTCTTGTTTAGTAGGGAGGAGGTAAGATGTGTTGACCATTGCAGAGGGAATGTAGCAGGTCGTGTGCACAGTTCAACAGGCAGCCGTTAAAGTCTGAAGTGTAGTTGGGAGTCATTGTACTGCCTGATATTCCCATGTGAATAAGTATACCCACGGTGGTGATGCAAAGATGGAATCCTACTTTCCATAGACTTCTAGTGCAACTTTTGGTCTGAACCTCAGCAGCTGGAGCCACCAGGAGGCTCTCCTCAGGTGTAATGTCATTTGTCTGATCATCAGGTGTATTAACATCAGTCTGATCATCAGGTGTTTTTTCATCTGTCTGATCATCAGACGTTGTGTCATATGTCTGATCTTCAGGTGTATTGTCATCTGTCTCATCATCAGACATTGTGTCATCTGTCTCATCATCAGACGTTGTGTCATCTGTCTCATCATCAGACATTGTGTCATCTGTCTCATCATCAGACATTGTGTCATCTGTCTGATCATCAGGTGTAGTGCCATCTGTCTGATCATCAGGTGTAGTGTCATCTGTCTGATCATCAGACATTGTGTCATCTGTCTCATCATCAGACATTGTGTCATCTGTCTCATCATCAGACATTGTGCCATCTGTCTGATCATCAGGTGTAGTGCCATCTGTCTGATCATCAGGTGTGGTGTCATCTGTCTCATCATCAGACATTGTGTCATCTGTCTCATCATCAGACGTTGTGTCATCTGTCTCATCATCAGACATTGTGTCATCTGTCTCATCATCAGACATTGTGTCATCCATCTGATTATCAGGTGTAGCCTCATCTGTCTGATTCTCAGGTGGAGTCTCATCTGTCTGATTCTCAGTTGAAGTCTCATCCGTCTGATTCTCAGGTGGAGTCTCATCTATCTGATTATCAGGTGTAGCCTCATCTGTCTGATGCTCAGGTGGAGTCTCATCTGTCTGATTCTCAGGTGAGGTCTTATCTGTCTGATTCTCAGGTGGAGTCTCATCCGCCTGATTCTCAGTTGAAGTCTCATCCATCTGATTGTCAGGTGTAGCCTCATCTGTCTGATTCTCAGGTGGAGTCTCATCCGCCTGATTCTCAGTTGAAGTCTCATCCATCTGATTATCAGGTGTAGCCTCATCTGTCTGATTCTCAGGTGGAGTCTCATCTGTCTGATTCTCAGTTGAAGTCTCATCCGTCTGATTCTCAGGTGGAGTCTCATCTATCTGATTATCAGGTGTAGCCTCATCTGTCTGATGCTCAGGTGGAGTCTCATCTGTCTGATTCTCAGGTGAGGTCTTATCTGTCTGATTCTCAGGTGGAGTCTCATCCGCCTGATTCTCAGTTGAAGTCTCATCCATCTGATTATCAGGTGTAGCCTCATCTGTCTGATTCTCAGTTGAAGTCTCATCCGTCTGATTCTCAGGTGGAGTCTCATCTATCTGATTATCAGGTGTAGCCTCATCTGTCTGATGCTCAGGTGGAGTCTCATCTGTCTGATTCTCAGGGGAGGTCTCATATATCTGATTATCAGGTGTAGTGTCATTTGTCTGATTCTCAGGTGAGGTCTTATCTGTCTGATTCTCAGGTGTAGTCTTATATGTTTGATTCTCAGGTGTATTCTCATATGTCTGATTACCAGGTGGAGTCTCAACCGTCTGATTCTCAGGTGAGGTCTTATCTGTCTGATTCTCAGGTGGAGTCTCATCTGTCTGATTCTCAGGTGAGGTCTCATATACCTCATCATCAGGTGGAGTCTCATCTGTCTGATTATCAGGTGTAGCCTTATCTGTCTGATTCTCAGGTGGAGTCTCATCTGTCTGATTCTCAAGTGGAGTTTCATACTCAGGTGGAGGTTCATACTCAGTTGGAGTCTCATCTGTCTGATTATCAGGTGTAGCCTCATCTATCTGATTCTCAGGTGGAGTCTCATCTGTCTGATTCTCAGGTGGAGTTTCATATGTCTGATTCTCAGGTGGAGTCTCATATGTCGGATTCTCAGGTGAGGTCTTATCTGTCTGATTCTCAGGTGAGGTCTTATCTGTCTGATTATCAGGTGTAGCCTCATCTGTCTGATTCTCAGATGGAGTCTCATTTGTCTGATTATCAGGTGTAGCCTCATATGTCTGATTCTCAGGTGTAGTCTCATAGGTTTGATTCTCAGGTGGAGTCTCATCTGTCTGATTATCAGGTGAGGTCACATCCGTCTGATTCTCAGTTGAAGTCTCATCCATCTGATTCTCAGGTGAGGTCTTATCCGTCTGATTATCAGGTGGAGTCTCATCTGTCTGATTATCAGGTGAGGTCACATCCGTCTGATTCTCAGTTGAAGTCTCATCCATCTGATTCTCAGGCAGAGTCTCATCTGTCTGATTATCAGGTGTAGCCTCATCTGTCTGATTCTCAGGTGTAGTTTCATCTGTCTGATTCTCAGGTGAGGTCACATCCGTCTGATTCTCAGTTGAAGTCTCATCTGTCTGATTCTCAGGTGAGGTCTCATCCGTCTGATTCTCATGTGGAGTCTCATATGTCTGATTATCAGGTGTAGCCTCATCTGTCTGATTCTCAGGTGGAGTCTCATATTTCTTATTATCAGGTGGACTCTCATCTGTCTGATTCTCAGGTGAGGTCTCATATATCTTATCATCAGGTGTAGTCTCATCTGTCTGATTCTCAGATGGAGTTTCATATGTCTGATTATCAGGTGTAGCCTCATCTGTCTGATTCTCAGGTGTAGTCTCATAGGTTTGATTCTCAGGTGGAGTCTCATCTGTCTGATTATCAGGTGAGGTCACATCCGTCTGATTCTCAGTTGAAGTCTCATCTGTCTGATTCTCAGGTGAGGTCTCATCCGTCTGATTCTCATGTGGAGTCTCATATGTCTGATTATCAGGTGTAGCCTCATCTGTCTGATTCTCAGATGGAGTCTCATATTTCTTATTATCAGGTGGACTCTCATCTGTCTGATTCTCAGGTGAGGTCTCATATATCTTATCATCAGGTGTAGTCTCATCTGTCTGATTCTCAGATGGAGTTTCATATGTCTGATTATCAGGTGTAGCCTCATCTGTCTGATTCTCAGGTGTAGTCTCATAGGTTTGATTCTCAGGTGGAGTCTCATCTGTCTGATTATCAGGTGAGGTCACATCCGTCTGATTCTCAGTTGAAGTCTCATCCATCTGATTCTCAGGCAGAGTCTCATCTGTCTGATTATCAGGTGTAGCCTCATCTGTCTGATTCTCAGGTGTAGTTTCATCTGTCTGATTCTCAGGTGTAGTCTCATAGGTTTGATTCTCAGGTGGAGTCTCATCTGTCTGATTCTCAGGTGAGGTCACATCCGTCTGATTCTCAGTTGAAGTCTCATCTGTCTGATTCTCAGGTGAGGTCTTATCTGTCTGATTCTCAGGTGGAGTCTCATCCGTCTGATTCTCATGTGGAGTCTCATATGTCTGATTATCAGGTGTAGCCTCATCTGTCTGATTCTCAGGTGGAGTCTCATATTTCTTATTATCAGGTGGACTCTCATCTGTCTGATTCTCAGGTGAGGTCTCATATATCTTATCATCAGGTGTAGTCTCATCTGTCTGATTCTCAGATGGAGTCTCATCTGTCTGATTCTCAAGTGTAGTTTCATCTGTCTGATTCTCAGGTGGAGTCTCATCTGTCTGATTATCAGGTGGAGTCTCATCTGTCTGATTCTCAGGTGAGGTCTTATCTGTCTGATTCTCAGGTGAAGTCTCATCCGTCTTTTTCTCAGGTGGAGTCTCATATATCTCACCATCAGGTGTAGTCTCCAGGAGGCTCTCATCTCTCTGATTATCAGATGATACTGTATTTTTGCCACAATGACTACATTCCTCTCTATGGCCAGCCAGTTTCTCCTCCCGCCTCATCTCCAACTGGTCTTTGAGATCACAGATTGATTGTTGCAACTGGCTTCTTGTGTTGTAGAGTTCCTGTATATTTTCCTTCTTACAACCAATTTCCCTGACTTGTTTAGTTATAATCTGATTTTTAATCCAGATGTTTTGCTCATTCACCTCCACTTTGTCCAGAAGTTCTTGCACAGTTGTCTTCAGTGTTTTGTTCTCCTCATTTTGTTTAGCTGTCTGAGACCGAAGTTGAGCCAACTCATTAGCATAGCTCTCATTCTGCTCACTCTGAAATAATTCCATTTTCGAAAAATCTTGCAGCGCTTGCCTAAGTTCTTTGATCTCTGACAGATATTTGTCATTCGTCCGCTTCTCTAGGTCTATTACCTCATCTTTATCCCTGTTGGCTCCATGACCCTCCCTTACTTGACACTGAAGGTCACGCACTGTTGACAACAAACATTCAATGTCTCCTTGCTCTTCCTTTGTCCGAGATTCAAGGCTGGCGACCTCAGCTGTCAGGCTCTGGTTCTTCAAAGTTAGGATTTTCTCATTTTCCTGCAGATCATCCACTTCTGCCCGCAGATTATCATTCTCTGCCTGATTTTTGTCTGTGTGAGATTCAAGCAGGGCCAGGTCATTAGCAATGATCTTGTTCTGCTTGTTCAGAGAGTTCTCTCTTTCCTCGTAATCCTGCAGTGTTTCCTGGAAGGTTTTGGTCTTTGTGTTCATTGTATCTTCCAGGTGTTTAAGTTGGGCCACCTTCTCATCATTGTCTCGTTGAGCCTCCTCTACACGCTGCTCGAGGTCATTAACAGTTGCCCTCAGACTCTCAATCTCTGTTTGCTCTGTAGTCTTCAGACATTGAAGTTGGGTCACCTCAGCAGTCATATTTTCACCCTTCTCACTAAATCCCAATTGTACCTCTTCCTGCTTGCTTATGTACCTGCCACTTTCCGCCCTCACTTTGTTTAACTCCAATTCAAGCGAATCTACTACTGATTCCAGCACCTTTAACGCCATGTCATTCATTCCCCTGGCTTCGGATAGTTTGAGGTCCTTCATTTTTAAAAGTGAATTAATCTTTTTCCACTCTTCACTGGATTGATTGAGTTCTGTCTGGTATTGAAGCAATTCTGTTTTAAGCGTCTTAACTTCGGATTGGACTTCCTCCTTCTCAAGACACTCCTGTGAAAGCCTCTGGGCATCCTCTGACACATGGAGGCGATGTGATTCCTCCATCTCTGGACTGCCCAGAGCAGCGTGGACATTATCTTGAGCCATATTTCTTGTTCCTTCTTCCTTCCGCTTACCTCCTGTCTTATTGTAAGTCGCTTTGGATAAAAGCGTCTGCTAAATGACTGTAATGTAATGTAATGTCTCTTGGAGGTCGTCAAACACGTCCACTTGGTTCCTCTCTTAAACAATATGCAGCTAAAATAATTGCTGGTGCATATAGTCTGTTCCTGAACTGACGTCATATAGGAATATTAGTACTACTGCGTCTTTGATCGCTGTGTGACGTCATGTCATTCTATGCGTCAAACAGTGTTTTATGATGTCTGAAAAAACTGCTGGAAGTCATATGGGAATATTTGCCTTTAATCGTCACGTATTATTGCGTCTTTGATCGCTGTGTGACGTCATGTAACTCTATGCTTCATACAGTGTTGTATGATGTCTTATAGAAATAACCCAAAATCTGGCTTCAGATCGCTCGGTTATAGGATGGGTAGGTTAGACGTAACATTATGTTAACAAATAGTCACCCAGCGCAATGGGTCAAGTGCGACCCGAAATCGAGCACCTGACCTGACATTCAGCTGTCTCGGCCCCAGCATGTAACGTGAAGGGATTAAACGTTGTGCTTTATATCTACGTTGTGCTTTGATAGCGAACGTTATGCCAGTAATGTAGGCAGGTGATAATACACTTTGCTGTCAACGTGAACTGAAAAAGTCGTTGTGAGTAGGGATGTTGCATTGTGTTAATGCTACTATTTTGGTCCAAAATATCTAGTTAAATACAGTCCAAATGTCCTAAATCTGATGTGTTTCTGTTTATTTTCTGAAAGATGTTTGTGAAGAAAAACTTGAATTTGAACTTAAAGTTAGACTGGCTGAGTTGCGTCTTACAAGCTAACAACATTAATTAATTAATTAATGAAATATTAATGAGTAAATAAATGAATGACAAAATTAAATTACATTACATTACAGTCATTTAGCAGACGCTTTTATCCAAAGCGACTTACAATAAGTGTATTCAACATAGGTATTCAAGAGAACTACTAGTCACCAGAAGTCATAAGTGCATCTCCTTTCTTAAACAAGCATCTAAGAGCATAAACCAGAGCAAAAGTATAGTGCAGAGGCAAATTACTACGAAGACAATAAGTGCTAAGTGGAAGGCTCAGGGTAGTACTTCTTGAATACAATGTAACTAGCTTTACACACACACTTGTTTGATTTCAAGTTTAAAAAAAAGTATTGTGTCAGATAAGTCTCAATAATAGTGAATGCACACAGTCTTAACAAATGTTTGTGATTTATATATAAATTATTACACAAAAATAGAGAAGGTTCACATATGTACTACTGATGCACACCAAAGTATTTGTTACTTTAAATATATGTAATAGAAATAGCCAAATATGTATTGTGTGTAAAGGCTACATACATATTGTGACCACATTAAATCATACCCAAGGGCCTCTGCTTATGTAATCAGTCATAAAGGAAGAAGACATTTTATGATGATGCAGTGAAGTTCAAAAAGGGCAAGCAATATTAACATTTACATACAATGCTATTGTATTTGTGTGGAGAGTCATTTATATATAAATCATGAAATGCATTTGTAAATCCTTCTGTGCGCAATCATCAATATTGACACCCATCTGATTCCATGAAGTACTGTCAGTTTTGGGTCCTGTTATGTTTTTCAGATGAATAATTAACAGACTGCTTTTTTCTCCTGGATGGAGAAAAGAAGGGAGACATCACACTGAAGATTCTGGCAGGATTTAGCAAGGGCTTAGCTGTCAGCTGTTTCATCGCTGGCTCAACTGAACTGTTTTATTAAACATCATTGACAACTCCTAATTTTAGCGTTTTTATTCTTTTCTGTTTACTTTCTAAACGTTATGATGCATGGTCGCCCGAGGGAGGAGACATAAACCTGCGAAAGGGTCTTTGGAGTAGGGATGCACTGATACCAATACCAGTATTGGATTCGATACTGTGCTTATATAGTCATATTCGTACTCGCAAAAGAAACCCTGATACAACCGCACCTGATACCACTACAGCAAAGTGACATTAACCTTGCCTCAGTTCAGCCCAATAAGCTGCCCAGCTGCAACGATAACCTGATGCACAAAGAGGTTAAATCCACCAAAACAGGCCGTCCCCAATACATTCATCTGGGAGAAGCAGCCCCAATGTTTTGTTCATCGTGTGGACACATGCAGTCACTTAAGTCTCAACTGCATCAATTAGTTTAGCCGGGAGGATGTCAGCCATGCTCTGTCAGGGTTTCCGGCAGTGTATTGCTAGCCCGACTTAACGTTATTGAGTGTCCAGGTGAGAGAGAGAGAGAGAGCCTGTGCATGGCTGTGAGTATGAGGTTAGCAGTAACGTTATAGCTGTGAATCATACAGTGCAGGATGTACAGTTTATTCTTTGGTGAATAAATGCTACTCACGACCTGTGAGGTGACCCATTCTAAGTTCCTGTGTCTTGTTGTCAGCCAGCTGCTGATTAAAGTGAAGGCGGTTACCCCCAAAGTCAGGAACAACTTTGGCTGCTCTGGCAGTTGGGCTGACCTGCTATTCTGCTTAGTTATTTTTTTATATTCCTTTTAACTGTTTAACTGATAGCAAGGTTAAAACTGTTAATTATTAACATTCCTTCTGCAAGGAACTATATTCTGTTTGTATGTTAAAAGGTCAGCAACAGCTTCATGTTTGCTACAGTCCGAAGGTGAGGAACATCTGATGAAAATAAAACACGTTTTCACAAGTTACTCATATCAGCACATATCTTTTATTTCTTCTTCTCATGTTTTTCTTTGTTTCCTGTGATTCAGAGCTTCTGATCATTTTCATATTCCATTGCGTGACTTTCTATATTGATTATTGATTTGTTATTTGGCCGACAGAGTCTCTGTGACAGGGTCAGAACAGGCTATTATTTCTGTTTCAATTATAAGAACAAACTTGATAGAGAGAATAACATTAGCTGACCTACTTATTTATTTAACCTTTTTTGTTTATTATTACAATTACTGGATTTACAGACCTCGGTGCATACTTCATACCAGCTGGTGGCGGCAATGCACCAACAAGTTGTTTCCCCCCCGCCATGAAACATAAAAAAAGAAGAAGTAGGAGAATCCATGGAGCTGCAGCGGTGATTGATGGGCGATAGGAGGAGACTGTTTCCTGCCTTCCGCATTTCCTCCAGTCCGCTCCACCACCCCGGTGCTCGTCTGTGCGTCCTCCACCTCTCCCTCTTCTCTTCTGCATGGAGACAATATAATTCAGCTGAACAACACTGTGCCACCGTCTCGACTCCGCCACAAACCACGCAGCAACATCCCGGAGTACCGTCAATCGACTGCCTCATCCATGCATTGGAGTCCCGGGCTGCAGCGCTCCGGCTCCGGCCATGTCGGCCTGGAATACAGCGGCTGGCGGCGGTGACAGATCGGGAGGCGAACCGGCAGGTGATAAAAAAAAAAAAAAAAGAAAAACACACTACTTAAGATATTCACTAGTTTGGATATCCACTCTGGGTTAGGCAACGATATTTATCAAACAATATAAAGCGCAGTGGTGTGTATTATTTTTTATTTTTTTTGCAATCTAGTCGGCTGACAGTAACTCTGCGCTTTTCCAAAACTAGGTCAGTAGATCAGTAGAGCAAACTCGCAGTCATGTATGTAACAGTGCACGACGTCTGTCCCATCAACGGCGTATTGTGCATAATGTGACAGACGTCACCCGGCGACTGTTTATCAATGACAACATGGATGCAGATTGTATGTTTGTTTGTCTTAAACTAAGCGAGTGAGACGCACAGATGTTAGCCTAGCCATGGTAGCACGGCCTGTTTACCAGGTCTGTAGGGGGGAGGTTTTACAGGCCATGATAAGTTGTCACTGTTTATAATTCGATACTTTTTGAAGTCCCTGTGATAACAATCAGCAACCTTAGCTATTATGCATGTTTTAGACATGCATGTTACATTTATAGTGAGATATATTCAATGTTACAATATTTTTTATGCCCCAAAAAGGTTAAGATACTGTATTTTGCATTAAGACATGATTATAAGCTTAATGGCATTGCAGTGTGGTTACAGATGTGTAGATTGATCAAAAGGATTATTCATTTCAAATTAATAATTGCTCAGATGGTCATTTTTAAATACTACCACCAATTGATTTTTTTGAAATATTTCTGTGAAGGTCTGAAAAAAGCTGGAATCAATAGTGATAAAGGTTTTTTGAAGGTCAATGTGCGTGGATTTATTGTTTAGGAGGTAAACAATTGTTTTGTTTGGTAGATTTAATAATATGGAGATGGCAGAGATTCCTGACATAATATAAGTCTCAATAGACTCAATGTTTTTGTAAAAGGTATAGACCAGTTACTAAACATACAATTCTGTTTAAGGGTACTGCTTAAAAACATTTTTCCAGTAGTGGTCTTTCCTCAGAGAGATGAATAAAGTATTGATGCTTTCAGTAAACTATTGGAACAAATAGACAAATATAAGCAACAAATTCTCAAAATTGAGAGGCTGGAATCAATTAATGTTTGTTATTTTTGCTCAGTCGATTGATTAATTGTTTCATTGGTGTAGAGGCTTTGCTGTTAGAGTAATGAAATTGCTGCCTCTTTTGAAAGCGTGTGTCAATTAGAAAAGTATTTGTAGGGCATGTTTGTTGCCCACTCAGGATGCCACAGTGGACCTTTCAAACTGACCATATGGAACTAGTAATCTAAAGAAGATCTTTATTTCTTTTTTTATGTGAGCAGTTCAACACATATAATCCTGCACCGTGTTAATAATATGTCTACTGAAAAGAAGAATTTAGTCATATTTCCTCCTTGTCCATATTGAGATTGCTTTTCCATACAACGTGGTTTTCTCTGCCCAATAAAACATGAATTGGTATTAACTAAGTATGTATTGCACTAGTTGTTACAATAGCCTTAATGTGTCACGGTGACTTGAGTGTTATAGAATCAAGCTATTGTGTTGGCATCCATGAAACACTATGGACTTACTGGGTGGTTCCCCGATCTGTGTATGATTAACTATGAACGTAAAGTAGGATGGCACAGCGTAGCTCATGACCTAGTTTGGGCGCTCAGTTGACCATTGTTGCATGAATATGAATACACCTGTGAATCTTTGTCTGGGAGCACACTTGGTCCCTCTTCTGATGCCTAAATATAAAAACCTTAAATGATTTATATAAATAACTTGAATTTGAACCCGGTAAACCAATCAGACTTTTTCTTGTGATGCTGTTACTGTGGGACACGTACAGTATAGCTCATGGGTTTATTCAAGGGCAGCAGATGCTTATTTATGGATTGAGTGAATGAGCAATTTGATTGAAACTGAAGTGAAAACTGAAAGTTGGCAGAGGGATGTCCAGTCATCTAGTTGCCTTCACTGTAACCCTGTAATCCAAAAGATCTTGACAGTGAGAGGGGGATTAAAGATCAGGTTGTTGCTGATCTTTTAATGGCTATTTGGGTCACAGGGTCTGTGGAGCAGAGAAAAAAGGTGCCATTGGTATCAGTTGTATTTGGTCTGCCTGGTTCTGTTCACTTGAGTACATTCTTCTGAGGCCATGACGGAATCACAGTTTTAGTTTTAGTCTCTGAACAGCTCCACCACAGAAGTTTGGACAAGCATCTTACATTCAGTCATTGAAAGCTTGCACGTTTCTGTAGAATAGATGGATTTTGTTTTAGCTGGGCTGAGATGTAGGGCTGAAAGGATTAGTTGATTGATTGGTCGGTTAGTCTAAGGCTTTTCTTTCATGAGTCAAGGAGAATAGATTGTAAACAAGTTTCCATTGCAGCTGAGATGACAACAGCTGACTTTGATTAATACTCCATCAGTAAAACCACCTGCTATGGCACATGAAAAAAATACCCTTGATTACTCAATAAACAAAGCTGGATGTAAAAGTTAATTATGAATGAATATTAAAAACATATTGGTTACAGTCAAAAGTGAGAATCTGATTTTCCATGCTGAAATGATTAATTGATCGACATAACATGAAAGATACTTAAAAGCATGCATACAGAAAACTTGCATATAGTTAAAAAATACCTTAAGAGAACTTTGAATTGCAGCAAAAGACCAAAATAAATTAAGAGCCAATATCATTGTCTGTCATGGTGTGGATTTATTTTCTTCTTACCGCATTGAAAATCAACGTATCCAAGCGGTTTACCTACCTGTAGCCCTGATCAATCAATGTAGATACAGTTTAAGTTCAAAACACATAAACAGCAGGATATTTGTGTGATTTTAAAAAGCTGGCTTTGCAGGTTACGCTGCACTAAACACAACAAAAATAGACCCTTAGCACGAAAAATGGTCTAAGAAGCCTATCACACTCCATATGCTCTCCTGTAACTTTCACCTGCAAATAAAAATTGCAGCAATGATGGTCATGAACTTTACCCCACATCTTTTGCACAGCTGTTATGTTACACAGCTAAACCAGAACAACCAGTTATGTCCATGGAAGTTCACAGAGGCTGTTCATGGGTGCTTGGCCCCAATAAACTGATGGGCATTCCTTACTTTGCTTTGATAGAGGTTATAAGGAGGAAGGATTGTTACACATTACTTACCTAACTAAATATTTTTAATTGATGCTCTGCACATTTCAGCTTTGGCCTTTCAGTCACGAACAAGCAACTCCTAACTTTAAGGTGACCCTACTTTGATTTTGAAAGGCCATCATTGAATTAAGAGACTATCATATACATAACATCAGTTTCTTTTCAACTGGAAAAACTTGTGTGTTAAGAGTGTCAAGAAAATATACAAAAAGACAATACCAAAAGCTCCACTTCTTTTAACTGCTGGCACAATAGAAGTAAATGTGTTACATCTCTGCAATTACCTCACATCCATGCCCTCCAATAATAACTGCAATAAATGTTGACACATTATTAATGTCACCAGTACTAGGAAACAGTCATGCATGCAGTCCACACTTGGGAGTCTGATAACAACACCTGTAATATTATAGTATTGAAATGTTATTTCTTTGAATTGGATTGGTAGGGGAGCTGATTCAATTTCCCCAAACTTGTATGATTGATTGGTGTAAAACTTTGTGACTTGTGCATTTACTGTTCATCTTTATTATTTCAGATGCCGTAACAGATTGTTCTGTCTCCTCTCTATTAACATTGTTCCGGCTGCTGTGTAAACTAATATGGGGCCATTTTAAAGGAGTTGTGTGACAGATGCAGTCTGTGACTTACTGCCAACAATGCTGTTTGTGACCTCCTAAATGAACACTGCGATCATGTTTAGGCATTCTCTGGGTATAACGATGCATCTGTTAGATTCTTCACTCTTTCTTAGATGTAAGTGATAGTGCGTCAGACTTATAGCTTGGAATGCATTAATGCAGTTGCAAATTAAATCAAGTCCTACTGCTCATTGTATCTTGTGTGTTTCAGAAGAGGTGCTGGTTGAAAAAAACCAAAGTGGTTCTGTCGCGTTGCCTAGCGCGATGACCCAATCCTCAGCTGTTGGTTTGTCCTTTGGCATGGAGATGCCTCGGAAGCGCAAGGGCAGCATGGACAACCAGTAAGTAGTTTGATTGCTTTAATTTATTTGTCTTACAGAAAATCTTTTGAATCCAGTTACCTATTTTGTTGCAAGTTGCTATTGATGGATTTTCTTCGTAGGGATACAAAATCTGTTTCTATGGATATGGATATAGAAGATATGGAAGATGATCAAAACGGGTACTGTGTGCTAATTAATGGGTTTAAGAGCTGATCTGTTTATTTTTGTCTTTTCTGCATTTGCATATTGCTGCTTTGCATAAAAACATTTCAAAGGTGTGTTTTACTGCTCTACAGGTCAGATGGAGAGGACCGACATGCAAAAATGAAATGCTTTAGGTAGGTCAAACACCATCACATTTATAACATTCCTATTTTCCTGTAATAGTATCATCAATCTGAAAACATGATATATTTATATGTATTTTTGTAAAATCGTAATATGCTACATTACACAGGTCAGGATGGTCTGTAAAGAGAAAGGAGAAAACTCCTTTAAATTATCTGAATTATTTCTTATTTAATGTCTTTGCAGGGAGCCGCACAGCCAAATTGAGAAGAGGAGACGGGACAAAATGAACAATCTCATTGACAAACTGTCAGCCATGATCCCAACTTGTAACCCCATGTCCCGTAAACTGGACAAACTCACTGTGCTCAGAATGGCAGTGCAGCACCTCAAATCTCTCAAAGGTACCATGTTAGCAAGAAGATTTGCCACGTTTTATGTGAATGTCCCATCAGTGCTGATGATAAATGTAGCTAATTTTGAAAATATATTCCCCAGTGTGTACTATATTTACCTTATGCTGGCCTATCCATTTTTTTCCCTTCTGGTTCGAATGCATTTGTGTTTCTTCTTCCAGTTGAGCGCTTAAAGCGGTTTAGACAATGTTGATATTTGGGAACATTCAGCAGCTACACAGTGGCAATCAGATGGTTTTACAGTATCACATCCATCAGCAACTTGAAAGATGACACATAAAAATGGCCTGAAATCACATATTAGGAAACTTTTAACTACTTTGTAGTGTCTCTTTTGGTCTTAATTTTTCTTTCGCACATAAGTTTTGCTCACCCAAAGGTTTGTTCAAAAGTCTAGTCTGTCTCGTCGCATTAACTGCTAGTGTTTCTTGCCCCGCCCGACATGTTTTTAGCAATTTTATAATGTTCCTGAATCTCAAAGGTCAAGTTAGTGAGCTGTATGTTGTTACGTAGAGTTGACAATGATATACTGGTTGTAATAAACTTATACCTAATGCCTTACTGTTATATAGTAATCTCACATTGGTCTGGCCATGTAACATTTATATCTACGTTTTCAGGTTCAGCAAGTTCTTTTTCTGAAGCCAGCTACAAGCCCTCATTCCTCCCCGACGAGGAGCTTAAACACCTTGTCCTCAAGGTAAACACCATCTGGCTTTAATGTAATTATAGCGTCAAGAGCAAGAGATCATCAAAACATTTTTACATGCATTTCATTTTCTGTTTTCATCACTGTGTAGACTCTTCTCTTTGTAATTGATGCCCTGATTTTTCATAAATAGCATTTTAAGTTATTCTGTTTATTTTAAAAAAACAATTTCAAATACAATAGAATATATAAATGGAATAGAAATATCTACTCAATGGCCTCTTACATTTGTCTTGAGCATGTCATCACATTGGATCCCCCTATTTTCTCTCATGTTTTTTTGTTGTGCAGGCTGCCGATGGGTTCCTGTTTGTAGTGGGCTGTGATCGTGGGAAAATAGTTTTTGTCTCAGAGTCCGTCACGGAGATGTTAAATTATAGTCGGGTAATGTTTTTACATTTGTTACTGTATCAGCAACAATTATGTTTTAGTGAAACCCCGGACACACCAGATGGATTGCTTTGTCTAGGCTCCACTGTTAATGGACTACAACCCACCAGGGGGATTATGATATACTGATACCACCAGCACTACATGGGCCTGTAGCACCACATTTAGCATTGTGTAAAAGTAACCCTCAGCAGACACACCTGACTCTGATTATGAAAAAACAAAGATGTTGGGCACAAGAGCACAGTTTATACACCATATTTTTGATTACTTGAGGACATTTATATGCTGTCCCTCAGGAAAGCTTTGAGTGAGCCGTTTTATTTTCTCCCTCAATCTTCCTTAAATCTAAATCCGCTACACACAGAATCTGGTGTGCTCCGGGGTCAGCAGTCCTCAGTCAGATATTTTGTTCATTTTTTAATTTGTCAGCTGGAATTGCTTTACATGCAGAATAGTTTTGATATTTCTTTTCATCAGCATGGGCACAATGTTTAGGGCTGTTTGTTCTTCCTACAGGTGGAGCTGATTGGACAGAACCTGTTTGATTACATACACCCAAAGGACATGGAAAAAGTGAAGGAGCAGCTTTCAGCTTCTGAATTGTACCCTCGTGAACGCCTGATAGATGCTAAAAGTAAATTATTTCTACTGTCTGTGTAATTTTTTGATAGACAGAGAGAGGGAGGGCACATGTAACACTCCTGTCATGTCTCCAGCGGGCCTGCAGGTCCAAGCGGACCTCCCAGTCGGTGCAGTGCGGCTGTGTTCAGGCGCACGCCGCTCATTCTTCTGCCGCATGAAGTACAACAAGATTTCCGTCAAAGTGGAGGAGAAGGAATTCCAAGCCAGCACCTCCAAAAAGAAAGGTGGGGAAATGGTCCAGTGGTTGATTCAGCAGATGATTTTTGTACAGTCAATGTGTTTGGTTTCATGTATATCTGCACATATGATATTTATCAGGTACACTTCTATTCACGAGAAGTATTGGTGAAAAGCAGAGGTTTTCAAACTGTGAAGCAGAGGCTTAGAGGAGGGAGCGGAGGGAGAGATGTGAGGCAAAGATACTTTCCAAAGTGATTTGCGCAATTTGAGTTAAAAATATGAAAAGACTCCTCAGTCACTCAATAAAATCTTTATACATTTTGTGATGTCCATTGTGAATAAACATCAACAAGTCCACATAGAAAACAGAAAAATATGCCCTATGACTCTTGTACTTACCTGGGAATCTTTTAAGTGATCTTTAGTAACAAAGTAGTTCACTGATTGCAAAAATTGCAAATAGCTTATTCATGATACTTTTAATGGGGCCAATTTGCCGTGACTCCCTCATTCCATGGGAACATTATATTTCCTGTTAACATCCTCCAAAGCATTATGGGAACTGTAGTTCCATAACCTAGAGTATGATTATTCCCCTTAATAGGAATAATACAAAGAAATATGAGGAATGACAAAATCTGTCGATAAAAAATATTTATCTTATGACATTATATATATTATATATATATATGTATATATACACTTATTTGAGTCTGCATGTGCCTACAGAGTCGCAGAAGTACTGCACGGTCCACTGCACAGGCTACATGCGCAGCTGGCCTACCAGTAATTTCGGAGCAGAGGGGGAGGGCGAGGCAGACAAGCAGGATAGCTCCCACTTCAGCTGCCTGGTGGCGATGGGACGTGTCCACTCCCACTCATCTCCCCAGGTTAATGGAGAAGTCCGCATTAAGCCCACGGAGTTCTTCACACGTTTTGCCATGGATGGCAAATTCACCTTTGTCGATCAAAGGTAGAATTTAATTTCAATTAGGGGGTTGTAGAGGGTTTAATATCTTGGTGCATGGCTTTGATAACATGTACAGTTATTGAGACGTTTCAAATATTTTTCTTTGACATTTCTGAATTTCTTAGATACTGATGTCAAAATATAAACACTTTTGAGTGCATACGGTATTCCAGATACTACAGTGCTTGTTTAAAAGTAATTCATACTAGCATGAACAACTTGTATGCTCTTTCAACACATAAACTTTTATTTTCTGCTGCAGAGCCACAACCATTCTTGGTTATCTTCCCCAAGAATTGCTTGGGACATCATGCTATGAGTACTTCCATCAAGACGACTTACCACATTTAGCTGACAGGCATCGAAAAGGCAAATTACTCTTCATTGACCTCACACTGTTTATCTTTTTTGTAATTTTCTTGGATGCTTTATTATTATTTTATTTAAAAGTCCGCCAAGATGATAGCTACATTCTTCAATTATCTATGTCAAATTTGAATTTACAATTAAGCTGATGTTTTGATGCAGAGGTAAATCACTTATTGAATTGCTGAACACCTGATGTTTACTGAAGTAGGTCAGTGTGCTGCAAAAATATTTCTCTCCTCTGGTCCTTTTGCTTTTTATGTTCTCTGCCTTACGTAGATCATACTGATCCTTCCCTTTTCTGTTTAGTTCTCTAACTTGTCATCATTGTTTTCTTCCACAGTGCTGCGGAGTAAAGACAAAATAGAGACAAACTGCTATAAGTTCAAAACTAAAGATGGCTCCTTCGTCACTCTGCAAAGTCAGTGGTTTAGTTTTGTAAATCCCTGGACCAAAGAAGTAGAATACATTGTTTCAACTAACACGGTTATATCGTGAGTATATGCTTCAGTCCCTTTGTGCGTTACCTAGATATCTTTGGACCCAAGATATCTACATTGTGCATTAAATGGCGCTTCACCTGTTTTCTTGTCCCACGTCAAGGTATGATCATAGTCAAACCAGTCAGTCCGGAAACAAGTCTGAAGCGTTGAGCTATTACAAGATTTCTGACGGTCAGTTAAAATGAAGAAAGACGATAAAGACCTGATGCCCTGTGATAGTTAAAAATACAGATTATGAATCCATTGCAAACTCTAAAGCAAATGTCTGGTTATTTTACTTTTAACTGTCTTTTCTCCTAGAAGATGGCAAGAAGTCCTTTCCAGTTATACCAGGCATCTCCACCACACCTGGAGCTATGATTTATGCTGGAAGCATCGGGACCCAGATTGCCAATGAGCTGCTGGATTACAACAGGTGTGGCCTCTAAAGAGAGCAAGTCCTCTTTACATTTTGTACCAGTGATAGAAATAACTAAATCTGATTGACCATTAAATAGAGAGTAATTCAGTGAATCTTTCTTTGCTACGATTGCTATGCTTATAAATTGTTGACAATATTACTTCTATTACTACTGCAGTTTTTAAGTTGATCTGTGTCTGTGTTTCTTTAGGATGAACTCATCGCCTTCCAGTGGTAGCGTCAGCCCGTTCATTCTACCACGCGATAAGTGTCCGCAAACTCACAATCAAGTCACCAACGATGTAATTCAGTGTTGAAGCATATCTTGCTGCATCTGTCTCAAATCCTTTTCTATTCACAAAACTGCATGACACTTTTAAATAAACAATATATAATTATAGGTGCAGTAGACAGTGCTACTTGGTGTAAACCCACCTGAATTGAAGTTCAGTCAAACAACTTACTACATTAAGTTGAAATGACACCAAATCAATGTAAAACATTATTGTTTTTACCCCTTATTTTACAAAAGGCAATAGAAATACATCTCACTACCTGAATAAGGTTTAAATTGTGTCTGAAAATATATATTTGTAATAGAATGGGTAGTGTTTTGCACGACTTGCCAAACATTTGATATGAAATGCAGGAATAAACCTCAAATATCTCTATTGTTGTATACAACTGTTCATTTAACTAGGTGATAACTGGTGTTACCTACACCCTTCCTGGTTATCAATAAATAAATAAAGTGTTTTTTAATAATAAATAACCTACATTATTCAATTATCTAGGTCTATTAAGGTCAAATTTTAATTTACAATTAAGCTGATGTTTTGATGCAGAGGCAAATCACTTATTGAATTCTCTGCACATCTGATGTTTACTCAAGTAGGTCAGTATGCTGCAAAATATTTCTGTCTGCTGGTCCTTTTGCTTTTTATGCTCTCTGCCTTACATTTGATATGAAATGCAGGAATAAACCCTCAAATGTCTTTATTGTTCATCTAACTAGGTGATAACTGGTGTTACCTACCCCTTTCCTGGTTATTTGTAAAAAATAAAAATACAAGTGTTTTTTTAATAATAAATATAACCAAGCAGGAAAACATGTTTAAAGTTGGCATTTTGGCTCCGTTTGGTTTTGGTATTTAAACATCTCACAGTAATGGCAAAATATTTCCTTAGAAAAAGCATCAAGTTAAGCAATCACCGCTGTATGTGGGAGTTATGGTGAATTTCCTCCAAAGGTTCAAGGCATATTTTGGCCTACACAGAATTGTTGTTTTCCTCTTTTTTTCCTTCATGACTTTACTCCTGCCATGTTCCTGCTCGGGTTATAATTTGCTCCTCTTTTGGTCATAAGGTGCCAAATGGAGAGGCAACAGACATGGAGATACCTGGAAAGTCCAGCTCAGAGGATGAGCCCCAGGGAGCTGCATTCTCAGGGGCAGAATCACTCATGGGTATTCTCGCTGCTCCTGTTGATTAACTTATTTATAAAGGATCATATTTAGTTATCTCCTCTTATAAATCTATTCATTTTCTTCTTTTCTTTCACCCCATCTCCCCTCAGAGGAGAACACCCGGCTGGATTTGGACAACGTGGTTGGACCGGGCCTTAGTAGCCTTAGCAATGACGAAGCAGCCATGGCAGTGTTCATGAGCCTCCTGGAGACAGACACAAACATGGGCGAGGCTGTGGACTTCGAAGAGATGCACTGGTCTTTATAGAATCTGCTCTTACAGCGTGAGGCTGTAGCACTCCGAAAAACAATGGACCATCATTTTTGTGATGAGAACTGCATGAATGCTTTTCTCTGAGACAGCATTCCTTTTTGTCGATGGACTTTTTTTATTTATAAGTTATCTTTTTCCACATAAGCTGTGTAGTAATAAGTCTTCTTGTGGTTGCTCTAACAGAGAGTGGGATCAACATCAAAAAGAAACACCTTGTTGTTGGAAGGAGGATTTGCCTCTAAAGCTTTACAGCGGTTTGCCTGCCCTGAAACGCTGTTGTTCACTGTTCTCCTCAAACCTACTTTCATCCTCTGTTTAACTGGGGAGGCCTCACAAGGTTGAAGAACCCAGGAACACAAATTACAGCGGCATGATCTTGGCTCGGGAATCTCCCATCCACCTACATTTTAACAGAGGTTAGGAGTGATGATGCAAAAAAAACCACAACTGCACTGAATCGATTTCATGTTCATTTTAAAAGCTTGTATTTTGATAAAGTACTATATGTGTAATCAAAATGTGAGGAAGACAACTTTACAACCTGGCCAATCTCTGTGACCCCTCAGGATCCAAGCCGTTGGTAGCCAGTGTGAACCACGGCAGACCACACTTCCATAACCTCTAACTTTGAGTCACCCTAATGGTGTGCCGCTCAGAGATTTCTCTTGTCAGTATCTGAACATTCTCCATGAAAACAATCCAGAAACCTCCTCTCCTGAACACTGACTTGAACAAAATGTATATGTGTGGATTTGGTATAGTTGCAAAGACCATGTCTTCAAACCATATCTGTCTTAAAGGGATAGTTTATGTGGAAAGAATATTTTAGTACGTACACTTGTATAGCCAACTTAATGGATTTGTCCTAGCTCTATACATTATATATTTCTTGGCAGAGATGATCCACCTAGATACATTTGTCAGAGAGCAGCCACTTTTGATGGTTGACCATTCATGAATTGATATGGCTTTCTAACCACTACAGTACTACATGCAAAGTGATAATTTAGAGGTGCTATAATGGAGGTTTGGAATCAAACCCCTTTCACATTTGTGTCATTTTATTGTTTGAGGTTGATCTCTGAGTCCGATGGTAGAAGTTGTTACTCAGGGACTGATGGAAACAGAGCTGCCCCGTTTAAACCTAACTAGCAGTATTTTGTCCTCCAGTTTAAAGTTTTACATACTTCCCTTGAACTGTACATTGAAATAATCTGTACTTGTTCACCTGCGCGTCGGTGTTTTTACACTTATTGTCAACTTTATAATCTTACAGCTAAGCCATAACTTTAGCCGGGTTTTTTTCTTCATATTATGCACTGACAATTTTCAATACCACATGGGGATTTTTATTTGCTTGTCACAATGTTGTCCTGCATACTTGGTTGAGTCACTTAGTTGTGTTGATCCCTTTTGCAATTTACCTCATGCAGAGTTTTCTTTTGCTCATTATTACAATTGCACATCTTGGATTTTACCAACAAAACATTGACAGCCATAGTGTCATGATTAATGTTAGCGACCCATTGTTAAGAATCAGGTGGTTGCCACATGGCCTAATGGGTGGATATAAGGTGCAAATGTAGAATTACCCAAGTATGTCAAATTATTTTCACATCAACACTGCTGATACCAAACAATATGAACATTAAATACATAGTCTCAGTTCAAGAAAACATATTATTGGCTTGTTTAAAAAATGTAAGCACTTTGGCACACTTCATCTGTTATGAAAATAAAATGAGAACATACTGAAATGAAGTTACATGTTATCAGTTGGCACATAAGCTATGGGATTATTTTATACCCTTTTGACTGTTTGTTACATTGATCGCATTTCTTTCAGCTTAATTTTGAGATTTTGTAAAAAGTAGTTAGATCCCTTATCTTTGTCTTACCCTTTGTTATCTGTACCTTAACCAATCAGTCAAAATATCTGTGGTTGTATCGCTACCCAAATATATAATACATGGAACTGTGTAGCTTTCATGCCATCATTCATATTGGTGTCTCGGGCCACGATTTAAAGTCACCTCTGGAGGTCTGTTAAGGCTTTTCCAACAAGAACCCTTGAAGACATTGTAGAATACTGTCTTCTTTAACCAATGCTTGAACAATGAGCCAGTGGATGGAGCAGCTGAGCTCACAAGGACCCTCCTGCCTGTGTCCAAAGTGCCTTTGGACATGTCTGCTCGGACACTCAATAAAAATGTGTTGCTTATAGAGACCGCCTCGCACCTCGCAACCTTCACAGATTGAAAAGAGGGCTTAAATGTATCATTGGATTAACTTGAAGCATACTGTGCACATCATGAATGAAGCAGAAGCCTGTTCACAGATAAAACAGGAATTGTATCGTTCATGTTGGCTTCAGCACTCGCTCACTACCTAACCAAACAAGCAGAGCCATGGAGTCGTGCCATAGAGACAGGCTGGTCTTTTTAATGGAAACAAGTCCATTTTGTATTATTTTATTTGTCTCAGTTCCTCTTGTTCAATCATTGTACTCTTGTAGCTGTAGTTTCCCCCTGAAATCTAAAGCCTTGCTTCCAATTCAGCTTATTTGGAGGTGACTGAGTGATAAACCTTGCTGAGAGGTTACATATTTATCCCTTTTGTTGTGAGAAAGGTAACATTATGTTTTGATTTGATGCCCGGCTTTGTCACTAGTTGCATGACACTTTTCTACAATTTATTATAAGTTGTATCATTAGACATGGAAAGTTGAAACAGACTGATGACACAGCACACTATTGCTGTACAGGAGGAAGAACATTAATCTTAAATTAGGCTGTTGGCAGCTTGTTACTGCCACTCTATAAATTAATTCTTGTTTGATTGTTGTGCCCCAGAGGAAGCTCTTACTGTATATGTCTATTGCTGCTATGCTATTAACATGTCTGGACTTGGTTGTTGTCATCTAGTTAATAAATATTAGTTTACCAAACCCTCAACAGAAACTTGGAGCATATTTTCAGATGCATATATTTGTATTGAACAGAAAGACAGCATACTTTGTGAGCAGCCTCACTGAATTCAAAACACGAGGCCAATTGAGATGGAGCAGCCTGCTTTATGAGTAATCACATTTGCCTTATACTGAACCCACCTACAACCTTCAGTTCTGTTCCCCCCTCTGAGGAGATTAGCTTAGAGCAATTTAACAAATGTGGTGAGGCGGTGGTTGGTTCAATTAAGAAAGCGTGGCATAAGCTGGGATTTGTTGTGTATATAAAGTCAGTGGAGAACACAAAGCTGTTGCTCCTTTACAGAATGGGCCAAGCTGCTACTCTGCCTGGTAGGAAAGGGGGGTCTTATGTTACTGAGCTGTACGAGTGGTTCAGGTAAGATTTTCATTTGACTTTTAAAATTGTCCACAGAGATGCTGTTAATTAACCCAATGCTCTGTGTGTTATCATGTAGTGGAAGCCTGTTAAAGTAAATGACAGTGTGGAGGGAGTGGAGACGTCCCCTCTGAGCTGTGAAAAGTAATAACGTGCATAGCTACAATTCAATATTTTCCAGAAAAATCTACAAAGCACATCCTTTGACTTTTGTTTCTTTTCTTATTTTCTCACGTTATATCTCTACTCTGTTGAGGAATAGTGTCTCTAGCCCTACTTTATTTCCAGCACTACACACTGCTGATTAGCTTCACTTTGCCATGTTGTAGTGAAGTGGTTTAAAACAATTTGGCCTAATTATCTTAGCACTCTAGTCCCAGCGTGTAAGCAAGCTTTCAAACAGATGTAATCCCGACAGAGAGGGTACAGGTTGACCTTCATTTTCTTAATATCAAAGGACATGTTTCTTCTAGAGATCTGACCCTTTACCCAAACGGACCCATGCTTTCTTTGTATTACAGCAACTTACATTGTTATTCTCTCTTTATTAAACAAATGTTTTGTTTGTCTTTTTTATGATAGAATGTTTATGAATGAATGTCCAAGTGGGCTGATCACTCTTCATGAGTTTCAGAGGCATTTCTGCAATGGAACAGTTGGCAGTGAGTCCGCTGAGTATGCAGAAGAGATATTCCGCACATTGGACAACAATGGGGTGAGCAAACTACACTGTATGACTTTATGCTGTATATCCTGTGAGCTGTAACAAGACAATAATAAATGCTGCATAATAATAAGGTTACATAAAGTTACAACGCTCAAGAAGAATGAATAGCAAATAATAAAGATGTTAATGGGGTCGCTTCTCTGCAGGACGGGGTGGTTGATTTCAGGGAGTATGTCATGGCCATCAGCATGCTGATTGAGGGTTCGGCTGTAGAGAAGCTGCGTTGGTCATTCAAGCTCTACGACAAAGACAGAGACGGAGCCATCACAAGGGAAGAAATGCTGGAGATCATGCAGGTGTGTGTGCCTTTCTGTGTCATACACTACTACATCATGAGATGGTATCACAGATGAATCTTTCAGTCCAACTGGTGTGTGTTTCCTTTTGTTCACAGGCTGTGTATAAGATGAGTGTGACAGCTGCTGTGACCAAACCCAACCCCCTTACAGCTGAGGAATGTACCAACAGGATATTTGTGCGGTTAGATAAAGACAATAACGGTGAGGAAATGATTTTCCCTTTCTGCTTGTAATCATAAAGATGTAACACCTGTCATAGTGTTAGGGCACTTCGTATGTTTTTCTTTCAATAAGTTGAACTCATAAAGATAGTAGCAAAAGAAGCCAAATATACCTTCAAAATATCCAACTCACTCAATTGTTGTTTTTTTTTCAAGATTGTGGTCCTATGTATCCATTATGGAAAAATTGAAACCCTGAAACTCTAAATTGACTTTTTATGCAAGTGTAAAGAAACTTTTTTACTAGTTTGGACAAGAAGATAGTTATTCTATGAGTTAAAGCACATACCTAAAGCTGAGGTAATGCAACTAATAGAGGATAAAACACCATTTGTAATGATAAATAATGCTTAATCCACTTAAAATACATGAGATGAATCCTGAACCTAAAGGTGGTTAAGTTCAAAAGCATTTTGCATGTATGCTAAAGCGTAGTGAGGACCTGAGATTGGGATGGTTTTTTTCCCCCCTGTAATCTTGCTATTCAATAGAGGATACCGTTTAGGTTGTAAATGTTGTACATATGCCCAGACATACTGCTTACATTTGGAAAAATGTTTACGAAAACTAACATTCTTCCTAAACACGTTATATAATTCTAATTATATGTACTTTGGTAAGCACTCGTATTGGCAGACTAACATAAAGCTCTTGTTCACTAATATCAACAATTGTTGCAGATAAATATTAAGGAGGGAAGTGAACAAAATGACACTGATAGTCTGTCCTCGGCTCTTTGTCTGTAATCACTGTCTGTCCTTAATGTCTGCAGCCATCATCAGTCTGGAGGAGTTCATAGAGGGAGCGCTGGATGATGATTGGATCAGAGAGATGCTGGAATGTGACCCCAGCACAGTAAAGGTGGAGAGGCCCCTGAGGAGGGACACTGCTTTGGGAACCCATGGGTGACCCGGGGTGGATTATTCTATTCACTGGGAGCAGAGGAATTACCCAGTTGATGTTTGTACTGAAATTTTGAGGAATTGTTGCAGCATCACAACTTCAATCCCCTGTGACAAGTTACATCACAATAACTTAGAGATGGAGTTGAGGAGCATTAGACATTTTAGATATTGTTTAATGAAGTTATCACAACATTAAAAGCATTCATTTCTGCCTTGATTTATTATGTCTTTCTCTTCTTTTACTGTATTTTGGATCAATGTTTTGTTTTGTTCTTTTGTTGTTGTTTTATTTGCAGCATTACTTGATTGTAGTTTTGATCATTCCTGTGTCTGATTGCATCTCTCTTAAAGAGTAAGTCATGGCCATCACGTGTCAACAAAATTGTATTTGTCCTTCTCATTTTATATTATTACATATTCATTCTGCACTTGTGGCCAGATTAACTTGCACAAGGCTACAGACCCTAAATCAATTCTGTAGACATATTGTCACTTTTACTGTGTCTCTCAGTTTACAATGACTGCCCTTTAACATCTGCCCTACATAGACTTAGTATTCCAAACATGTCTGCGGTCATTATATTTATACATCACTTAATACTTTTACTCCACTTCATTTATGATGGAAATGATGTGCTTTTTAACTCCACCACATTTACCAGATAACATAAGTAACTAATTTGCAGACAAAGAATTTACTCTTTAATGTAACCTTGATCAGCTATAACATTAAGATCAAATTTAGATGTATGCATCAGAAACAATAATCCAGTAATGTACAATGTAACATAACAATCTCCCTAGGGGCATTCTGCATATAAAATACATATCGCTGCTAATGCTTCTGTACTTGTATTTAAATAAAACTTTTATTTGTAACTTCTACTTGATTTGTACTGTTTTTGCACAGTATATGATAAAGGATAAACCTATTCCGCCTTTTGACACTGAAGACCACTTGATGTCGCCGGTGCTTCTTTAAAATTGACACACAGGCTCCTCCCACACTTTGAGGAATATGCTGCTTTCAGGATTCGGTAAAAAACGCGGAAAGTTTCCTGAGTTATTAAGGTCAACACGTTTAGGGACGTCAAGCGACTGTTGGTTGTGGTTGTTCTTGGTAAATATTATAGTCGCCCCCCTGTGATAAACAGACAAATACATATTAATGGTTGTTTTTAAATAATATCCACGCCCTCTGCATTGCTGACGTCAACAGTTAACGGTTTTATACTGCTAGAATGTCTCATTTCCCACCTTCCCGAAGCTACCGCGAAGGCACCAGAACTCCCATCGTTTCATAGAGTGCGGCTCCCGGGCCAATCCAGGCTGCAGCGGGGCGGGATTATCCTGCCACGACGTCCCAAGTTTTCCAACTTCCATGTCCAACAATCCCGTCACTTCGGTACATCATGGCGTAGCGATGTGGACGGACGGGGGTAGTACTAGTGGGCACGGAGAAGTTCAGAAACCAAGTAACGTTATTGTGGAAATATTGTAAACAACAATCAAAACAAACGTAAATATCGAAGTCGCTCCGGGCAGAGTTTGGGTGAGTGATTGCGTTGAGGTCTGGCTGTGATTTATTATTTCCACTAACTTGGGTTTATGAGTGGCTAACGTTTCATTTAGCTAGTCGGAACAAACCTCTGCTGTGGCGTTGATATACACAGTTTCGTTTTTCTCATAAGTATATCCAGGGTCCCGGGACAAGTGGACTAAGCCAGCTCATTTTCAATTGTTCAGGTTACCACTTGTTGCATAAAACAACGTCGATCGTAAATGTTCTTGTATTCTCACCCCATCAGCCTAACTGTACAGTGGTAGTAATGTTTAATCTGGAAGTAACCTTAATGTTTTAATTCACCCTAAATATTAACCCAACACAACGGTGTGGGTTCATCATTGATGAAACGTTATTTCACAGGGTTTTAAGGTTTCAGACGTGAGAGAGTCGGTCTAACTTGTGACTTTGCCACAGCTCCAGACTCTGACAGACATTGTGGTTAGTTACTCCCAGAGCCTAAGGCCACCTCTTTTTGCATAAACTACACTGATCTGATTCATTGTGGCCTTGAGGTGGTGCTGACTGCTGGTGAGGTAAAGGATGGAGGTATCCAAGACTGTACATTTTAACTCAACAATTTACACTTTGATCAGCTGTATTGTCCTCCAGTTGACTTCTTTAAACTTGTTGGCCTCTCTTCTGAAATGCTTTCCAAAACAAAAGCATTTTCTCCAAATCAAATACTAGATCATCTCAAGGTAATTACTCTGCCGCAGAACTCACATATACCCATCTGTCCAATAATTGTGACTTATGTTTAGTATATATATATATATATATATATGTATATGTATATGTATGTGTTAGTACTGCTCCTAGCTCTGCAGTTTGGCAGAGTTTATGAAGTTGTGTTGTGTCAAACTTTGTAATTTCAGATTTTAGGCGCTTCATTTGACCTTTTTACAGTCTTTTCTTGAGCCAAGAATGCTAAAACATGTTGGCTTGTTAAATCGCAACAAGGTACTTTTTTTAGATGTATAGATATGGAGTGATGCTGGGTAGGCTCACACACAACGAAACATCAGATGTGTTTTTGTGTGTTTTTGTGTGTGTGTGTGTGTGTGTGTGTGTGTGTGTGTGTGTGTGTGTGTGAAACCTTTAAAGATGTTTTGATTTACACACCCTAACCCTTTGTAGCACATGTGCACTGCTCAGTGTTGCATTTCTTTTTTGCATAATGTTTAAGACGAATATTTACTTAGTCAAATTGAGGTACAGGCAGTGCAGCCATGAGTAATATGAAAAGAATGTGTGCTGCTGTCCAACATAAATTAATTTCACTATGCTCTTTTCCTGTGAGCAGGAAAAGTTCTAGGAGATTTCAAAAACTCTTTAGGGTGTAAACACTGCATCACCCATTGCCCAGATACCTAGTAGGAGAATAGGCTCCTTCAGATTTGCCCCTACACCAAGTTTTCATATAAGCTGTGTTGTTTGGTGGTATAAAATTAGTGATGATGTATTCTGCCTGCTCCCTCAGGTTGTAAATAGCTGGAGGTTATACGAGAGTAGCGCCCTGTCGGTGGCTGGTGCATCAGTGGAAACACAGCCTGCTTACTATACCACCAGTCATGCACCCTTAAACTCGAAGACAACAACATTTATAAGCTCGGTGACGAGAGGAAATCACAGCAGGCAGTTTGCTCATAATATAACTATTTTAAGCATGTTTTGTGGTGTGGCACAACACCCTACATATGGTTAGTGCCCAAACACACTTGGATTGCTTTTAAAGAAAATCTTTGTCACACTTGAGCATTTTCAGAGCTGAATAGAGCATTCATCAAGCTTTTCTCATGGAAACATTGTGGGAAGGTAAAGGCTGAGTCAAGGCCTGCGTGACTCAAGACATGGGAAATGTCATAATGTGGTGATACTTGGATTCATCCTCTTATGCACACACCTTTTTTTAATGTTGCCTGGATAAAAAAAGAACTAGTAATGCAAACGGCTGTATGATTTATGGCTGGATTGTAAATTCTTCTCTCCCCGGGCTTTTTTACTACCAGTAGTGCCATACTGGCTCTTTAGAAACGGTTGCATGGCTGCTGTAAACACTTTCTCCCATCAGAGACAGCTGGCCCGGAGGCTTATATTTTGTTTTCTATTTCCTGTGTTTGCAAGAGTACAGTTGACTGGTCACTCAAGACTGAAGACAAGATCTTCTCTTTTTTTTTTCTTTTTTCTTTTTTACCAGCAATATGTGAGCTTTTTGTTGTGTTCAGTGAGGATGGGGTATGATTCCCCCTGCCTGAAGGGACCAGAGCTGAAGGATTTGAAAGCCATTATAGTGGTCCACTCTCCCCCTTGTATTCATTATTCTCTGCATGTCTCCATTAATTATATGGCTGTTTTCACCAAAGGGCAAGATTGCTTTTTGAAATTGGTTTCTTTTTTCTTTTTTGGTTTTGTTTTGAGGCACTGTGGGTCTGAAAAGATTATGCAGGCAGGTGTTGCTGCAAATGCAGTGTACTGTAGCGGATCATAGCATTTTTTTGCCTATGTTTTTGTCCTCTCATGCCTCTCAGTCAAAATACCTCACTATCATGAACAAAAGCCCTCTCTGTGTGTCTTATGGTGGACAGTGAGACTTTGTTGTTGAGACTGATGCTTGCTTGTTGCGATTTTTGAGATGTCTCCTTGGATAGCGAGCTTGCACATATAAAATACAGGTGCAGATATGGCCTCCATAATGCATTCTTAATTAAGCAAACATTTAAAACAAACTTAAATGATTAAAGTGGATTGACAGAAAATGTATCATCTGCCACAACTGTAACTGTCTTAGGGATCAATGAATCTGTTTCCAAACAAAATGCCAAACATTCCAGTGTGAGGATTTGCAGATGTTCTTTGTCATTTTTAATAGTTAACTTAATATTTTTTCAGAACAACCAGATAAAGACACCCCTTTGTGCTTTCACAAACCATGATGGGCAATTTCCCCACTATTTTCTGACATTTTATAGACAAACAATTAATGGATTCATTAAGAAAACAATAATTTGTTGCAGCCCGGAAAAACACTCTGATCCACTGCTTTTGTTTAGTGAAGACAAAACAGGCAAAGTCACCCTGCTGCTTGCTAGACAACCCTCTTTTGTTATGACTAACACCCCATGGAGGCATCCCAGGACCTGAGGACACAGTGCACTTCTGTAATTCTATGATAAGAAATCTTCCTGGAGACTCATGCCCACTGAGTCCGGGACGAGGCCATGGAAGTGCTCAGAGATGGTCTTCACACTTGTTTGGCACTGATTGACACATGGACAGCAGGTTTCAGAGCAGCTAATCCGGTCTTTGCCTGATGTGTTTGAAGTCTGTTTGCTGAAAGCCATGTGTTAACCTTACCCATATTTGCCTCTCTGCTGTGAGAGAAGAGCTGACTCAGGTTTTTGAGGGGGATGCCCTGCAGGCCTTCATTCCAGTTTGAGTCATAGCGATCCAAACTCTGTCTATGCAGCTAAAGACTGTGTTTCTGCTGTGGCGCATTTGTCGTTGAAGTCTAGTGAGTTTTTTTTAAGCTTCTTCTCATTACCATCGTTCACGACGACGCTGGTATTGGCCTTGCAGATTCAGGCTTAGATGACATGTTGAAGATCCCTTTTAACAAAAAAAAAGGCTAAGTTCAAGAATGAATGACTGTATAGCTTCTCTCAAAAAAATGCTCTTAAAGAGGGAAAACAAGTAAATTGAGCATAACAAAAGAAACGTGGAATGAACTGTTTTAATACAAATGCAGCAGCAGCCATATTTGGTATCACATAAAGAAAACACTCTACGATACGGAAAGACATGAAAACATCATTGCAACACTTTTTACGAAACTGCTTGGGCGTAGAAGAATATTATGACACAGGAGGTCAACAAATCCACCTAAAGCGTCTATGTGGTTGAGTGACCTGATGCAACTCATACAGCTGGAGAAGATCAAATAGTCACTTAAGGGTTTAAGAAACAAATTCCTCTCCATCTGGGATTCGGCTTTGATTTATTTACACTAACACTTAAAACTATGTCTGTTACCCCTGAGCAGTATCTCCCTACTTAGGATATATAATCATGTAGACCACAGAATACAGTATATATCTGTGGTTAAACTAATAGAACCTTTTTAGATTCCTTATTAACAAATATTAAGATTCTTATTAAAAGGTATTTCTATATTCTCTTTTGTTCTTTTTTTATAATACTTTTCATTTATGAAAGGACCCAGATAATAGGTTGTTAAGGTGCCCTGTTTCTTCCCTCATGTCACTCCAAATGTTAAAAAGAAGGGCATTTTGTATTTTTTATTTATTGTCCAGACATTGAGTGCATCAAAATGTCACATTGTTGATATCATTTATCCTTTTTTCTTTACTTTTTTAGCTGTCTTTACAAATATGTTATACATATTAATATTTATTTTCATGTTTTCTGTCTGGTAGATATCATGGGGTACTGCTGATACTGGGTATTGCACCATTGCTGTTTTTTTGGCATGATATTTTTAGGTTCCCTCTGAAAATGCAGGCATTGAAATGTTATCTTTTGAATTCTTTATGTAATTTGAGTAGATTGTTTCCTAACCTTAGTAAAAAAAAAAACATTAGCAGAAGCTAGCAGAACGTTGTAATTGCCTCATTTTTTTCTGCTCTGCATTCTGCTTGTCCCATTTGTGAAAGTGAGACAAGCCATCACTGTAGGCGGCCTGAGAGGAGCATTTTTACCCTCATTCAGGGTTTTACTGTTGGAAACCACTCAGCAGTTTATTATGGAGCTGACTGGTGGCATGGTGGTTCCTCACTTCTCAGCCGTGTGCGTGTGTGTGTGTGTGTGTGTGTGTGTGTGTGTGTGTGTGTGTGTGTGTGTGTGTGTGTGTGTGTGTGTGTGTGTCTGTGTGTCTGTGTGTCTGCTTATTTTACACATAATGGAAAATGTGCCCACAGAAATGCTGAAATGATAGTGTCAGGTCTGTGGGTGGTTTTCATAAAGTTTGTAAATGGTGCTACGTCCCAGTGTCGGGCACTCCCAGGATATGAGGCAGCTGATTAAAGGAAGGTGTGTGTGTGTGTGTGTGTGCGTGCGCAGATGAGTGCCTGTGCATGCATGTTTAAGCATGCGTGAATATACAGCAGAGCCTTCTGACTAAATGCACAAAGATAAAGGGTCTGTTGTGCTGCTGGGGCAGATGTCCAAGACTGGGACACTAAAATGTAACTCTGATCCAAACAGAGTGTCCAGTGTCCTATGGGCAGGACATTCATTGTGCCAATATTTTAAGTAAATGGCCTGATTGATATTGTGAAATGCATTATGTATTAACTGCTCAAGGAACAGAGAACAAATCAGCCGAGCACATATCATTTTATTTCAGATGTCTGAGTCTTTTCTTTTATATAACTGCCACGGATCCCTGGTTAACGTGTAACTATTTAGATGGGGTGCTCTTCTGTCATTTTGCTCAAAACAGTTAAATCCATCTCACAAACATGGTATTTTAGCAGGCAATGTCCCCTTTTAGGCATAGTGGGTTGTTGAGGATGTACTACAGTCACAGCCTAATTCCTGGGTGGGAACCTTTTGTAATCACATGCTTAACGTCAACATTGCTGCTCTTTTTGGCTAGAGAGCTGACCACCACTGTAACCGGTTTGCTGGATTCGTCCTCTTCCTGCACTGTTGATATTCAGATCTCGAGCACACGGTTCAACTACCAGAATTATTTTATTCCGTAGACTAAACTGTGAATATCAGTGCACTACACTGCTAGGTTTATAGGTACAATAATAGTGGATGTTTTCATTGTAAATTCCTTTCAGTTTACTGCCTGGTACACCATGAAAGTGTGGAGGTGGAGGCTTCTCTACAAAAGAGATGATATTAAAATTCACTGTTTCACATGATCTTGATTTACTGTGCTTTTTTGCGTATTATTATCAGTGCAGCATCTTTATTCTGTTATTTCCAGAAAAAATGACATTTTCGACATACAGGATAAGAAGAAGGTTTTAAATCTTTTTTTAAACATGGTATCATTGTCCTTCCAGGTTCATCAGTGACTAAAGATGATGGCTGATGCCAGCGACATGTTGGCAGCTGCCCTGGAACAGATGGATGGCATTATAGCAGGTATATTTCTCTTATAGCATCAAGCATCACCATGAGCAGTCATTTAGTAGTTCTCTTTAGTTTTCTTTGTGTGTGTCAAAAGCATAAAGCAACAGTCTCTATATACCCCTTCCAGGCTGAGTAAACATTGATAACACTTTATCTAGTGTAATGGTTTGTTGCAGAGCTGACATTTTAAATAGACGTAATGTGTGAAACTATTATTTTGTGCTCATTCAGGCTGTGTGACTTGTAACTATGTTCACAAGTGTCAAAACCATTTTGAGAAATTGGCAACCTGTTCTCAGCATTTTTTAATATTGCTTGCATTAGTGGGGTGAAAAGTTCAAATAACAATGAATAATGAACGACAAACAGAAAGGAAATGTGTAGTAGTGTTTTGATAACACGCAATCTACAAAGAATTTTGCTTTTATGTCACAATTTTATTCTTAGGCTGAAATATAACTGCATATTATCCTAATTACTCAAAGTATAAGGTGACAAATGGCAACCGTATTTTGAGTTTTGGCAAAACAAAGGTGATGCCTAGTTGCCAGCCAGGCAATCATTTTTAAAAGTGAGTGTTGAGTTCGGGTTGTGTCTCAATGGACCATTTGATTTAATTTTCTCATGCTGTGTATTTGCAAGAAACATAACATGTGGCTTCAGAGGATCGGATGTCAAACAAGTGCCATTATTGGTCGTCTCCTAATCTCAGGATTTTTATCATTATCATTATCATTATTCACTTTAGTCCAGCCTATGACCGCAGGCACACTGCCATTTAGTTAATGCAATATTATTAGTAATACTTAAGAAAGTGTTGGAAGTTGTGCTCTTTTTTTTTATTGAGCAGTGAATTACCTCAGAACCAGAGCCCAAAAATACCTGGTCTCCTCTATAATGTTAGGAGCAGTAGTTTTAAGTGAGTGATTCTGGACAAATACATTTGGGATGGGAAGTATTTGATGGTACATCTGTTTTTCTTTGGGTTCTAGCTCATAATGTTTGTCTCTCTCCTCTGTTGTGCTTCTTCACCTTAGGCTCCAAGGCTCTGGACTACTCCAATGGGCTGTATGACTGTCAGTCACCCACCTCTCCTTTCATGGGCAACCTGCGTGCGCTTCACCTGTTGGAAGACCTCAGGAGCGTCCTGGAGTTAATGGACACAGAGGAAAGGGAGAGTCTACGCTGCCAGATCCCTGACTCCACAGCTGACAGTCTGGTCGAGTGGCTCCATGGTCACCTGGTAAGATGAACTTGTATGTAAGACGCATACATGCTGCATGGGACTCTAAGATCTGTAAAATAACACATTGTTTGAGATATTAAACAGATCTGGTAATCGTTATCAGTTAAGAGAAAGAATGTGTTTCCTTCTTCTTTTTTTAGTTTAATAGCTGGGACCAAAAATACTTTCTTTCTCTCCACATCATAATACTGTAGCCAGTTTCACTGGTAATGTCACATAACTGATTTATCTAAATGTAGAAGATGAAGAATGTAGAACTCAAGGAAGAAAACCTTCCGATGTCTGAATCAGTTTAAGTTGTGTCACCATGGAGGAGGTCAAGTCTGTGTTTGTAGGAAGAGAATGTGCTGCAAACAAGATAATAATAATAAGCACGTCTGGTTTGCTTCTGATTGTGCTCACTCTGTGTGCTGCATTAAAACTCTATGAATGCAAACAAGCATGGGCAAATAGTCCTGTGTGAAAGTAGACGACAGACTTGTTTGCTTGGGGGGGCTGTTAATGTCCCAGCCAGTGCGCTGCAAGAAACACGCTGACTTTGTGGGAACCAGAGTGGTGTTTGTGAGAACGGCGGGCTGCGGGCCAGATAAACGCCAGAGTTTTTGTATAATGCTGTAAGCCACTCTGTGCACAGCACTCTGAATGTGAGCCTTCTTCTCAGCCATGTAAGGTTTTGTTAGTGCGGGGTAAAGCAGGGCAGCCAGTCACGCTTTGATGTGAAGCATTTCATCTGAGATCATTATTAGGTGCTCCAACCTTTAAAGGTTTTTACGATCAGCAGAATAAATAATTTACCTGTGCCGCTAACCAATGTCTGCACTTTAAAAGGTCAAAGATCAGTTCCTCTCTTTTGTCTAATCCATACTTTCTTCGTTCTGTGCAGTCAAACGGGCACATCTCACTGAGTGGGGCCGACCACTACCAGGAAAGGCTTTCCAGAATTGAAAATGATAAGGAGTCACTGGTTCTTCAGGTACCCATCGAACAAATCTTTAATAATATAACCAGGTTCACAAAGACGTATTTTTAGATAGATACAATCTCCTTTTTAAAAAAAGAGTGACTGCTTGGTCCCTCGCAGGTGAGCGTGCTGACAGACCAGGTGGAGGCTCAGGGAGAGAAGATTCGAGACCTGGACTTGTGCTTGGAAGAGCACAGGGAGAAACTCAACGCCACTGAGGAGATGCTACAACAGGTGTGTGTGTTCAGGACAAACAGCCACCCAGTAGAGAAAGCTATCCACGGTTCACATGTGTGGAGGGGACACTTACTTTGAACTTTAACATCTGAGTTGATGTCTTTCTGTAGAAAAACATCAATATCAACATACTGCCAATAATGTTTGCGCTGCCAATATTGACCACACAGTGACCACATTTTGTAACATTCCTTCTTTTATTATTGTAGGAGCTCTTGTGCAGAAATGCACTGGAGACCCAGAAGCTAGATCTGATTTCTGAAGTGTCCAACCTGAAGCTGAAGCTGAACACCATGGACAAGGACAGACTCGACTTTGATGACAGATTTAGGGATAGTGAGGTATGTGAGCTAAATCTCAGGACAGGAATTCTCTTTGTTTCTGCCCTTGTCCTTTCTCTCACTTAATACACACACACACACACACACACACACACACACACACACACACACACACACACACACACACACACACACACACACACACACACCAAACTAGCCCTCACTCATGTTGTCTGACACCTGTGTGGGAGAGGGACATCTTATTTTATTCAGTCCGCCTCAAAGCAGCTGTGTTTTGAGTAAAAGAAAAAAAGTCAGATGAATGTTCTTGTTCTTCGAGGAAGCGTCATCATTCACTGAACCCTCGATGGGAAATGTGCCTGCTGTGTTTGAGGTGATCATAAATGAAAAACTGAATTGTGCGGGGGGGATAAAATAAATGTTTTCTTCCTTGTTTGGATTTACTGCCCTCCAGTAAAAAAATCTTAACAAATTTTAAGACGAAAATTGTTTGTTTACGAGATGGGAGAGTTTTCTGCTCCCAGAGAAACCCTGCAATATACTTGGAAAGCTTTCAAAAACGTCATGTTGTTGTTGTAGCAGCGCGGTCGTCTCTTCCACCCCACTGGAACAAAAAGCTGCTGTCTATGTTCCGCCTCACAGCCCATAAATCACTTCTCATCTACAAGCAGCTTTCTCTTGTTTTATCACCGCTGCTCCTTTTTAAAGCATCTATTCTCCAAGGAATTCAGCCCCTTCAACGTATCTAGAGTAGCTTTATACTTCATTGAACTTTTAACTAAAATTGTTGAATTTGCGCACGGCCATAATTAAATTCATACTGGAAAATCAACAGAAAATTGAAAAGAATTATAGTATTACGAGTGTATCTTTTCTTTAATGCCATCAACCTGTCAGGAACTGAAGATGAAAGTTACCCTGTACGGCTAAATCTGGCACATTAACATGGTGACTCATGTAAATTAATATGCGTCCTTCTTAAAACAAATAATAATATTCTAAGAGTCTCTTTGCTATTTTACTACAATTCTGTGATATGCACTTTCTATTTTTCAGGATTTTATTCTTGAAATTAATGAACTGCGGTACAGATTGACAGAGCTGGAGAGTGAAAAACAACAGTATGAAAAGAAACTTAAATCCACAAAGGTACGTTGTCACAGGAAAGTATTCTCTCTGTGTTTATAACCAAAGACTTTTCATGGCTTACACCTCATTATTTCCCTGGCTGTTTATGTATCCTCAAAAATGGTCGCCTCCACCTAAACAAACGTGTTTTTTATTATTATAATTTTACAGTAAACTGTCAAAATATTTAAAACAGTTTGGGACAATTAACAACTTCACCTGAAAGAAGGTTGACATAGTCTAGTGAACTGGTTAAAATATCCTCCCGCTTCTGTAAACGGCTCCCTGTATAATTTATTCATTGTTTTTTTTTATTTGTTTCTGGTTCAGAGATTCTGGTAGCTGATTTCAATAGCAATAGATATTTTTTTTCTTTGAATATAAGACTGTTGGATTATCTGTCTTATCTTGGTTGTGACTTTAGGAGAAATTGCACCTTTGCAGTCGCCCATAGAGCTAAAACCGCTCTTTAAGTTTCTCTCTGTTGGTCAGCAGTGTCTATCGTTTAATGTGCTTTATTCTATAAATATCTTGGTTTGAATCTTGGGTATTCCATCTTCTTGACCTCTTTTATCTTTCACTTCTTGCATCTCTATATTCTCTCTCTTCCTTGGCTTATCTCTCAACTGCTAGTCGCTAATGGCCAAGCTTTCTAGCCTGAAAATCAAAATGGGCCAGATGCAGTATGAGAAACAGAGGAAGGATTACAAACTCCAGGCTATGAAGGTTGGCTTCTCTCAGGACGACTGCTTTGCTTGCTGTATGATTATGGTTTTTGACCTCTCCCTTTGGCTCCTCTTCTGTTTCTATGTTTGAGGGTAAAAATCATCAAATCTGGTTTGCAGCATTATTTTAGGAAAGATGATGTCACTTTTTATAAACAGTGAAATAACTTGATTTACTAAACCATGCAGCACAGTCAAATGTATAAAGTCAGGTTTAGTCAGGAATACCACTTTTTAAACTGCATCTACAGAGGACCACTTAAAGCAAACATTCACATCTTTCAAACCTCAGGCATGCTTTATTTTTATTTGTTTTTTTATAGCAGCGTTCTTTTTCTCTGCGTCTTTCTCTCTGCGTCTTTATTTACCGCTCATTGCACTCATTTCTTTGTCTCTGATCATCTTTATTAAAAAAATCTTACAGTTTAATTTGTCCGTCTCTAAGCTTGCTTCCTATTGTGGTCACGTAAACATGTCTTTTATTTTTATGATGTTCTGTATTTGTTATCACCTCAGCCCTCCCGGTCATAAGTTCTTACTCTCCCACCTCACACATGTCGCCCTTCAGAGCAGGTGTGGCCTGCTTGCCTGTACGCCACGTCAGCATCTGTGAACCTCTGTGTTGTGGTTTGTTTGTAGTCTGGAGTTGGGGGTGGGGGAGGTTGTGTCTGTGTGGAGGAAATACCCTCACTGTTGTCCTCTGTTGGACAGGAGGAGCTAGCCATACTGAGGAGGCAGCTGGAGGGCAGAGACGGAGATATGAGGAGACTACAGGATGAGACAGGCTTCAAAGCCATGGCCTCGAGCAGTTCAGATCCCACAGAGAGAGGTGGGAAAACCAGTCGCAGAATCACAAGCATCACTGAAAATGAGCATGCATGATGTTTTAAACTCATGTTCAACCTGGTCATATGATTGAGTGGTAATATCTGTGGATAATTAGTAAGCAGAAGGTTTAGTTATGCAAGAAGTCAGAATCTGAAACCAACCAGTTTATGTTTCTTAATTCTTTGTCCTGTTTAGTCTCTCATCCAGATGAAACTCTTAGAAAGAGGCTGAAAGAAAAACGTAAGGGGGGTTTTTAAGCTTATTTTTATTATTGCACTTTATTACTGCACCCCTCTCAACCCCTGTTTGCATGAACGAGCATGAGCCATCTGAACTCAGCTTGTCCATCATAACCCATTGGAGTGCTAATACCAGACCACAGAGCATCACATCACCAAGCTGTTAAACGTTTGAGAACTTTGAACTGAAGAACCAAAGTCATCCAAAAGCTGTGTGTTTTTAATGTCCAACCTGGAACAGCAACAAAGGAATGTCTGCTTTGTGTTTTCAACAGGAATGAGGAATGAACTCTGTTGTTTGTCGTAACCATTCAGGCTGCTCACTCATCCCCCTGCCTCATGTCCTCCAACAATAATCACCTCCTGTAACCGTCAATATCTCCTCAAACTCCTCTAAACCTTCCCTCGTGCACACCAACAACCAGTGTGTGTCCTGCTAACCTGTCATGTTGTTGTCAAGTTCAGTGTTGTGTGACAGTATATTTGTCTGAAGTGCTACCTTCATATATGTGCCTTCCCCCATCAGTGATCTTTCACTTATGTAGAACAATTTCATTTTCTATTCAGCACACAGATTCCCTTAACATGACTGCACATTCAGTCCACTAGAACACTAGAATTGACCACTGAGGCTATCTTCAGACTGCTGGCAAAAGTGTCTGAAATCAGTTTTATTTTTCTCTTATCTTTGACTCAGATCTTGTTGGGTTTTTTTCACAACGCTGTGAACAGCGCAAATAACATGGAATCTGACATCTGACCCTGAATGCAAACATGGAAGACCCCCCATTTATATAGAGTTGGAGCCATTGCTCCACAAAATGCCATAATTCAGAATTTGGTTCCCTATCATCTTCCTCGTTATCATCTGCTCACAGATTCGCTGTCTTGCATTCAACGTATAAATAAAACCATAAACGCTGACGTCAGTGGGCTCCGTGTTTACTTCGGAACAACAGCGTGCTGCATGTGAACAGCCCGACAAATTTTTTTTGTATCCAAGCAATAAGTTCGAGTTGAGCAATAAGGCTTGCAGTGAAACTACTTTTAATACTTTCAAAAACATCTGTGCTTTCTTTGTTGTCAAATTACTTATCAATACTGTGGGGAGAAAGGCTGAATAATAGAAGATCCTAATGTTGAGGGTTGACCGCTCACAGTGTGTGTTCTGAAAAGTGAAAATGTTCTACCAAAGTGAAATATGTGAAACATCTGCTTATACATGGACATGATGAATTAATTTGAAGAACTGTGGCTGTGATGTTACTGGAATGACGGTCAGCAATGTTGCGGCCTGTATGGTCTGATGTGTTGAATCCTCTGATTGCACCCTATGTGTTCAGGTTCATTATCCATCTCTTTGTACCCTCCTAAAACTTCACACTGTCAACACTACAGTTCTTTGTCTGTAACACATGTCTGTCCTCATTAGATGTGGAAGTGCAGAGAATGAAAAAGGCTGTTGAATCGTTGATGGCAGCCAATGAAGAGAAGGTATATTTGACAAGTTTTGATTTCGCTTTGTGCCAAATCGAGTGATTCAACTCACCTGGAACAACATTTGCCTCGCTGTGGTTTTAATTTTCTTTTTACTTTGCAGGATCGTAAGATTGATGAACTAAAGCAGTCGCTGCTGCGGTATAAGAAAGTTCAAGAGATGGTGATGTCAGTGCAAGGGAAGAAAGGTGAGATATCTTTCAGAGTAAATGAATTATTTTTATACGGTGTCCGAGATAAAGAAGTAAGTCAGCCTCAAAAGCTATGATGCTATGTAGTTGAGTTTGCATGGTTTAGCCCATTCACTGCATTTTATGTGCACTTTAAATTACTGCAAGCCGTTTTTAACAGCATATCACATGTTTTATTGAGATATCTGATCTAGGTGGCCAATGGATTTATTTATTTTATCTATTGTTTCCCATGGGTGTATTTGTATTGCCCTGAGCTTGCGCTTTGCTGATGCACTCGTTCATACAACTCTCTTCTGTAGCTTTCTGCAACACATTTCATTTGAGACTCTCTTGTAAAATCAGTCTAGAGAAAATATATGAGGTTAGTCTTCTCAGATAGACTTTTAGAGGTTTGATCAATGCTAGATAAAACGGCTGATTTTTAAATTGTACATTTCAATTTCCATTTGCATCTTATCTGATGTCTATTCCAGAGAAAAGCAAAGATACCGAGTACATCGAGAGTCAGGGTGATGAATGCATTGCATTCTTCTCAACCGACCCTGTGTCTGCGGAGTCAGAACAGTATGAGGTTACAGATGTTGAACAACTTCAAAGGAGCAGCCCAGATGAGGTTTGTGTGCCATTATGTGTGTGTGCTTTCATCTAAAATTCATAAGCATAAAAAAATACAATTTAAACGGTATAGCAAATGCGATACTTTAAAACATAATATGTATAATGTATTTTTATGTGAGATGCTAAACTTTTTATTAGAAACTGTAGATTATTGTTGTTTGTGCCATCTTTCTAATTTATTGCTAAACAATGCTATTGACTCTTTTTTTCCCCCTTTAGCAACTTCAAATCTCATTAAACTCTAAAATGCTCAATAAAACCCTAATAGCTCTCATGGATTTTGCACTTTCTAAATGAGTGTTGACGGGTTTGACATCCAATTAAATGAATAACATTGGCTATCAGTCCTCGAAGAATGTGTGGAGATTAATAGACTGCTGTATTCTCATGGCTGCAGAAAAATATGCCAGCACACTTTGAATTTTTTTAAAGTGTATTTTCTGTGTATTTTTTCTGTCCTCTTTCCTTTCTCTGATCTGTGTCTAGTTGGAGATCCTCAATGGACTGAGTGAAGAGCCTTCACCCCAGCCAAGCCCTTCAGATCCAGAAGGAGTATTAGAGTCCACACCAACAGATGTAGAAAGGTTAAATACAGGAGACTGTACACGCTTTCACATGCATTGATTTACTGCAATTCAAGTTTAATGCAGGGTTTGGCTAATGGAGCTTTTTGTTAAGTTTATTTTGCTTATTATTTTGAATGACAAAGAATCAATAACACAACAGAAGAAAATGTCTAACATTGAAGGTTTTACTGATAAATATGACCTGAAAGCATTTCAGTATAGTTGGTGACACTTACTGACTCATGTTCATTTGAATTGGGGTACGTAACATGAATATGTGCTGTTGTGCAATGAATACAAAGGTATCTCTGCATAGGCACAGTAGTGTGCAATTAAGTTTCAAGCAATCAGACCACTTAAGGCATCGGGTTGCTCATCACCTTTTTGCAACCGGACAATCTTTTTAAAAATATATTTTTCTATATGTCTTAGACCCACCATTGTAAATATTTGAAAACTTATTTTAACAAACTGATAGTAAGATAACACTCAGATGGAAATATTTTTTCTATATACCATTCATACTTGTGACTAGTGTGCAGCTGAGAGCAGTTTTTATAAGCAGGCCGACGCCTCTTTTGTTAATTTGCTGCAGTCATAAGGAGTGTAAGAAGGTGCCTCAGTAGCGTTCTTTAATTTACAAATAATGAGAAGTTGTGTGTAACAGCAGTTCATGTCCTGTAGCCCCAGACTGCTGCTTCTAATGACCAAATCAGAAAAGCTTACTATCTCTACTACACTGCCATGAGTTAAGTGTGTATTGTTATGCTTTGGCATTTCAGCAGTCAAGATGCTACAAGGACTGGCAGCCAGGACCAGCTGGATAGAAGCAATAATCAAAAGGTAAAAGTTACTTATTTTGAAAGGGGGTGTATGTTTGATTATTTAAAGAAATCCATTTTCCAAGTTGATTATTTGTAACAAATACAAGTAGCCTTTCACCTTCACCGAAACGTCTCTTTGTTAGTTGCTTTACTCATTCTCTCTCTCTTTCTTCTCTTTGCCATTTCAAATGCAAAATATTTGGCTACAAGTTTAGCATGTTTTACTTGACCAGTACTTGTAGGCCAGTATGTATGAGCATGACAGTAATTTAAGAGTAATATTTTTTGTCCTCTGCAAGAATGCAAGTGAAGAGCTCCGTGAAAAGCCGCCAATGAGTCCCTCGGCCACCTTGCCTGCCACCACAGAGGATGACAGCTTTGGCTCGAAAAAGGCTCGTTCATCCTTTGGAAAGGGCTTCTTCAAGATCCGTGGGGGCAAAAAGACAGCCAATACCCCTAACCTTGGTAAGCGCAACCAACACGGTTTAGCAGTTGGACCAGTCCAAAAGGTGTTTCGCTCTGTATTTGATACCATTTTGACATTAAGATAGCCGCCGTGCAAAGTTGATTCACTGTTTACTAGAGAGTGAGATTTTCTTGGAGGTTATTTTTCCACCATGAACGACTTTATATTTTCCCAAGCCACACCCATGGAACATACTATATGGACCAAAAGGCCATAATTTGCAGCCTACACAAACTGTGGTCCCCATTTAATTATGGAAGTCTGTTTCTGTGCTGTTGTATGCCCTTTGCTCTGTCCATGTGTTTTTTGTGTGTGTCCTGTACACATGTATGTCTGTGTTTGTTCCACCTCTAGAATCTTGTTCTTATTTCAATCATAATGTCTGCCCTTTGTCTTTTTTTTTTTTTTTTTTTTTTTTTTGTTGGACCTTGTGTTGTGTGTGCTTTGTAACACATGAAGACCGCAGCCGGAGTGCGAGTGCGCCTATGCTAGGTACAGTACAGACCACAGTTCATTGTAGGGTTTCAGTAGTTCTCTGAAGACAACAAAGGAAACTACTGAATATATCCTATATTGTTTTACACTTTTGTCCTTTCTAAACTCATACATCCAGCTGACATCTTTTTATCATCCCAACTAAGTGATTCCACAGCCATACCCTTGTCACTACCCATTGTTGCACAAATGTCCAACGCACAGAGAGTCTGTTGTTCATTTGCCTGTGTTCCTGCATGTATTTGTTTACACTCTTTTTTTTCCCAACAAACCCTTCCCCAAACACACGTCTGTTTCAAGATCCAGATTATCAGATCAAATCATTTATTTGGATCTTGAAGACTTCCCACTAAAAATCTAAAACAAAACTAATGAGCCTCCTTTTTACCTGCTAGAATATAACAATTTTATTCCAGACTTAGTCAGACATCAGCTGTGTCTGATGCATGCATACTAGAGGGTTTTGCTTTTGATGCCCACTGCCATAATCTCTCATTCTGTCTAGGTCTAGGAGACATCATGTGTCTGTCCGTGTTTTCTGGGTCTCTACACTGACCCTGTGCAGCAGCCCCGTCTCCGCAGATCCGTGCACGTCTCACACACTGATTCTCATGATGCTGATTATTTTCTGTGGGCATTTGTTTGTACAGCTGAAACAGAGCGACAGGGCACTGACCATCTGGATCTGGCCGGCCTGCCACAGAGGTCGGCTAACAGCGACAGCACCAACACACTGTCTACGAACCCAGAGAGCAAGAAAAAATCCAAAGGAATAAAGAAACTCTTTGGGAAGTGAGTAGCAAATAACATTATAGAATACAATAATATATATAATATATATAATAATAATACAATATAGAAATCTTAAGCATTTGATTTTCGGAATAACTCTTATTTCGTAATAGAAAAGCATTAAGAAAATACATTTAAGGAATATAAGAAATGTGCAACGAATTTTATCACAAAAGCTGTAATTCTATTTCGAGGATGTTTTGACATGTATAATTAAAAGACATGCTTTTTTTAGGCTAAAAAGGAGTCAGTCTACCACATTTAACCTGGATGACAACCTACCAGAAGGTGACTTCAAGAGAGGTGGAGTGCGAGCCACAGCAGGACCCAGACTGGGTTGGTCTCGTGACCTCAAAAGAACCAATAAGTAAGTGTGTGCATTCAGCCTGAATGATGAGACTGAGAATGTCTTTTGCTTGTTTTGAACATCTGGTGTACAGTGAAATTCAGAGACCAGGTGATGAGATTTTTGAAAAAGCAGTCTTTGTTGGGATAACAAATGCATTTACTATACTCACAATTTCTAAGTGTATGTATTTGTTTGTTTCCTTTTTATACCACTACAAGGGTGTGCCTTGGTTTTTGTAAGTTTTGACTTTTCTATTCATCCATTTCTTTTATTAGTGATGTTGATGCTCCTTTTGCACGCTGGTCCAAGGATCAGGTGTGCGACTGGCTGCAGGGGCAGGGTCTCGGCCTTTACGTGAACATGGCTCGTGTATGGATCTCCTCTGGACAGACGCTGCTGCAGGCCTCACAGCAGGACCTGGAAAGGGTGAGATGAAGCAGAAGAATTTAATAAGTTTAGCAAAGCTAGCAGACAGGAAAGGTGTATTCTTGTTGTTGAACTTACTACAGTACGGAGTACCTCAGATAATGTATTTTTAATCTTTACTTGTCTTCTTGTGGATGTTTAGGAGTTGGGCATCAAACACCCGCTGCACAGAAAGAAGCTGCAGCTGGCTCTGCAGGCCCTGGGCTCAGAGGAGGAGGATAATAAGGGAAAGCTGGACTACAACTGGGTGACAAGTGAGTACCAGAAAAGTATCAATGCTCTGCTGTTCAGAGGAACTCTGAGGACATTTGTGTGCTATTTTTCTTTGTTCTTCTTCTTCTTGACAACTTTTACTTTAATTATATTTGCCCGTCAACTTGACTTCTTCCTTATGACATTTTGCTCTTTCCATTTCCTCTCAGGATGGCTGGATGACATTGGTCTGCCTCAGTATAAGACCCAATTTGATGAGGGGAGGGTGGATGGTCGCATGCTGCACTACATGACAGTGGTGAGTGTTGGCGAGACACATGGGCTCCCTCCACAGACCCCGCAGAGAATGAGGTGCCATCTCACATTAGGATTATTGCATTAGAGCCAGATGAGCACTGGGGATGGCCTGGTCTCACCCTCCCTATTTGGGACAGTGCTGTGACACCACAGTATATACCTCTGATCAAATTGGGATTCTTCACAGAGTATTCTTCTTTGCCAGGGAATGTTTATTTTTTACCACAAAAGTCTGTTATGCGTTTTTAAAATGTATACTTTGTCACAGCTTCAACTGAACTTTGCTTGTATTGTCTGAATTTGAAATGCATTGATGTCTAACTTTGTTCCTCAGGATGACCTGCTTTCTCTGAAAGTGGGGAGTGTCCTGCATCACCTCAGTATCAAGAGAGCTATCCAAGTGCTCCGACTCAACAACTATGAGCCCAACTGCTTGCGTCGTAGGCCATCTGACGAGGTGCTTCACTTTGACATCACCTGACTAATTAGCAGCCTCTTCTATAGTGTGCAGCTGTGTGGGATCATACTCCGTTTCTAATTTGTGTTTTTTGTTTTTTTTGTTTTTTTTCAACCTCTTTCTGTGAATTGTGCCCACAGAACAATATTTCTCCAGCAGAAATTTCCCAGTGGACCAACCATAGGGTAATGGAGTGGCTGCGGTCTGCAGACCTCGCTGAATACGCTCCCAACCTGAGAGGCAGCGGCGTGCACGGAGGCCTGATGGTGAGAGAGTCTGCCATTCAGTCTTCCTATGAAACAGTGATTCCCTTCTGATAGTCTTCACTCTAAATACATTTCCTCTCTCTTCAGGTTCTGGAGCCACGGTTCAACGTGGAGACCATGGCTTTGCTGCTGAACATCCCCCCCAACAAGACGTTGCTACGTCGTCACCTCGCCACACATTTCAATATGCTCATTGGCTCAGAGGCCCAGCAGCTCAAACAGGAGTGTCTAGAAAACCCAGACTACACTCTGCTTACTGCCACCACTAAGGTCAAGGTAACGCAAGACTTCTTGAGGATAGACTGTCTCTGCTTTAGAAATGTACTGCTAGTAATACAGGGTTACCTTGTATTACACCTGAATATCAAAGAAAATCCAAACTCTGCATTTTACATAATGATTTAACATTTTTGACATGACAATAAACATCTTTATAACCAGTTAATTAAAATAAAATTCAAAAGACTACTTCAAGACTTAACAGGCAAGAATGCAAATATTCTGACTCTTTAAACTCTAAACCTTACCAAACATGTTTGATTAATGGACCCTTGAAGGGAAGATTTGCGACATTTTTTTTATTTCAATGTCCAATCAGTTTTGATGGTAAAACAGAACTTCCCGAAATATAAGTGCAGAAGATGTTATGGAGGATACATTTTACAGTGTTTCGGCTGACTCGGATATTCAGCAGGATGTGGATGGCGGGCACCCCTCCAATCCATCTTGGTACATATGGGCACTGCCGACACGAGAACTCAGATTTCTCGGTCAATATGGCGCAGACTAGCAGGAATTTATTGGTTTAGTTGACGACATTTAAAATCAACACTGATTGGACATATAAAAGGTGGCAAATTTCCCCTTTTAAATCTTAAAAGTTTGTTTACATCATACTGCAATTGGGTATTCACAAAAACCTATTAACAAGTTATTGAAAGGTTTAAGATTAGAATTGTCCAAAAGGCAACTCAGCTAGATATGTGCATTCCTGTTTGCGTATCTACGTGTAGCTTTATAAAACTTATATACTTTATTTCTTTGTCTTCTCTCTCCTCGTTCACACCAGCCAAGAAAACTGTCATTTGGTAACTTTGGCAGTCTGAGGAGGAAAAAGCAGGAAGAGACAGAGGAGTACGTGTGTCCGATGGATGTGGAGATGCCAAAGGGACGAAGCTTTCAGAAAGGCTACGAGCTCCAAATCTACGAGGACGACCTTGACAGACTAGAACAGGTGAGCTTCTTCTTCAAAGGGACGCTTAACTGATGATGTCATTAGTGCATTATATGGAAATATTGTGTGTAAATTGTCACCAGTGTTGTTAAGAAGGTTTTTTTTTTCTCCAGAAGATACTCAGTAGGAGAGTCTGGTCAACTTATGTTTCCATACTCTATTGAGGGTTTCAGTTGATTTGAGTTTGAAAGCTGCTTCTTGTTTCACAGATGGAGGACTCTGAGGGAACTGTGCGACAGATCGGAGCTTTCTCTGAGGGTATTCAGAACCTGACGGTGAGAATTAACATTGACTTAGACACATGGCACACTGTGCTCATTGATAATAATGTTTCACAAGCTTAATATATTTTTTTCCCATATTTTGCCTTTTACCAGAGCATGCTGAAAGATGATGAATTCTTCAAAGAGGCTTCAAATTCACCAAACCCCAGTGTAACAGATGAGGACTCCAACGCATGAGACCGTCGGCACCATGAGACCTGGTCCTGCTGTGAATGAAACTCTGTGCCAATCCTCTCCACCAGCACACAGACTTGTCTCAACAAACCCCAACCATGCTCCCACATTTCACCTTAGTGTTACATTCAAAGATGAGCCAAAAGCACTACAGTGTTTTTTCTTTATTTTTAGTTTTAAACGACGGTGTTGTGACAGCCTACAGCCCAGTAGCCACTATCACTCCTGTACTCTGTCTCCGTTACTGTCGTCTGACGACAGCCAGGGAACATTTAGGGCAACACCACTGCTTGCCTACCAGCTGGTTTCTGGAGATATTTTGTACTCAGTTGTGTACTGGCACATTTCTATTTATGATAGAACCAAAGTGTCAACCAGCAGAAAAAAGACATCCAAAATATGCCAATATAGATTTTAATATATGTCTTTTAAATTCCTTTCTGACTTAAGAAATATTGAAAAAAGGAGTGATATGCTGAGAAGATTCTCCCAATTTGAGAAGTTGGTGTAGAGTAATAACTCTTAAACGGCTGCTATGTTTTCTACAGAACTAAAGCCTGCTAATAACACAGGAATTTTTATATATTTTATCATATGCTCAACATTTTACAGGTTTTCACTCCACAGTAATATTCTAAATGTATTTGCACCAAGTCATAACATACAATACAATGCCTACTGAATATCATTGCATGGTATTGAAATTCAACACATTTACAGTATATAAGTTGTTGTTGTTTATTTTATTTTTTACTATAAATTGATTTTTAATGGAACCCTGTTGGCTGACAGATATATGTGTTGCATGTTCAGATTTGTGAGATAACATAATGTCGGATTTATTCGTAATAATAATGTTATAATACAACCCTTGTTTTTTTTATGTTTATGCAATTCTTAGACCAATAAAGTAATTTAAATCAGTTTGGATTTTCATTTTAAAAGTCTTTAAGTAAATGTCCTGTTGCAAAAAATTGCCGGTTGGTGTTTGTTTTAGAGAAACATGCTAGTAAAAGTAGAAATCTTCTGGTTTGCATACAGTTTGACAGTTTGTTTTTGTTTAAATGAAGATAATGTCTAAATTACACACCTGGAGGCAAAACATAGCAACCATAGAATCATCAAGGTCCTATCTGAAAACATTTCTTACCTCAAAAAAACAAAAATAGTAAAGATCTAAATTCTAGATTTTGGCTCAAGTACCACACTGAATTTATTCATAAAATAATATAGAAGTGCATGTATGTACAGCCTATAGAGCTCTGAAATGCTTATCTTGTGTCCATAGATTAACAGCATCTGGGTCTGCTATCTTAATCTTTTTCTAATGTTTTGATGCATTCAATGAAAGCCCGATTTTAGTCTTGTATCTTGTACCTCTCTGCATTCTTATCCACTGACCAAGAGGAATAAGAGGGAGAAACCATGCTTTCTATTAAATAGCAGCTGTTTAAAAAAAGATCGGAAATCATTTACTTAAGTTCTGATCACTACATCACCATCAGTCGCCTCCATTTGTTGCCATAAATCAAATTTGGCAGTGCATCAAATCATTAAGACACAGCGCCCTCTGGTGGCCGTACAATCAAATCATGTGAACGTCAGAGCGAGTTTGTTCTGATTTGCCATTGCGCAATTAATGTACACGGTCCAACCCCTGCAAGATATGAAGAGAGGGTTGAGACTGGACTGTTAGTGAAACAGACAAGAGAGCACTCTGCACTCCGAGCTAAAGGAGTGGAAGCTTGCAAGAAGCATCATGGCTGTAAGGTGTGTATTTTTTTATATTTTTGATCAAAAACAGAAAAAAACTGTAGTCAAGTTTGGCTTGCTGCAGGTTTTGACTGTCTTTTGGGACTGTAGAATAACAACAACAGATATTGTGTTTTTTCTTAATGCTAGACAATAGACTTAATTTGGTCAGATTAAGGTTGTTCTTTTCTTTCCACTCTTTGATGAAGGCCTATTTATAAAAAAAAATATGTCAAATGTACAGGTTCTGTGGAGTTCTTGCCCTTCTGACTGTGTGTCTCAGTGGACTGGATGCATCAAGGTACAGTAGTCAATCAGAACATTTCTTATGATTTACCCTGTTTTTTGAGTTTGCCAGTATTTGTCAGTTTTCCCTCATACCTGGATTTGTGTAACAGACCAGCTGTAAACCAGGAACTGTCCAATATTTTCAATGAGCTGTGGAGGTTGGATGTGAATCGCCTGACGCCTGTGACAGACTACACCATTGCTGTTCAGGTACGAAGCATATTCTTATTCTGACAACAATCAGGCTGTCTTCTGTTTACACAAAGATATATTCTGTGTTTGAACTTCCCAGGGTAGAGCCAGTTATGTAAACCAAGGCAGCCACGTTGTACAGGACCACGCTTCACTGCCTTTGTTCTCCAATGTTAACGAGAGCAAACTCAGCAACACAACCACCTACTCCCGTAAGTGTCTCTGTAACAGACTGAAACATATTTTCACTTTAAGATCCAGCTCATTTGCGGACTTCACTGTGATTAATGAAACTTCTTTTCCGGCAGGGTTCATTAAACTCCTGGACAACTATGAGCGGTCCACAGGCGTGGCTGAACGAGTCACAACAGAAGAACTCGCAGAGATTAATCTCTTCTTGGATGCCGTCGTAGAGACAGAAGTGATGAAGGTCATTAGACATGTTACAACCAGTTGCATCTTTTGACAGTTCTGGTTCTAGTTTGCACCACACCTCATTCCTTACACCCGTTTGTTTGTCTGGATGTCTTCTCACAGTAGGAACATAATGTATATTATATATTCTAAGTTGTTTTGTTCCCCACTGACTCTTTCCAGTTTGTTGTTTCCCCACGTTTTGTGGTTTTGAGACGGCAGATGAACTCCAGGAAGAGTTTTGTCCTTTACCAACCGCACTGCAGCACTGAACACATTAGAATCAGGATGTTGGAGGGAGAAAAACATCTGTGTGCAGCTGTGGAATGCTGTGTTGGCCTCAGCTTGTCTCCCCAAAGAGGATCAGTGGGGAAAAACATGCAGTACTTGTTGTATTTTGGGGAAAAGCAGGCTTGTTAGATGGACCCGATGGCTAAAGTTGACATCAGAACTTAACTTTTTTCAAAGGACAATTACATATTTAAGTATTATTTGTATTATTTGTAGTATTATTAATCAAGCTCGTTAGAAGATTTTCTCACACCAACCATGTTTGTCCCATACGCAATCATGGACAGAAGAGAAGTATGTCCTCAGTGAATATAGTCTGTTTCTTGTACATTGAATAACTCTTTCAACAAATACTAAGGTTTATTACATTATTAAATCATGTTACTTTTTTAACGGTAAAAGGCCTCTGGTTTAGTTATAAAATCTTCTTTAAAAGTCTGAAAAGACAAAAAAATGTACCTGTCTAAACGATTTGAGTGGAGAGAAGTTAAAAAGTTTATTATAAGGTTATAAAGAAGTATCCACCTGAATATGAATTGTGTTTTTGCCCATGCCTGCCTGTTCTTTGTATTGCGTCAGATCAATAGAGCTGTATGTCATAACTATGTCCACATATAATATTTGTCCACAGAGGGCTCACAAGTACCTGGTGAGCAAAGCGAAGTCCAACTCCAACCTGAGGCTCTTTAAGAGTCAGCTGCGTTTGATCTGGTTCCACATGTACCACAGGCAGAGAAACGCAGGGTGAGATGCCCAAACAGCAGCAGATGATCATGCCTGTTTGTTGAATTCATCATAGAATCTGTGTGTGTACAGAAAGAAATCAAGGGATTTACCATGATTGTGCAAGAAGTTATGTCATTGTTTCTAAGTAATATTTTATTTTGTTTGGTTTCTCTGAACTTAAACATCGACCAGCCTGGACTCCTGTGGATTCGAGCATGTGTTTGTTGGAGAGACAAGATCTGGAACAGATATCATCGGTTTTCACAACTGGATCCAGTTCTACCTGCAAGAAAAGAGCACAAACTTGGACTACAAAGGGTACAAGGCCAGGAATCATGACTTAGTGAGTATTACAGTTCATCAGACAAAGGGATGCCTTTCTTTCCGCATAACATAACCGGTTGTCTCTGCCTTTATTCCTTTATTCTACTTAATTAACCTTCATGTGTATCTGCCCTCAGCCCGATCAAGACGACCACGTTCTGAACCTCCAGTTCAGCTGGCACGGTTTGGTGAAGCCAGTTGGCAGCGCCTTCATCGGGACGAGCCCTGAGTTTGAGATGGCACTCTTCACCATCGTCTTCCTCATGAACACAGAGAGGAGCACCACAGTGCTGGTCAACATCGACCAGTGTCAACTGGAGCTGGTGGTCATCAGACAAGGACGCTCCCTCGGGACGGCGTACCCAAAACTGCTCAGCAGCAACAGCAGACATGTTCAGCGGCAGCACTCACACTGATGTGGAGGATCTACTGACACAAAGTGATACTCGCATTATAATGTTCCTGCCCAACAAGCTGAGGCACAAATGTACGGCGGTGTAGTTAAGACGCCACATTTCTATAATTTTTGTCAAGACCAATGTAAACTTTTTTGTCGTAAAAAAGCTATTTCAATAAAGTAATTGATGGTTTTGAAAATCAAATATTTGTTGTATTAATTAAATGTCCTTTAATTTATTTTTTGTTATACATTTAAATCACTTTATTATACTGATTTAATGAATTTAGTTTTAAGTATGTGGAAAAAACACTCAAATCATTGTCTTTAGTAAAAGTGGCAGTAACATAATGAAGTACTTTTACATTTATTTTATTTTTTTATTAAATTATATTATTGTAAATAATTTACCTAAAATGTTCTCAGGTATCAACAAAGTATTCTTTTTAAATGAAGGATTGGAAGGAAGAGTGTTACATTATTGATGTATTAACATATGAGCAGCATTTTAACGCTGCAGCTAGTAAGTACAAATGCTAAAATTTCTATTTCTTTGTTAAAAATGTTCCAATGAAATCTTTTGACAGCGAGGTCTGTGGATTACTCACAGTAGAGCTACTCTTGTCTTTTGAGTAACGTTCAAGTAACAAGTCTTCATAAGCCAGTTGCAACACAAGCTGCAATGCATGGTCTGCCTGCCCTATCCAAATAACCTATATTATTCTGGGGTTTTATCAGGTGAAAACCTGAGACTATTTATGCTTTTAGTTTTTTTTAAAGTTAAGCATCAAGTAAGTCAAGTCCAAGTCCAGTTCTGATTCTGAGTTTCTGGAAAAGTGCAGTGGCAGCAGAAGTTTCACCAACCTGGACAAATAAAACCAAGTGAGAACATTTTGCATTTAATTTAATTAAATTTTTATGTTTTTGTATTTATTAATTTGGTCAATTGTCTGTTTATTTGGCCATTTTCCGCAATACTAATAAACGAATACATTCCCACAAATCTTAATTCACATTTAAAGTACCAGTGCTTTGAATCAATAACGTGCCTAGGTTTACCAAATTTGTTTGTGCGTTAGGTTCATACTGATGTTCACAGACACTTGCCAGATAACCATACCTACAAACATGCATACAAGAATCTCTATACCCGATTATTGCACGATTTCCTTCAGCAGCAGAAAATGACAGAAGGGCGGAACAACTTTCTTTTGTTCCGCCCGCACGGACGTTTTACAGTGGAACACATGAGAGGGAAGCATGCTGCAGCGACTTCCGACGAGAAAGTATATCAACATTGACAGTATGAACAGAGTCTTATGTGTTTACTATTGAGCAGTAGAAATAACCATGGAGGTACTTGGAGGAGAGTTTTGTGACATGACTCCTCAGGAGCTGGCGGCTCCTGTCAACACTATAGCGGTGAGTTGAGAGGAAATTAAGCCCGAAAGTTTCACACCACGAGTGGAGAAGCTAATGTTAGCATGGTGGCTATCACGACAGACAAAACATAACAAACAGCTTGTGGAGTGCTATATGAACCTAAACCACAGGCAGTGTGTCAGTTATAGTGTCACACCTATTGACATGTTTGTCATTTTTGCAAATTGAAGACATTCTGAAAACTTAACTTGCGGTTGCAGAATAACAAAGATTTTCAAGCTCAATGCTCTCACTGCTGGTTAATGACAAGAGTCCAGTGGAACCTGATGTGTTATTTTATGTCTTTTTATTTTTTACAGGAAAAATGGAAACTGTTACCTGCCTTTCTAAAGGTAACATACCAACATTTATCCATCTGCTGTGTACCCCAAATATCCCATACTGAATGTTATCCTACATGTAGTTTATAAATCCTCTATTATGATATATGTAGCCTGATTTTATATTGTGATGTGATAGTGAAGTTACTGTTAAATTAACATATATTTTGTTAATGGATGAAATGATCAGAGTGTTTCTGTCTTTAATCTAGTGAATGAAATGCTTCAGGTTAAATCAAAATTTCACTAAAATCATGGATTTTCAACGTTGCCAACAATAGCCTAACACACTGAGAAATATTTAAGGGATAGATGCTTATAATTTGCAATTCATTGTTTTTATATATATTTTTTTTAATAAATCAAAAACAGTATTTATTTCACCATGGACATTTTTTGTTTCTGCGTCATTGTTTGACCTGTTCAATCTGTTTTCCAGGTGAAAGGTCTGGTGAAGCAGCACATCGACTCGTTCAACTATTTTATCAATGTTGAGGTAAAACACAAATCCAAGTGTGTACAGCTGAGTGTGTGTACAGCTGTATCTTTATGTATATATGTTCATGTTGATTATGTCTGGTTTTCCAGATAAAGAAAATTATGAAAGCAAACGAGAAGATCACAAGTGATGCTGATCCAATGTGGTACCTCAAGTAAGTCACATGAACATCGTCGTTTGGGTTAACTGACATTAATCTTACACTACAGACATACATGTAGCAGCTTGTGTTGAAAATAGTTAATGATGTTTTTAATATTTATATATGTTTTCCTTGCAGATACCTAAATATCTACGTTGGCATGCCTGATGTTGAAGAAAGCTTCAACGTAACCAGACCAGTATCTCCTCATGAAGTGAGCTCAGTTTGTTGTGTAATGTTAAGTAAAAATTATGAACCTATGTTGGCAGAAAAGTTTGTGTAGCTGCAGTTCAACATATTTTTTTTCAGTGGAGACAATTAGTTTTTTTTGCTTATCAGAGATAATTTGCCAATTGACAGATAAGTAATGGTCAAAAATTTTCATATTTGCAAAAATGTCAAATATTTGCAGGTTGCAGCTTCTTGTATGTGAGAATTTTCTCTGTTTCACATCATTTTTAATTAAGCGTTTTGAATTGATCAAACAAAAGCAATGTGATGACACATATTTGGTTCTAGAAACTTAAAGTATGAAGCACATTTTTCACTATGTTTTGAGATTTCATTGATTAAATGATGAATCAATTGTTTAAAAAAAACATGAGTTCTAGCCCTGATAGGTATATTTGGTAATTATGTAAAAATATATTAACCCATGATGACATCAAATGTCAGAACATCTCACTCATTGTTCCTGTTGTTTTTACAGTGTCGTCTCAGAGACATGACCTACTCAGCGCCCATCACAGTGGACATAGAGTACACTCGTGGCAGTCAGAGAATCATCCGCAATGCACTGCCCATCGGAAGGTATCATAATATCACAGTGTCACATTTTGCCCAGATTTAATTTATGACCTTCAGAGTCAAAACTTTACAAGCCACAGAGACATTTCACCAGTCTGGATACAACATCTTTCAGTCACCGTTAATTCTGGTCCCCTTTTAATTTATCTTAAATGTATACTTCAACTCCCAAAATGACCATTTGTATATCAATTACTCACCCTGTGTTACCTTGAATTTTTGAGTTTTTCTTGAATGCCTTCTCAGTGAACCAAAAATTTGAAAACTGAGAAAAGTCTTACTCATTAGTGCAAGGAGAGCACAAGCACGACACTGTGCGGAAGTGTTTAAAATAGGAAGGTTTGACAAAGATACATATGCAAATGAGACTTTGATTACACTGCATGTGTTGTTTGAGAGTTTCAACAGATGTTTTTGTATAGTTTTGCTGTTGTTAAACACAGCCACCATTTACTTCAATTAATTCTAAGCTCATTTTTTTTTCTTTGTTCACCGTGGAGGCATTTTTTTTTAAGTTAACACAAGGTGAGTAATAGATATATAAATGGTAGTTTTGGTGGTGAAGTATTCCTACAACTCTTTCGCCTGCTAATTTTTTTCAGAGAGCTTGATGATGATAAGCTATTATCTCACAGTTTAAGTTTTTGTCCATAATGGATACAAAACAATCTGTATATACAGTATAATATAAGAATATATACAGTACAAGTATAAATTCAGGCTCTTGTTAATAATGTATTTAACTCTGCTTTGCCTCAGGATGCCAATCATGCTGCGTAGCTCAAACTGTGTTCTCACAGGAAAGACGCACATTGAGGTTTCTAAACTCAATGAATGTCCTCTGGATCCAGGTATACAAAGGATTACACTGAATGAGAGCATTAACACATCCTCACAATTATCAGTACAGTTTAATTTTTGTATTTGTGATTTATACACTCCATGTGGTATTTCTGCACAGGGGGTTATTTCATTGTAAAAGGTCAGGAGAAAGTGATTCTGATCCAGGAACAGCTGTCCAAGAATCGAATCATTGTGGAGCAGGACAGGAAGGGTGCAGTTGGAGCCTCAGTTACCAGGTACTGTAACAACATCTCCCCTAATCATCCATTCAGTGAGTTTTTAAAAAGGCAGTTCCATTAATAATACTAGCACAGATTGCAGGATTTAAAGGCAACTGCTTGTGAAACACACACAACCTCAAAAAACTAAAATATTAAAAAGACAATGTCAGTCTCAAATGTCCAAACAGTTCTTGAAATGTTGACTTTTCATTTTTACCCGTAGCACCATTTGCATTTCTAAAAATCTACATCCAGAAAGTCTCTTTAGATGTTAACAGAACGGAATACTGTGTGGGTTGTGTGTAGATTTACCTTCAGGAAATAAATAGTTCTGCTTAAAGTTAAACTTTCACCAATTTTATGAAATTAAAAATGTTTTGCTATTTTAGTCATATGGGAACTAACAGTATGTAGATTATTTTTCTAATAATCTACAACAGAGGATTTTTTATTTGCATTTATCATCATAAAGTCTCCTCGCGTTATTCTGATCTGCAGGGATGGAATAAGAGTGTAAAGCATCAACACTTATCAGGAGCAATTCAAATGAATGTGCACGATAAACAAAGCAGGGATCCACTCATAAAAAGCTGCTCAAAAGCGCTACTGAAGGTCAAATACTCCACATAGCACCATTTAATACCTGAAATTTTGAAGTTGCGAAAATGATATAATTATATGTTACTTTTGTTTCCATAAGTTTCCAGTTCTTATATCATTGTGACATTGTTTGCTTTCTTTATCAAACCTTCTGTTTCTTCACCTGCTCTCAATTTATTATTGAAATCTTTTCTTCAATTTCAGCTCCACCCATGAGAAGAAAAGCAGAACGAATATGATTGTCAAACAAGGCAGATTCTACCTCAGACACAACACGCTGTCAGAAGACGCTCCGATTGCCATCATTTTCAAGGTGAAAGAGTTGTTGATGGTTAAACTGACACATCAACGTGATACTGAACTTCCAGTAGAGGGTGCTACAACACAGCTAGATGAGTTGTTTATACTGATGTTGTTTTAGTCTGCTGAATTATCTCCAGTAGATGATTTCACACAACATAAACAATACATGTCCCATTTCATGAGAGGTTTCTGTTGCACGTTAGTGTGCAGGTAGCAGTCAGTAGTTTCAGTAGTACTTCATCAGATCCATGTTCATGTGTCGTCCTTCACTCTAAATGAAAATGTCAGTTAGCCAGCTGGCATCATTAACTCCTTTTCCCACTGAGGACAAATCTCTCCAAACTTGTCAACTTCTGAGAGTTGAGTGTTTGGAGCTGAAGTCATTATCTGCAGCACAAAGTTTGCATGCTGGCTCTGTTTACAGTGCACTTGTATATCTTGGGTGAATTCTTTCCCCTTCCCTTCCCGTGTTTGGCTGCAGAAACAACATTTGAGTTAGAAAAAAGTGTGGGACAGACGGATCAGTTCCCACAGCTTCACATTTCCATAAACAAATGTCAGACAACCTTATGACTCCCAGTTCACCTCGCCGTCTACCAACACTGCTCCTCCTTATGCCTCCTGGCTCACCTCTTGTTCCAGTTACTAGTTACAAAATGTCTACTTTGTGTGCACATCACATCATTTCTATGGTCTTCATGTAGTTACATAAATTATATCTTTATGAGTCCACACTTGTAACTCTAATCTAACTTTCCATCACACGCTCTTTTCTGGTCGTTCACACAGGGTATGGGCGTAGAGAGTGACCAGGAGATAGTGCAGATGATCGGTACGGAGGAGCATGTCATGGCCAGCTTTGCCCCGAGCCTGGAGGAGTGTCAGAAGGCCCAGATCTTCACACAGACTCAGGTACGTCAGTGGTCTATGTGTGGTTGAAGTTATTATCCTCAAAATATAGGAAAACTCAGATTTTTACACATAAGAGTCATTTAAGTAGTTAAGGGGAATCCTACTAAGCCTTAAATTATCTTTTTATCTAGATTTACAAAGCTAACAAAACATACAAGTCTTGATCAAGCATTGTTTAAAAAACAAACATGCGCAAATGATGAAATTACAACTGCTAATTATAATATATGATCATAAATAAATCATTCAGTACACAGAAATAAGAAGACAAAAAAGAGAGTCCACTAAAACACAAGTACATGATTAAAAAAAAAACCCTGAGTAGAACCAGAGCTTTAAGGTTTACCTTGAATATATTCAGTTCACTAAAGAAAAAAAAATCACGAACAAAAGAGGAGGATCTTTTAAGTCTAAGAAAATAACCCTGATGTTTTCAAGGTTTTCTCAGCCTGAACTTGAGAAGTTAAACAGAGCCATTGTGCTACAAACTGTTGGACTTTGAAGGGAGTTTGCATTTACCAGGCAGAATGGGCAAGTAAATGGATGCAATTTGTTGCATTATGGGAAATGTAGGGTCCAGCATTTAAACATCAGGATATCTCGTCCTGGGCTGCATTGATTTTGACCTTATAACCCTTTTTTTGTTAAATGAGTTGTTCAACATATTGGGAAATACACTTAGTAGTTTTCTTGCTGAAAGTTAGATAAAATGATTTATATCACTCATGTTTGTGCAGTAAATATATAAACTGACAGCAGATTAATTTAGCTTTACATAAAGACTTGAAACAGGGGAAAACAGTTAGCCTTGCTCTCTCCAACGATAAGAGAATCAGCCTACCAGCACCTCCAATGCTGTGTTCACACTACAATCGACAAAAGCAACTAAATGGCCAAGTGTACATTGTCGGTGAGTTGCTGTTAAAGTGTCGCTCAAGTGCTCTTTGAAGTAGTTCAATAGCTCTGGGAACTGACTAATGGCATTTTTGTAGATGGAACAGAACAAGTTTAAACAAACACATGTGATTGGTTGATGCTTCCCGCGTCATTGAAAGAAGTCAGGACCAGCCCAACTTTGATTTGTAGCACGTCACACATAGACAAGTGTCGGGCTTCAGTTTGTAGCTTCATGTCAATGGCTTCCATTAAAAATGACTTGTAACCTGTTGTTTTGTCGCTCTAGTTAAGTGTGAATGCAGCATAAAGCTTACCGTACTAATTAGAGTCTCTGCTGGTCGCCTGGCAACCTCACAGGAACAACAAGACTCAGGAAGTCACGTTACCCCCAGTAGATCCAGTACTAGAGGCGGGCTAGCTTTTCACCCCAGTCTTTGTGCTAAGCTAAGCTAATTGCCTTCATATTTAGCATACAGACCTAACAGTGGTCATCTTATCATCTGACTCTCAGCAAAGAAGTGAATTAGCATATTACTGAAAATGGCAAAATATTGATGATAATTTCCACACAAAAAAGTATATATCATGACTCGAAGAATTGAACGTTGTTGAAAGCAATAACTGTCCTTCTGTTATAAAATTGCATGAGACTCTCTAGCTAGTGAGGATATTTTGTTGAACAAGCTCATTTTGCTAGTTTTTAAGTTACAGTGTAATTCTCAGTATAATTCATTTAGACAACAGAATAGGTAGAATGATAACATCATTACAGTATGATTCAGCTGGAAGTCAATAAACGGTGTTATTGAATTATCAGCCAGCCATAATATGCCCATTAACTCCGTCTGAAGAGCAGGATGTTGTTGTACAGACACGGAAACAAGCGGCTCCTGTCTGTTGACAGAAGGTATTTTCTTTGTCTCTGTGATCTGATGACTAAGGTTTTGTCTTACCAGCCAGTCAAGTAATGCTTTGGGTAGTTTATTCAGGAGGCCTGCGTGTTTTCTTTGACATCTACAGATGAATGCAATCGCCCAATTTGTTTTTCATAAAGATTATGTTGTTAGAGGAACCGCTGATGCATTGATGAGGCCATATTTGCCTCCTAGCAACCAGTCTCCGCCGCTCTCATGTTCCTCTGTCTGCCAGCCTCCATGATGTCTTTTCATGGTATTCATTGGGTCATTGTATTGTGCACAATGAGGCCTAAATCTATATAATTAAAGGCAGATAAGGCTTACGAAACATTGTTATCAGATTATGATAAGTAATCTGCCTAAACTAAATTTGACTATCATCTTTTCTTTCTAGTGATATATACCTAGAAATCAGATTTGATTATTTCATCAATTAATAAATATGAATATATGACATTACAATATGTATGTATGTATGTATGTATGTATGTATGTATGTATGTGTGTGTGTGTGTGTGTGTGTGTGTGTGTGTGTGTGTGTGTGTGTGTGTGTGTGTGTGTGTGTGTGTGTGTGTGTGTGTGTGTGTGTGTGTGTGTATATATATATATATATATATATATTATTTTATATTTTTTTTTTTTTTTTTTTTTTTTTATTAGACAATTACTTTTTCTACGCTGTTGACATGAGGGTATTTAAGTGTACAAAATATATATATTTAGAGAGAGAAATTTATTTAGTGCATTGCGGATACCAGGGTGGGTGGTCTTGCCAAAAGTCTTCAGCCTCATTATCCTCTGACCTTCTATAGATAAGTAGAGGGCTCCAGAGAAACACTGACTTGCGTGTGTGTGTGTGTGTGTGTGTGTGTGTGTGGGTGTGTGATTTTGATTCACTTGACCTCCCACAAGCCTGATACATGTGTTTTCTGTGCTCTTTTTCTAGAAAATTCCACACATGTTAATCATTTTACAATCAGCCTCAAACACACTAACACCAAATGCCTTTAAATACAAAACTATTGACCATTTCTGGGAAGTGAACCTCTATAAATTTTGTATACCAAATTAAGTTTGTTCTTAGCATTGAATATCAAAAACTGTCAAATATCAAAAGTTGCAGGGCTTCAACGGGAGAGAAAAAATACCAATAATACTTTAATAAAAGTACTGAAAGTTTGCATTTAATGCCTGATCAGTATCATAGACTTTCTGACTTATTCTTTCTTTGATCCAATATTCCCTGAAATAAATTTAATTTCAGAATATATTTAATAACAGCAAAGCTCTTTATGTTAACACTGATGCATTAAGTTGTGTCTTAAACTTTTTAAACCCTTCTAGATCACATATGATTCTTGACACTTGTCACCCTAGTGGTTACATTTATTGATTGTTTTTTATTTATTTACTTGTTTTATGTTTTTGTCAAGGTCTTATAGCTAAGAGGTTGGATTGGGTGCTTTTTGCAAATGTTAAGCATTTTAGATAAAATTTGTTAAAAGAAAACTTTATTTTTCCCAAACTAATACAAATATTTTATGGGATGTTTTTTGTGTGTCACATCCGTACCAACATCAACACTTGGCACTCCCTGACCTCGGCTGTATCTGCTGCTCTGTGTTTCAGGCTCTAAGGTACCTCGGGAATAAAGTGCGAAGGCAGCGCATGTGGGGAGGTCCCAAGAAGACCAAGATGGAGGAGGCCAGAGAGCTTTTGGCGTCTCTTATCCTCACACATGTGCCGGTATGTTGGTAAACAGACAGACAAGAATCACAGCGTGTATTCAGTACATTCCACAAATTGTAATCATTGTGTTTTTTGTCTGCAGGTCAAAGAGTTTAACTTTCGGGCAAAGTGTATCTACCTGGCTGTGATGGTTCGGAGAGTGATCCTGGCTCAAGGGGAGAACAAGGTGGACGACAGAGATTACTATGGCAACAAACGTCTCGAGTTGGCTGGACAGGTAAGCCTCCATGTGGTCTCATTTATTGCTGGTGTAATGCAATATTTAATCTGCCATTGACTCAGTCGGTCTTATATTTTTCACATTGCATGACAAAAACACACAGGTCCATGTAGTTCGTTTTATTTGTTAATTTGTCAACGGATCAACAGGGAATCAGTTCTGACATTAAAATACACCCTGTTGATCTGGATGTTCATAATTGAAAGGTATTCTCTACCTTTTCTTTACTCATAGAGCTACTAGAAAACAAAACGGGCGTCATACTGATGAATAATACACGTGTGGAAAAGAACAAATATTGCTCACGTGCTTTAGTGTGAATGGGTCACAGCACTGGACCAAAGGACAGCGGCTGCTCCAGCCCCGATCGCTCACCTGCATCTTTGTCCCTGCCTCCTTCTTTTAATAAAACTCTCATTATTTCTATTCAGCTTTGTTTTTCCCTTTTTTGTTTTCAACCCCCCTTCCTGTATTTCAGCCTGGCTTTGTCAGGAGAGAGATATGCAGTGGTACCAAAATCCAGAGGCTGTGGAAGCATGGGGATTTTTCAGCACCGTGACAATAGAATTGCTGCCTTGACTAGAGCGATTGAGCTAATCCGCAGGCCCGGCTCTGATAATGTAATTACTGCTGTCTTAAGGCCTTTAATTTCCCCCCCAACCTGCTCTGTATAAGGAGCAGGAGATGGAGGAGGGGGGGGGGACAGACCCCTCTTTCAATAGGGGGCTTACACACTAACAACGCCAGCAATCTCCTCACTCTCCAATTATGGTTCCCTGACATTCAACTAATTGGCCTGGCTGCGCAACGGAAGCTTAATTTCTTTATTAATTTTAAGCAGCGCTGCCTGTTTGTTTTTGATGTATGCTAATGCACAGGGTGGGTGGGGGTTGTGAGAGAGGTTGCCTCCTGTAGGCCTGGCGGAGGAGGACACAGACCTGGGACCGAGGCCAGGTCAGGCTTATCAGTGAGCCGGCACACCTGGTTATTAAATCTGACTGTAAACACACCTCAGCACTGATTAAAGGCAGGAACAGATGTGAGGTGCCAGAAGATCTGAGAGTCTGATTATGAAGAAACAATGACAACTCTCTGAAATGACTGTTCTTACTCAACATCCTGGCTGGAGACGTGACAATTGAATAATATCAATCAAAAACATTGTCACTGATGATTGTGTCTCTCTGTCTCAGCTCCTGTCTCTGCTGTTTGAAGATCTGTTTAAGAAGTTCAACTCTGAGCTGAAGAAAATCGCTGACCAGATCATCCCCAAGCAGAGAGCAGCTCAGTTTGATGTGGTGAAGCACATGCGGCAGGATCAGATCACCAACGGCATGGTCAATGCCATATCCACTGTGAGTGTGCGCCATTCATAAACCATAAATATTAAGAAATTATTAATAGAAAGGAAGCACCTGACCCCTCGATGAACCACATTTAAAACCTTATGCCATCAAACATCTGTCCTACTGAAGCACATTAAGCAACAAACAGAGTCACTGTCTGCTCCGTCTCTATGAACACTCAACGCTCAGACTACTATTTGGTGATTAAGTAATGATAAATGTATTTTTATGTGAACAGTCGTTAGTTACTTACACAAACTAAGTTACCCCAACACTACCAGTAGAAGAGGTAAAGCAAAACGTGAATGAACAGAGTAATCTAGTTGATTGCATTTATTATTATTTCCGACAACGTTTTATTCTGTTTTGTTTTGTAATTGTGTACATTCAGTCTTTTTTTTTTTTTTAAATATATATACAATGCAGACATAAATAGATGTATATAAAAAAGTATGAAGCTAAAATCCAGTTTATGCTCACAGAAAGAAAATAATATCTCTTAATTTAAATGGGCATCATCTGAGCTGAGGCCTCAGACCTCTACACAACGCAGATAGCTTTTCATGACTATGAAGGCTGAGTCATTGCATGAATTTGATATGTGGCACAGCAGTTCTTAGTCACAACAACACGGTCCAATCACAGCAGAGTGAGTTAGTTGTAATTTAATCGTGCATCTTTCGCCCCTTCAATTGGAAAGCTTTAAAAGCAAAAGAATACTTGTTTTAAGTGGAATTAATATGATAATCCTAAATCTTTTAGTTCATTTTTTTGTCCATGAAAAGTGTATTAATAGGCAGATTAATTAATAATAGTGATTTATTTTGTCCACAGGGCAACTGGTCTCTAAAAAGATTCAAGATGGACCGTCAGGGTGTCACCCAGGTCTTGTCTCGTCTCTCTTTTATTTCAGCTCTCGGCATGATGACCAGGATCTCCTCCCAGTTTGAGAAGACCAGGAAGGTCAGCGGGCCACGCTCCCTGCAGCCGTCACAGTGGGGCATGTTGTGTCCGTCTGACACACCTGAGGGAGAGGTGAGTGAGCTGCTGCAGCCACACTTCACCTGTTCCTGCAGGTCCAGTGACGAGGTTACGCTAACAGTTCTCCATGTTGAATATCTGCTAAATGCTGATATCAGAGTAAAAGTATGCATGGAACATGCAGGGCTGAAATGAGCCACATGGTACAGTGTTACAGCTCTTGCCTTTTTGAAAACATCAGTAGATGTCCACTAAATATGGTTGTAGATTGATTTGGTGTGGTTGTCACAAAACGCGTGGTTCATTATTGTTGTTTTGTATGCAACATTATACGGTGTTAATTGGGTCATTTATTAGGTGTTGATAATGATGAAAATTGTGACGAAATCATATATCGAGATATCCTGATACACAATTAAGTTGTCTATATTGATAATAACAAGCAAATACTACCTAAAATATCTCTGAAAATCTGGTTATTTTGCATTAAATCAGAAAATTATCAGTTTCTTTCATTTGTCAAGTATTAAATTCACACAAGAATAGACAAACCATGTGGTTATTCATATAGTTTTTATTTATTGAATTACCAGAAGAAAATTCTACATTGTGATTTAAGTTGTCATTGAGATATGAAATAACCTATATCGTGATGGAAGATTTTTGCGATATGGCCAGTCCCTCGTGCAAATACAAAGAAATGTAAATTTCTATATAACATAGTATCTTCTAATGGTTTATAACATTGTTTTGGTTTGTAGGCCTGTGGTCTGGTGAAGAACTTGGCTCTGATGACCCACATCACCACCGACATGGAGGACGGTCCGATCATCAAACTGGCCTTCAATCTGGGAGTAGAAGATGTCAACCTGCTGTGTGGAGAGGAGCTCTCCTACCCAAGCGTCTTCCTCGTCTTCCTCAATGGTAAAACTCCTCCGCATCACTGCTGCCTAATTAATAAATAAACACAAAGAGAACTAACAGTGGATGCTGTTGCTTTAGATCACTTGAAAAGAAAGTTTAATCCTCCCTGTTTTGAATGCATTGCTTCTGAACATGAAGGGAAAATATTCTGTTTAGTTTACAGAAAGCAATTTTGTATTTTGCAGGGTGGCTGATAAGTCATTAATTTCATGGCAGCAGTAGGTATTATTCTTGAGTCAGAACTTGGCCCCTTAATTACTGTATATGTTTGTCTCACCACTGATAACTGTCAAATTATATTAGCTGCCATACCATTTAATTACTTGGTAGCAGCAGGTGTCAAAGCCCTTCAGAGTGTGTTCCCTGCAAATGTGCCCTCACACAGAGGCATAGCACAGTGTCTCCTCTGTTCTCCACTCATTTGTCTGTCAGACTTGATATGAACAAACCCCTGCAGGCAGCCTGAGCTCGGCTTTCACCAGCCGATGAGGTTCAGAGAACATTACTGTATACGCATGCTGATTCTCTTTTTCTTTCCATATAAAGTTTGCTTTTTCACTCAAAATTTAACCAATAAGCTGAATTTGCTCAGTGTCTTACTCCCATAGTACCTTGAGTTAACTGTTTCACTTCTTATGAACACAATTATTCTTAAATAGAAGAAGTTACATTTTCTTTCAATCGACTTCTTCATTTAGCTCTAGTCTAAAACACTCCTATTATAGGCACAAATGCCAAACATTTCTGTGATCCAGCTTTTCTTACTTTGATCTGATGTCAAACAATATATTTGCATTTAAGACGGTCGCATGGACAACATTAGCAATTTGAAAACGTCACATTGGATTCTGAGAAATTGTGATGGGCATTTTTACCCATTCTCTGAAATTGTGTAGACAGGATGATTAATTACAGTCCTACTTTACGCCCGGGCCACACTGTCGTCGTGAGCAGGGCGTGACAGCTACCTCGCTGTAATGCTGCAACTCGCCTACGTGTGGTTTTTACACAGACAGCTTTTTCTGCTGCGGTGCTGCTGCTGCCGCTGCCAGCCCTTTCTTTCTTTAGATAATTATCATCTCATAATGGCCAACAATAATAGAATGTATAATTTAATTTAATTATAAGTGTTAGTTTTACTTGATTTTAGAAAGAAAAAGGTTAAGAAGCATGTGCTCATTTGTAAATGATGATAATAATAATAATAATACACAATTAAAAGGCAGTTATCTATTAATTTATGGAGTTGTGCAAGTCCCTGCATTCCCACAAACTCCTGCAAATAATTCAGAATGAAAGCCTCGTGTTAACAAATTAAGGGATTCTATTTACGGAAAAATGTTTGAGCTTTTATTTTGAAACGGAATATGGACGTGTTGAGTTACAAATTAATATTTACTTTGACGTTCTACAGATAACGAATTTGAAACTGTAGTAACTTTTTATGTCTAAAGATCACTTTCACAAATTATCTTTGCTGTGGACCAAGAGGCATTGTGCCCCGGGCGTTAAACACAAACACAACCTGGAAACAAATACATTAACTAAACACATCAATCCTCTTGTCAAATGCTTGATCAGAAAGAAAAAGGCCCTAATCAAAGCGGAATCATTCTAAAGTGTTTTTTCCGAGGTGCAGGAGTAACTCACTTGTAGGTAGCTGGACAAAAGATATCTTCATGTTCAAGACTGATACCAGGATATGTTGAAAGGCGATGGTGGGTTACAGTACTTGAATGTTTTTGTAGTTAAAGCATGTCAATTATCTCTGTCTGTATTATGTCGACAGGTAACATTCTCGGTGTGATTCGAGATCAACACAAGCTGATCAACACCTTCAGACTCATGCGCAGGGCCGGTTTTATCAACGAGTTTGTGTCAATCTCCACCAACTTGACCGACCGCTGCGTCTACATCTCTTCTGATGGAGGACGTCTCTGCAGGTGGGCAGGTTTAAACCTGGACTGATGCATAAGGCATTTAAAAAGCATGAAAAATAAATGCTATGGGATGCATTCTGTAATGCAAAAATTAGACTACTTCAGTCAGACCTTTGTACAACACAATCACATTTTCTTACTCAGGAAGTTTGAATTATTTGCTTAATTTAAAGTAGCAAAATGTATTAACCTTTCATAATTTGTCCTCCTGGTGTGGTGATGTTTAATAACAAAGAATATGTCAAACCTCTCTCAGTAGTTTGACAGCTTTCTGCTTCGTTCTATGCTGTTGTTCTCCATCAGGCCGTACATCATAGTGAAGAGGGGACAGCCGATGGTGAAAAACAAACACATTGAAGATCTGTCACAGGGCTACAGGTGAGGCTGGGAGTCAGGAGGTTTCAAGAACCTATTTGTGTGCAGATAATCATATATATTTAAAGAGCAGATTGTAACTTAAACACACTTTTTTGCCTCCAGAACCTTTGAAGACTTTCTTCATGAGGGCCTGGTGGAGTACCTGGATGTGAATGAGGAGAACGACTGTCACATCGCCCTTTATGAACACATGATTAGCAAGTGAGTGGCACCCAATGCACCTGACACGGTCAGAAAATGGGAAAATGTTCTCCTGATTTGTTTCTGTCATTCAACGCACTGCTTTCACTGCCTCTTCTATTTGTTTTGTTTTTTTCATTTTCCTGCAGAGTCACAACCCACTTGGAGATTGAGCCCTTCACGCTGCTCGGGGTGTGTGCCGGCCTCATTCCCTACCCCCACCACAACCAGTCGCCCAGGAACACCTACCAGTGTGCTATGGGCAAGCAGGCCATGGGTAAGATTCAGCTGAGCAGGTAGCTTCAGTCACCAGGCAGGTCTTTAAACTGTAAAGATCTCAAATCCTTTCTCAAACATCCTCCACACAGCGACAGTGTTTACTTCTGTGCATGCATACACGCAAACACAGATACTGACAGTAATTTAATCTTACATCAAGACTATTCTTAAGCCTCCTAAATCTGCTGGTTCAGAGTTTAGAGTTTTATTTGCACAAGTTAAAATCATTCAACAGGACATTAGAATAACAAAAAGTATAGATACAAGCAGCCTGCTGGTTCGTCTCCCCCAAAACTCTGCTACTGCGCCACTTCTTGTCAGAATACATTTGTATGTGTGATTGAGTGTTTTTTCTCTATGTGTGTGTTAGTGTGTGTGTATGCGCATGGACATCAAACATGGGGCGCTTGCGTAGGTCCTCTATTGTGCTGTGTGTGTGCGGAGGCCCTTTCCCTGCCAGTCACCCAGAGTGTCATTAGCAATTCATTGTGTCTGCTCTGGCTGTGCTCGGGGGGTCAGTGTGCTCAGCTGCGAAAGACCACAGAGTGCGCACCCGCAGCTCCTTGGTAACCAAAACTTCCCCAAGCGGCCCTGCTAACATTCGTAAGAGCTGCGGTCAATCCCCCCACCCCCACCCCTTTACCTCCGTCCGTCACCTCCTCCCCTCCCCCCGTTATTAGAAAAACACAGACTGGAACTATATTTGGCCCAATATCCTCTGCGTTGTCTGTTTTGTGTGGACAGCGCTATACATGTGCAAATCTGGTTGTGTAGCTCGGGCCTATTATCACCGACTCTGTGCTTGTAGCCTGATTGTGAAGTAATAGCATCTGACAAATGTCAAGGCTTCCAGGGAGGCCAGACTTCATGCCATAACTGAGCCCGCTCCTCAACTCCACTGCTCTGAGGTGGTGCTAACCAGGCCCACCCCGACCCACCCAACAGGAGGATTTACCACATGTAATCTGCTCATAATTGATTTAAAGACTGTTTTGTTCATTGACGGCACTGGGCCAAAATCTTCTATCAGAATACAGGTCATTTCATGTCTCAATAACAATGTATATCACTACGTAGCATGTGTTCTGGTTATTTGATAGATTGTCTTTATAAAATAACATGTTTTTTGTATCGTCGTATGTGACTTTTATACTTGACAAATGAAAGTAACAGAGTATTTGCTCCTTTAATTAGGAACTTTAGAGCAAAATGATGAGATTTTCTAAGATCTTTGAGGTGGTATGTGCTTGTTATTGTCAATTTAGACAATGTAATTGATTATCATGATATCTCGATATATAAATCAATCACAATATGATTATATTGAAAGACGGTAAATTATCATATTGGATTATTGCCGAGCATTACATTTACTCAGGAACTTTGAAAATAATGATACAAACTGCAGTAAACATTAACAAGATAGTTCCATATATCCATAAACATATTCATTCAGAGAGTCACGGAAGTAAATTCTTCATGCAAAAGCAGAGAGCATTCATCTCGCTGCTCCTCTCTTCAGGTACTATTGGCTACAACCAGAGGAACCGCATCGACACTCTGATGTACCTGCTGGCGTACCCTCAGAGGCCCATGGTCAAAACGAAAACCATCGAGCTGATTGACTTTGAGAAGCTGCCTGCTGGTCAGAACGCCACTGTGGCCGTGATGAGCTACAGCGGCTACGACATTGAGGACGCTCTGATCCTCAACAAAGCCTCGCTTGACAGAGGTGACGGAGCATGATTTAACTTTCACAGGATTTTAGCGTTTTTATCTTAATTTTTAATTGGATTTGAATTCCAACCACCTGTTCAGGTCTCAGACAACTAATCCTAATCTCCATGTTTCCAACAGGATTTGGACGGTGCCTGGTCTATAAAAACGCTAAGTGCACGCTGCGGCGTTACACCAACCAGACCTTTGACAAGGTGATGGGGCCCATGCTGGATGCTGCCACACGAAAGCCCATCTGGAGGCACAGCATCCTGGATGCTGACGGCATCTGCTCCCCTGGTGAGTACCTGCAGGACTGGATGAGACCCAGCATGCCTTGCTGCTCCTAACCAGGCTCCACTGCTCCAATAATGTCACTAACTCTATTATTAATAATAAAACAGTATTCATCTATACCTTATTCATTCATTTGAGAGATGATTCGCTGTGCAGTCTTTTACAGGAATTCAGTCTTTTTGCTGGCATTGGCTTGTTACTGATGTTTTACTCAGTGAGCAAGTGTTCGAGGCCTCATGAAACTTTAAAGTTACTTTATGTGATGTAATTGCTGTTGAAACATGTTGGGGTGGGACATTATTGATCAATCAATCAAAGGGATATCGGAAAGAAATGTTCAATTTGATACAACTTATCAAAATATTTGTTGGCTATATGGGTTGATTGTGTTCATGCCTTTTTTACAGAAAATTACTTCAGGTGACAATTAAATATTTACTGTTTTACGGGGAAAGAAAGGCGCCTGGCATCTCCATTTATTGTGGTCTTTAAAATCTCTGTCTGGTACTGACTAACGGCATTTCAGCATAAGCAGAGTATCCAGCTTTCTTTATCACGGCTTCTGTTTGTGTCGACAGACACACAGCGAGATCCAATGAAGGACACTATCATGGTGCAATGAGTTAATTAGCACACTTAATGTGCTTTTGTACAATTAATTGTTTGGAAGTAAATAAAGGGGAAGTTTTCATTGTTATAAGAGATTAATACACAGACTGCAAAATAAATGTAATGCACATGTAGCTGCACATCCTGGAGAATGTCTGTTCTTCTTGGCGGTCAGAACTTGATCTAGATTTTAGACTGTGATTGTTTTGGTTTCAGAGAATGAAAACATTCCTTCTGAAAAGGAGTGTGGGTAAGAGTCACATCATATACGCGCATGTAATGCCTGTGCAGGCCATCATTACCAGGTGATAAAGTGTGTGATGTGTCTTGTGTGGGGCCACAGGTGAGAAAGTGGAGAACAAGCAGGTGTTGGTGAACAAGTCCATGCCAACCGTCACCCAGACACCACTGGAGGGCAGTACCCAGCCAGGCCAACCCCAGTACAGAGACGTGCCCATCAGGTGAGTGCACTTCTGCTCGCAACATCACACCCACCTCTTCAGCTTCTGTATGTTAAATAGAAACAGCTCAACTTGTTTTGATTTCTTGCAAATCCTGCTGTAGAGAAAATCACTTACGCCATTTTTCTTTTTACTTCCTGCAGCTACAAAGGCTCAACAGACTCGTACATTGAGAAAGTCATGATTTCATCCAACGCGGAAGATGCTTTCCTCATCAAGATCCTCCTCAGGCAGACCAGGAGACCAGAGATAGGAGACAAGTTCAGCAGTCGGCACGGACAGAAAGGTACCGGCCTCAGCACTGTCCAACCATATTCTCTCTGAAAAGGGCAGCATGTTGAGCTCAACCCTAAATGTGCACATTAAAGAGCAGTGCGTCAATAGTCACCACCATCAGTCACTATCAGTCATGATAGATTGTAAATGACTGGAAAAAAAAAAAAAAAAAAAAAAAAAAGACTTTGGTCGTCTCTGTGCCGGAGCATTTGTTGAGTCAAGTCCCAGTAGCTGTTGCTCTGTCACTGCCCCCCTGTCCTCATCCTTCAAGAGCTCTTTTCAATTAATTGGCTCTTTGTCCTGTGCCAGACTATGCAAATTTATTACACCCCAGCAGTATTCTGCTGCTACTGGAGAAAAAGTGTTTACAACCTCCATTGTTTTGCAGCACCTCCCCTATTGAGGGCTTGTATGATGTTTTAATCAAAAAGCTAACTGGCGCCATGCATAATTTACTCTCCTCATTAACGCAGTGGCCACTGGGCGGTCAGCTCAGGGTGGGACAATCTCTTCTGTCTCATATCGTGACGAAGAGAGAGGGGTCGCCGGGGGTTAGCTGGAGATCTGGATGGGAACTCCCAGATGTGCAACTGATGTACGGCTAGTCAGGTTAATCAGAGCTCTATGCAGTCATGTTGAGGAGTTCAAGGAAACTTTAGAATTAAGAAATGCTCAGGAAAACTTTTTTTTTTGCTCCAGTGGGCTTGTATTTGTATGTAGAATTAACCAGATAAATATTTCAAACTGAATCCTAAATCAAGGTTTTATTATTTTATTAGAGTTTGGCTGCAGCGATAGATCTCACAGCTACTCATGACTAGTCTCATAAGTCCTGGTCAGCAGAGCAGAATAAGTTAATTATTTACACACACACACTCACACACACACACACACACAGCTGTGGAGGTGGGGGAGGAGGTGGAGGGGTTGTCAGTAGTAGGGGCCCATTGTGCGAGCCGCCAGCGTGGGGCTGTATGAGCTGTGATGGAGGGCTCTGGACCCTTTCTGTTGTCTTGCCTTTCTCTGCTGATTTCATGCCTCTTTTATCATTCACTTTCACACAAAACAAACAACACCGAGGATGTCTGCTATGGGAACTAGTGTCTCTCTCTCTCTGAATCTTTCTAATCACCTTCTCCTCCATTTTCCACTTTCTTTCCTCCTTCTCTCTTTCCCCTTTTATCCTACTTTTAACCTGATATTCAAACTTTTTTTTTTACTGCCTTTTCTTTCTTTTCTTTTCCCCCTTTTACCTTTTCTTCTGCTCTCTTTCCTCTTTTTATCCTACTTTTGCCCTGATATTCAAACCTTTTTTTTTTAAACTGCCTTTTCTTTCTTTTCATTTTCCCCTTTTACCTTTTCTTCTGGCTTAGCCGTACTCGCCTTTTCTCTTTTCCTTTTCACCGTCTTCCTGCTCTTGGATGACTTTCCAGCAAATCTCTGTACTTGTTCCCAGTCAACATCCTGCTACTACATCCTGTATGGCATCAACAGTCTGCTGTGTCGCTGAGTGGTCGGCTAATAGTGAATTTTTCCCACGTGCACGGATTCAATTTCTCCTCTTCAGTTGATCCCCTCCACTTCCTCAGAGTTAAACTGAAAGTCATGGATGTGTAATCCCGGTCTCCCTGTCAAGCTAAGCACCTTTCGCCACTTCCTGCTCCCCTTCTCTTCACTCCTTTTTCTCTTTTTTTCATTTGCAAATGGCCCTACAATCTGTTTACCCTGGCCAGGGAAGAGTGCCTCGGCCCCTCAGCAAACATTTGCACTCACACTTAAACTCCTGGCTACCGGAGCGCTTGTCCCCCACATCATGCGAGTCAAAGAGGACCCTGTCTGTCCACATGAGTATGGAAATGTCATTCTGTCAGAGGTCCACACCAGGCCTCATGGCGGCAAAAAGTTTAACTAGAAGTTTGCTAATATTTTTAATCAGTGCTGTTAGGGCAAAGCTGGTTTGACTTTTTGGTTACAATAGAACATAGTGCTGAAACTGAAAGTTATATTCCTGACTTTTATATTGATTCTATTAGATGAATCATAAAGTCTTAATGTAAAATGCTTATTATGACTTCTGAGAGCCTGAAATGGCGTCTTCAAATTACTTGTTTTGTCCAACCAACAGCCCAAAGTTATTAGATTTACAATGATTATAAATGCAGAATAGAATCTGATTCTCACATGTAAGAAACTTAAATAAGCAACTAGTTAGGAACTTTTGCTTGATAAAAGACTCAAACAATCAAGTAAATGTTAAGATTACTTTTTGAATTTTCTTGATCGAATGATTACTTATAAGGACTGATTTGGCATCATTAATTTAAGATAAATCACTTATTAGTGCGTGTTGTGCTTCATCTGCATGTTGACTTCAATAAGTTTTATTCTTTCGCTTTTGTGTGTATCAGGTGTTTGTGGCCTCATCGTTCCACAAGAGGACATGCCGTTCTGTGACACGGGCATCTGTCCAGATATTATCATGAACCCTCACGGATATCCTTCCAGAATGACGGTACGCACTGTGGAAGAACACATTTTGTTGGGTTAAAACTAACATCATTTTTCATTACAGTATTTTCTCAATAAGTCATTTCATTGTTTTAAATAATAAAATGTCTGTTTTTTTGATTAATCAATCAATTGTTTAGACTAAATCATAACAGAAAATAGTGCCTCTCATACTTTCCCACAGCCCAAGGTGACGTCTTAAAATGTCTTTCTTTGTCTGACTTACAATCCAAAATTGAAAGACATTTAGTTTACTGTAATTTGTGACAAAGTAAAGCAACAAATGATCAGATTCGAGCTGCTGGAACCAATAATTGTTCTCCATTACTGTTTAAAAAGAGGCTCAAATGATTAATCAGAACAGTTGTAGATTTGTTTTCTGTCAATTGATTAATTGTTCAATAATTTCAGCGCTAACATTCTGTGTAATCTTTGTCATATAAGTCAAATCAACTTTTATTTTGTTGAAGATTCTGTAATTTGACACTGAATCCAAAACCTGCAGACAGCTGAGTTCAGAGTGAATCACCTCGGCCTCCCTGTTGACCGTCGCTCTTCATAAGTTTGTGTCGGCTCTTCTCAGACAAAACTGTCATTATCCCCGTTCCTCTCCTCTCTGGGTTATCATTGGCTTCCAGAGCACACGTCCATTGACGGGGCTAAGCAGCAATCTTACTGTTCACAAACAGATATTTGTTGCTGTGGAGACGGCTGCCAGCGAAGCCGCCGCCTGTAGCAGTGTGTGTGGAAGTTTTATCAAACATGCACAGTACATCTGAACTGCAGGATGGTGCTGAATGTGAATGACATGAAACTTGGCCCCGTTTCCACCAGCTTTTTGTCCCTTACACTGTAAAAACTTGAATGATCTTTACTGCTGAAGTTGTCAGTGCCAGTGTGTTTGCTCCCTGTGGTTGCCATGGAAAAGGCTCAGAAATGTTTGGCTCGGGAAGATGTTTCTGTGGTCTGAGAGTGAAATGAGAGTAGGTGTTTCCTTTTATGTGGTGGGGTCAGGGGTCCTCTGGGTGTGACCTCAGAGGAATTGTTGAAATCAGTCATCCTTAGACTGCCGGTCCCACCCCACGGGGTACATGTGTAATCTATTCTCACCCACAATATCAACATTTGGGGCCAGGAGAGAGTGTAAAACACAAAAGATGTATGTTAAGAACATATCCATTGTGTGCGATTCTGTCAGGTGGGAAAGTTGATTGAGCTGCTTGCTGGGAAAGCCGGAGTCCTGGATGGACGGTTTCACTACGGAACGGCGTTCGGAGGCAGCAAGGTGAAGGATGTGTGTGAGGATCTCATCCGCTATGGATACAGCTACCAGGGCAAAGACTACGTCACCTCAGGAATCACAGGGTAATAAAGAGCCCATGTGCCATCCTATTAAACACAACTCAGACACACTTCACATTACTGGCTGCCTTCTTAATGGATTCTTTAATTGTTAATTTTTTTACTAAGAGTTTACAAAGACATAAAACTAGCTTGTGTTAGAAAATAATTGTAATGTAATGAGCCCTTTCATCAGAGCGATTTTAGCTGTTATGCAGCTTATATAAACAATAAAACCATATTTACATTTTCATAGTTATTTTTCGTTTATCAGCTGCATATAATATTTGTACACATAATATTCAAGTATTAAGATTAAACAAAAAAAAGAGTGCTATATACGCAAAACAAAAAAAAGACTGTCCACTCGAAGGTATGACAGCATAGCTAAAAATACATGCCCAATATTTATGTGTGTATATAAAGCTTCTAGTCCCTCCTGTATTACAACAAGACAATAATGTAACTTTTATTTATAGACAAATCCTTCACTGAATAAAAAACAATCAAAAGTTTGTACGGATGCAAATCCCAACTTTACTGAGCACAAAATGATTCAATCTGATTAAATTGTCAATTTTGCTACAATGAAATGTTTGGTATTTTTACTTGATAAATGACGGATGTTTATGTTATTGAATTGAGTGCTAATTGAGATAGTCTCTATTGTAGTGTTGACTAGATCTTTATGGATGCATTTGATTGATATTTTTCGTATTTTCCTCAGGGAACCTCTGGAGGCTTATATCTACTTTGGACCGGTGTATTATCAGAAACTGAAGCACATGGTGCTTGACAAAATGCACGCCAGAGCCCGAGGCCCCAGAGCCGTTCTCACCAGGTAAAATCAATGGTCCCATTGTAATTGTATAGAAGTAACAAAATAAAACAGTGCTACTCTAAAATGCCAATACCTCTATTACTCTGGTGATATTATTATGCATCTGCTTCGTTATCAGGCAGCCTACGGAGGGCCGCTCCAGAGACGGAGGTCTGCGTCTTGGCGAGATGGAACGTGACTGTCTGATCGGCTACGGAGCGAGTATGTTGCTGCTGGAGCGCCTCATGATCTCCAGTGACGCCTTCGAGGTGGACGTGTGCGGGCAATGCGGCCTGTTGGGATACTCTGGGTGGTAAGTTAAACACTTCAGTCGACAACTGCAGACCTGTTGATCAGTTACCCAGTGTACATTGCTGTGTACTGAAAGAACAAGAAACTTAATAAAGCATCGTCATTTTCAGAAAAAGCTTAAAATGAATGGTAATTCACATTAACTTAAAAAAAACCCCATAATTTTACATTTTATGTTTCTACATCACCTCACTATAAATGAGCTCTCGTTGGCTACTGAGTCATCACTTTTAGGATGAAACTCTTGTTTACCACAAGGTGAAGCTGGACAATTAACTGAGAATTTACCAGTTCAACTTTAGGACTGATATTATTTTTCTTCAAAAAAAGCAACAATTACTTAGTCTTAAACAGTTTAGCATTTGTAAAACATGAAGTTTTAGCACATATTGTAATGCAGACAAGAAACTGTCGTGATGTTGGTTTGCAAATATAAAAAATGCCTGATATAATTACAGTAGGGGTTACAGATTGAATCTAAACTCTTAAAAATGGGGTGATTTTGTTTTTCCCCGACTCTCTGAACTGCACTAGTCCTTAGATCAAATGAAAGTTCAGTCGTTAGTCCTCTGGTTTGTCTACGTTCTGATCCTCACTTTCAATCTTCCAGGTGTCACTACTGTAAGTCTTCCTGCCACGTTTCCTCCCTGAGAATCCCGTACGCCTGCAAGCTTCTGTTCCAGGAGCTGCAGTCCATGAACATCATCCCCCGACTCAAACTGTCACGCTACAACGATTGACCAGGACAGGGACAGAAACACATGTCTGTGTGAGTGAAAGGTTATGAGTTAGTGATTTAAGTTACAAAGTCTGAAACTGATTGAATTGTAAAAGCTATTAGAGCTGTGAATGAGAAGTAAAACTTTAAGAAAATGTTGGCATTTTGTTGACAAACCAAAACGTGAAGTTTCTTATTTATGTTCATACTTTCTCACCTTTATGTTTTTCTATGTGTATATAATAAACTTAAAAAAGATTATTTCACAATCAGCTGCTGTGTGTGCTGCTATGTTGGTTACTTTTAACTCAGCATTTCCTGTTTAATAACAAATATTTAAATAGGTGCTTTTTGAAAATTGCTTTAAAAACTGAATACAACTTCTGATCAAGCATAAATAATAAGACATGGAGAAAAAAAACAGCAATAGTCCATGAGCAGTTTGTCTTATTTTTCTTTCGTTTATTAGAACATAAAACCATCTCTTTACATGTTTTAATGCTACAAATTACAAGTTAATCTTTTAATTTCTTCTGAAAGATTTTCAAATAGTTAAATGTGTTTTCTTACCCTTCAGGCACCCACTGGTTTTCAAATCAAAAGGTTGTATCTTGTTTTATTTTTTCCAAAGTTATGTTCCTGTTGGGACGTCATGGTGACATCCCCTCTTCTAATCCAGCCTCAGACCAAACTCAAAGTAAACGTTTTTGGAAGTCACATTTGGTTCTATTCATGTGCTGATAATAACAATTTTATTAAAAATCCTCCTACTCGTCAATTCTGTTCAGCTGTCAAATGTTGGCGTTTTATACCAACATAAATATATTGTATTTTTTTGTCAACATTATAAATATAAATGAACCTCACTGAATAAAAAAAAAAATCTGATAATGGTGAGAAAACACACCTATGGTCCTGAAAAGTTCAGAGATCATTAAGAATTATAAAATGCACAACTAATGGTAAAATGTCAAACTAGGGGCTTGGCGACATGGCTGAAATTTGTTATCGAAGTTATGAAATAATTAAAAATATAATTAGATTGATCGATACATGTAACGATTTTGCAAGCTAATAGAATGAATGTGTTCCACTATAATGCAGTCCGTAAATCCTTTTGTGGCTGCAATTTACGATTATTATTTTATTAGCATTTAATCTGTCGATTATTTACTTGATTAATTGATTGGCATCAGGGCTATAACAATGTCAGGGAGTTTTGATAGATGGCTGTACATTTCACAATGCACAATCTCCTCAAATGTCTTATTTTGGCAGACCACCAGTCCTAAAATCAAAGATATTCAGTTAAAACAGCAAGTCTTCACATTTGAGAAGCTCAAACCTTTAAAAAAGGACCCAAAGCAATTGTCAAAGTTGTTGCCAATTAATTGTCTAATGGATTAATTAACTAATCATTGCAGCACTTTATTAGATAACATCATCACGATATGATTCTGCTGAATATCGATGAGCATAATACTGAATTATCAACCAACTCTTATTAAACTACTCATGAAACGTTTTCCACATATTTGCTTCCTGATTAAGGCCATTAAAAACTAATTGGATGCTCATTAAACTATCAGAAGAAATTTTGTTTGTTTGTATTTACAACCTGAGATTATTTTAGTTTCATAGTAGATAGTTAAGGAAACTCATACCGGCTTCATGTGACAAGCAGAAGCTCAGTAAGGACAAATGGAAATATGCAGAGCGACACAGTCATTCATGTCAATAGGAAGAGAAAGTCTCTTTGAGTCATACGGTTTCCTCTTTTAAACTGAAGCCTTAATACGACCAACATGTAGTATGTAGCGTAACCATACCCCCCACTCACACATACACCCACAACTCAATTGGGGCCTTTTCACAGAACAAAAGCGGTACACATCCGTTTGTGCGGGTAGAGTGTGTGAGAATAGGAAGAGTGGAAGAGGCTCTTTTGGTGGCTGCACCTGTCCCATTTTATGAGGCTCTAATAAGCAGATAACAGGATGAAAAAGAGGATGTCATCCACTGAGGGAGAAACAGACTCCACCTTCTCCTTATTTGACTGAAATTAATTAGATCCTCCTTTGAGGTCACGGCTTTGCAGTAGCCACCATGTAGGCTTTGAAATAGTGTGTCGTTAATGGGTTGTTAAAGTATATTTTGTGTTTAATCTGAAGCATTAAGAGGCTTTGCAGACAAGTCAAAATGAAAAAAAAAGTCATGATGATTGTGAGTTTTTTTTCTTATTTTTCAAAAATATTTCCAAATTCCTTTTGACCATTCATTCATTCCTGCAGCTTCTTTCTTCCTACATGTGTCTGAATGGATGCACAGACCTGCTCTAACAGTATGGCCCTGATCACAGTGTCCCATGTGATGTGGCTGCCACCTTGTCCCACACGTGCTCCCAGGTGGCTGCACGGTGTCCGTCAGTGAGTAGCAGCAGTGGCACCCACGCCTGCGCACTGGTGGAGAAAGTCCTCCTTTGCTATCCATGGTGTGGTGAGTAATTCAGCCATAATCCGCCTTTCTCCTCTCCCCTCTTCTTTCCCCTCTCCTCTCCCCCTCTCCTGTGGTTCCATTCATATTCTAATCACAGCTTTCGCTTCTCCAGCTCTCAGGCACTCCATCAGAGCCCTCCCAGCCTCGGGCTTTGCACTTTTACTTCCCCCCCTTTGTGACCGGTCCCTCTTCTCAGAGGCACACCAAAAATAAGGTTGCCACAGCTAAAGAGTTAGCAAAAAAACAGGTGAAAAAAATATCAAAACATCCACATGGGTGTAGTTTTAAGCATGTTTGAATTTGTGTCTAAGCACACAATATGTCAAATCTGTGACAAAGTTACCTCAAAGATGCTTAAATGGTGGATTGAGGTGATAAGTAGACCAAATGTGGCAACAAGTGACCGTGGGATGTGAAATAAGAGTTAAAATGAGAAGCAAAAGCAGGAGCGGCGGTTGTGTAGGGATGTATGTTTATATGGAGCTCTGGGGTGTATAAAAACGTATTAAATGCCATAATGGAAGACGGGGAGGCCACAGTGTTAGGACTGCGTAGATCTAAGCCTCTTTTTTTTCGTTGGGAGGGAGCTTTTCTTATTCAAAACAGCCCCACAAAAGACTTCCAGTGAGCCTTGCCACATCCCCATCTGACTTGGGGCCATTCATCAGCCTTCCAAGCCTATCAATGACATGTCCCCATCAGGGCTCCTATAAAATCAGCCCCTTTCCCATGAAACATCAGCAAACATTTTGACGGGTCTGGCTTTCCCCCCGCTGGATTTCTGGAGTCTCTACCCCCCTTTCCTCCCTTATTCCCACCTCCCCCCTTCTCCTCCGCCAACACCACCCCTCTCTGGGCGAACCTCAGATCCTCAACATCTCCTGTGACGGGCAGTGGTCACGGAAACACAGAGCGAGACAAGGGGAGAGCCGCTGAGGAGGGGGATACGTGCACTAAGCCATTTTCTTGGAGGAACCAGTGTCGTTGATGGGAAGAGGATGCATTGCGGGCTGCTGGAGGAGCCTGATATGGATTCCACAGGTCAGTGCTGTTAATCTCTGCTCGCTTTGCTTTGTCTGGATGTGTTGAGAAAACCAGCTTCTCTTCAGAAACATTGTGGGAGCTTCTGATTGTGCTGCCGCTCTGGAAGTCTCAAACTTTCTCAGTCATATAGAGGAAGTGTCTGGATGCTCGGCTGTTCATTTTTTTTACCTTTTGATCACTTATTTAATTTTTTTAATTTCTGAAGATATTTATGAATGTGTGTTCTTGGTCATGCACATTTATAAGGAGTGCTGTTATGTCAAAAGTGTGTCACTTATTGACTGATTCAAGAAATTTACAGAAAGCATGGAAATAGCTCTTCATGATTGGTTCGGTCAAGCCGCTTCTTGCTGTTTTCAGATAAACAAATTGTGGTAGAATAGATATCCGAACAATTCAATCTATGCAGTGAACACTATAATTCTGGGTTCTTCTTTATGAGAGAAGAAATTAAAAAAGTTCACATCATGGTGGCCTTTAAAGAATTATTTATCTCCTCTTTTCCACTTGTTTTGTTTATTTTTAGTCCAAAATTGGAAAACTAAAGCTTTTATTCAACTTCAAAATTTATAACTAAAATATTTCTGTATTTTATTTGGTAAACGTGACTACATTATCTGGTTTTCAGAAACATTAATGATTAAGGTCAATCTGATTAAAAGATTGAAATTAAACAAATAATGCAACATTTTTTTATCTCAATTTATTTAAACCAGTAAATATGATTAAGTTAAATCATTTCAAATTCATTTATTTGCTGTATGCAGTTGCAGCAGTTCAGACTAGTTTAGCCCTGCATGTGTGAAAATAAATGAGTGTTGATCAAATTTAATCCAATTATTTAGATCCCCAACTTATCTGTTCCTGTGGCAAATGAAGCTTGATCTGAGCCTCTGAGGAGAATTAGCTTCACTTTAGTGGATTCACTTTTGCATTTCCAGTTTTTTTGTTTTTCGTTTTTTAGTTAGACAGAAGCAAATGCTATCGGTAAAGAGACCTGTCAGAAAGCCGTCAGTGACCCTGGTATTCTTTTATTCAGAGTTAAAATTCTAATTCATAGGCAGTTTTTTTTATTGTGTAACATGCATTATAATTGACATGTAGAGAATTATTAATCAATATTAAAAGTATTGATAATCATAATCACAGCAATTAAGACCATTAAATGGCTTCTAATGATAATATTTTATAGCTTAGAAAGAAAAAAGTCCTTCTACGTCTGTTCAGAGGGCCGTGAGTTTGTGCAGCGATGATGGGACTCAACTGCAGTCAGCCTTTTTTTATCAACACGTGACGAACATCGAGGTGTAGGTTCCTCATCGTGTGTAAACTTTTAAAACTTTTGATTATCTGTGACCTCCTCTCAATCCCTTCATGGGCTGCACCAACAGGTCTCTCGCAAACAGTCTGTCCTAGCAACAGCTGCTATGGTGATTGTTGTAATTTAACATGCAGGAAAAAAAGATTAGAACATTTTAAATATATATTTTGTTTAGTTATATTTTGTTAAAAGTAACCTGTTTAGTACTTTACCTTATTTCTCTATGTACTGTGTAAACTTCTAAGATAGTTTTGACTGCTCATTTCCATTTTAGGATACATAAAGTCTTTATTCACCAGATTTAATGGAAAATATTTTACTTTGTATTCCATTGCACTGCTTAGGACATTATGTGGCTAGTAAAGAAGATGTAGCTTATTATAAAAAAAACCAACACAAATAAAACTCAGTAAATGAGTAAGATGAATATTAAAAATGTGCAATTTCTTTCTTAATTACATATATCAAATACTGAATACCTTTCTTGAAAGAAATACCAGAATTTTAAATAGATTTCCACTCTACGTATCAGGCTGTTCCTACATGAAAGCTTTGGTGTTTTGCTGCTGCTCGGTCACAGAAAGCACACATGTTGAGCTATTTCTAAGTAGAAATTAAAGCAGGACAATGGCCTCTATTCCACCAGAATGCGTCAGTAATGTGCGCAGGCTCTTTTAAGCGAGTGTGTACGCTCGTAGTCTCCTGGGAACAATGCTGGATTCCTGCCGTCCTGGTGAAAACATCTCAAATAGAGCCATGGCTGCATCGCTGCCCATACAATCGATTGTAGTCAGCTCGCCCTGTCACATTAGTGACATTTAAAGTGTCCTGTATAGGCAGTGATTTGCATTTGTTTATGTAAATACAGCTTTGGCTCTATTCTGCTGCAGGACAAAATGAGTTAACTTTAGAAAGTGAGTTTTAAAGGAACAGTTTCTGTTTCAATGAAAATGAATACAAAGAAATAGATCAAAACTGTTTCAAACTTATGTTTTAGCTAAAGGACAATTAAAAGGCCCACGGTTACGTCTTTATAAAAAAATGATATTCTTTTGACCAGATTTTTTATTTCATAATTACTTCTGTCCAAACAAAAAATATATTTTTCTGAGTTGTACTAAAAGGCGTCATATTACAGTTTGTCCAGCTCTGTAATCTGTGGTCCATCATGTGTTTTTTAGAGAGTTGGATTGAAAGATGCCTCAACGAGAGTGAGAGCAAGCGATATTCCAGTCACACATCTCTGGGGAACATGTCCAACGATGAACGTAAGCAGGCGAACACTGTTACACTAAACCTACTGACTTAACTGTTGTTGAACATCATTTATCAATCTTATAGTTAATGGGTTTAGTTCAATAAATGTAATTAAATGGTGACAGTTTTTTAAAGAGTTTAGGTTTTGTCCATTATTGTGTCGGTGATATAAACGTTCAGTGGTTCCACATATGGATGTCTGATTTTACCTGAATCACTTAGTTTTGACCCTAAATACAAAATGTGTTGTTTGTGACAGATGAAGAAAAAGAAAACAACAGAGCCTCTAAACCACATTCGACACCGGCTACTCTGGAGTGGTAAGTTATCTAAAATAAATGTGTGTATTGTATTTTTCCTTTAGTCTAATCAAATGGAAGTATATGGAATAATGTAAAATCGATGTAGCCTCCCTCATAAGTAATCCACTCACCATGTGGAACCTAAAACATTAATACTGAACATCAAGTCTACAATTTCCTCTCTGGGTTCACATTTAATATCAAACTTTATTTGAATCATTTTACATTCCACACACACAGATGAACAACTGTTTCTATACCCACTGGTTACATTTATGGTCTTACTACATCACTAAAGGGAAGATTTACATTATGTGCCGTTGAGCCACAAACACAGATGTAAGTGACAACCTGTTTTTGAAATGTTTGTTTTTTCCCTTTTTTGATGTTGTTGTAGTAACAATATGTAATCTTGTAATCCTGTAAATGTCCCCGCTGCGGGACTAATAAAGGATTATCTTATCTTATCTTATGATCATTTTGAAAAATCTTATCCATGTTTATTTAAAATTCTGATAAAATAAGATTTTATGTTTTAAGTTTGATTTGGACTCCGCACTGCTGTTGAACAATAAAGACATCTAACACAGAAAGACTTAAAAAATGGTGCAACTTCGACATGCAACAGATCAGGTCATATCCTCTGTATGTAAAAAATTCCAGCCACACACATGCCTCTAGTTATAACGTGCCTGGCTATTGCATCGCCCCATGACCAATGACCCCATAAACTTAACAGCATTCAACATAATCTTAAATGAATATTTATACTGATTTAAGCTGCACTGTGGGGGGCTGAAACCCAGTGTGAGGAACATTAGTTGGGTCAATGTACCTTTTTAAAGAGAAGCATTATGGACATAAATGATAATGCATTTGGCCTCTGTAATAATTTCACAGTGCATATGGTGACTTTTTTCTTTCTAGTGAAATCTACAACAAATGTACTTACATTTTAGCACAATGTTATAGTAAAAGTAACCATAATGATTTTTTTGATTAATAATTTGTTTTTTATTGTTTAGCAAGGAAGAATACATTTGGTCACAGGACTGGTTGGCAACACTTTGCTTTTGATTTTCAAAAAAGATACTAAAATTAGCTTTATATATTTAAACCACAGCAGCACAGAACAACCATTAGTGAACTATCTAGTCTTGAAAATACAGTTATTTCTAAAAAAAAGTTGAATGGCTGTTATTTCACTGAAAATGAAATGGCCATAATTATTTTATGAATGAAATTCAGACGACAGCTCTCTGAGTGAAAGGGAATGTAAGTCAGGTCATAGAGATCATCTCCCACGGCTCAATGAAACAATACAGACACGGCTTGTTAAACGACAGGATCAGGCTCTTACAGTAGCCATAACATTTCTACGAATAAAATCAGTATAAGAGGCATTTATTTAGGATGGAGAAATAAGGTTACAAAAGCTCGGAAAGACAAAAAAGTCTACACTATATCCGATAACAACTGAATAAAACAACAGAGGATAAGGACCTGTTTTAAAAATAGAAAATATATGTATTTTAGTAATGATGCAGGTGAGGTGGCGGCAGGTTTCAGTATGTAGTTTGTCTGTGAAGATCATTCTGGTCCTCAAACCTCTTTATAATCAATCTGTTGCTAATTTAAAGATACGTTTTCCGTTCAGACCACCAGTGAAGTTACCTGGTACAAACTGCACATAATGGTTTCCACTGTTTATTTATTAGTGAAGGAGTTCTTCCAAATATTTGCAAAAACAGTGAATACACACATTTTTAAAAATGGCTGCCACGTCATAGTCATCAATAAAAAACACAGACCTGTTGACCAGTTGTTTTTAATTGTAAGTCGTACACAATGTGATTAAATATGTGTGTATGCTTTGTTCCAGCAAACTATGATATACATGCTGATGATTTATTGGCAGCAAAGAGTCTATAAGCTAAAATACTCCAATACACACTTAAAGCAATACAGCACTGACATGCTCATGGATTATAAATTACAAAGGGCTTTACAGTAAAAACACAAAATAAAAGTAAATAAAATACAAATCATGAAACAATAACCAGGATAAAATGATTAGAATCAATTCCCCAAAATTATATATTTTAAACATTCAGTTTCTAATTTGAGCAAGGTAGAACTCAATAGGACACATTAAACTACTTTACCTTCGCATGACTTGCCCAAGAGGTAGCTTGCACATGGTAAATAAAATGGACCCAGAATAGACCCCTGGGGGACCCCACAAAAGAGAGAAGGCATTTCTAAGCATAAATAGAGGTATGTGTAGGGCTTGTTAGACAAGTGGTGACGTGCATTCTATATAACCGCATCAACTCCCCCTCTAAAAAAACATCAAACATTTTGTGCTGCCTAGAATTTATCATATTATTAATTAGATTAGTTAATCAGCCAAAAATCGCTTACTATCATCATGAAAATAATCTTTTGGATTTTTGTCTATTACACACGTACATATTCCCCCATGAACAGTTGTTAATGTTTATGTAATCGTGGGATCAGTGCTATCTGTGATGTCATGCTTAGTGTCAGGTAAATATGTAGTATGCAGTAACCATATTAGATTTTTTATGCACTGATAATTCCCATTATCATCCACAGGCTAGAAGAGAACTATGAGATAGCTGAAGGTGTGTGTATCCCCCGAAGTGCCCTCTACATGCATTACCTAGACTTCAGTGAAAAGCAGGACGCACAGCCTGTGAACGCAGCCAGCTTTGGAAAGGTAAGATTCAAACATCAGTTGGAATGAAGGTCACACAGTCTGGCAATTTATCGGTCCCTCCAGAATCCAGTTATCCTCAAAATCATTTTTTAATAACCTTGAAAACGCATGAAAGTCATGAACTACATCTGTAGTCTTTTTAGAATTTAAATCTACATTTATACATGCAGGTTAAGTTAACAGTAACCAAAGACAAATTACTCAACAGAAGAAGATACAACGAGATGTGGATGTTCTATAAAAGCAATAATCTCATGCACTAAATCAGCATTAGTCTGACCATTTCATGCCTGGGTTGGGTTTTTTTTTGTACTGCAGCTCTGGCTGCTCTTGAAGTAATATCAACTGCAGCTCAGTGTGAAGCGAGCAAAGCTCTGCAACCGTTCACTGAACACATAATCTAGAGCCAAAGGAGATGTGCTTTCGTCTGTTCCCACAACCCCAAGAAGTTCCTCAGCCTTCCTACCCCCAGCCATCCCCTGTACCCTGGACTCCGGCCCCAACCCCCAACCTGGCCCACCCCCACCCCTCCGCAGCTCCTGTCGGAAGATATTGAAAAAGAGAAGGGGCCTGGATTAATGTGTAATTAAAGGAAATTTGGAAGGGTGAGATGTTGCGGAATGTTAGATCAGTGGCTGGAGCAGTGTGGGGTGTCCTTTAGGAAGGCTTCATTGATTCAGGACAAAAAAACGAGAGAGGGCCCGGACTGCCTCCCTGTCTGCTCATTTATCAAGCGGGGCCTGACAGAAACTTCACAGCTTGGCCTCTTTTTTCATCCCACACAATGGAGAGCTACACTGTTTGCTAAAGTTTCTGCACCAGGAGTTGGACCAAGGAGCCAATCTCTTTGGACAAAAAGAGAGGAAAGGAAGAAGGAGGGAGTGGAGAGGAGAAAGAGAGTGAGAAGGGAGAGAGGATGGGTGGGTGGATGGATGAGGGGAGACTGTTGATATAGGAAAAAAAAAAGTAATACCCCTGGATGTCATAAATGGATGGCTCTCAAAGCTTTTTTTTTCCCCTCACAAACCTCCCTGTGAAACGGCTATGAGACGTTTGTGTTGTTCCATTGAAAAACTTTATTAAACACAAAAATACACATTTATATGTTATAAATATCTTAGTTTGTCCCTTGTGTCACCTGTTAACATATCATTTTATTTTTCTCTTTACTCAAATTAATTGCTATGAAGTGCTATATATTTATATTATATATATATATATAAAACACCCCAAAAAAAGTTCAACCTCTCACTCTTTAGTTACGGATCACTGACTAATGTTTTCTCCCCTAAACTGCGCAGATCATAAGGCAACAGTTTCCAGCGTTAACTACCAGAAGACTTGGAACAAGAGGGCAGTCTAAGTAAGTTGGTTTGGTTTATTCTTTTGTAAACTTCCTACACCTTACACAAATTCAAAATCCGTCTTCCCCAAAAACCCAAACAAAAGAGAAATTCAATCAAACATGGAGCATGGACATGCAGAACGAGAGCATACTAAATGAAACAACCTATAAACAGCATATAAGACAAACAAGATTTAAATAAGACAAAGGATAACAACACTGAAAGTTAAAATAACTTAATCCATTTGTGGTCCTGAGTTTCTAAGATTATTGAGTGCATTGAGAATGCAAATCATTCATCACATTCGATGGTAGTCTGCAAAGATCTGCCTACATATACCTTTCAATAAGACTATTCTGTTCTTCCAAATGATATAAACAAAACACAAAATCAGAGAAAAACATGTTATAATCTGATTAAACTGTTTTTTAAGCAATGTCTTTATAAAATGTGTCTGAATTCTTTTGTTATTCCAACTTTTGTTTTCAAAGTTTTCTATTGCTAATGCTTTAAGTCTTTGTACTTAAAATATGTTATTCACCCGTTTGCCCTCTGCTCTCCTCAGGTACCACTACTACGGCATAGCCGTGAAGGAGACCTCTCAGTATTATGATGTGATGTACTCCAAAAAGGGAGCGGCGTGGGTGAACGAGACAGGGAAGAAAGAGGTCACGAAGCAGACAGTGGCGTATTCACCGCGCTCCAAACTGGGAACCCTCCTGCCAGAGTTTCCAAATGTCAAAGACCTAAATTTGCCCGCCGGCCTGTCAGAAGAGAGGGTAAACAGGAGTTTTAAAAGTCCATCCTTACAACCCCCCGCCCCCCCCCTCCCACCTCTCCCTGCCATCTCACCATCTCTGCGCCCCCTCTGGCTCCAGCCTTTTATCTGCCTGGGACCTTCCCTGGGTTTGCATTTAGAGAAGGACCTTGAGGATTTATATGCTGGCTCTTCACTAACTCTTAATCTTTTGGGGGAGATAATAAGATCTAGCAATGGACAAAGGACAGGCACTAGCTGTCCGGCTTTTAAAGAGGGGCCATGATTTTAAATGGTTTGTGTTTTGCTGATCTCTAAAGCTTGTTTTATATTACTCTGCTCCTGCCTAGACCTGTAACATGTATTTATTGGTTCACATGCTTTGTACAAGATTTATTCTCTTGTTTTTGTACCAGACTGTTTTTTACTTTACCCAAAAGAGAAAAAAAACACTGTTGCATTTGTGATGCAATTACATTAATACTCTGTTGTTGCCCACAGGTGTCAACCTTCATCATGATGTACAGAACGCACTGTCAGAGGATACTGGACACTGTTATCAGAGCCAACTTTGATGAGGCAAGATATTTTGTTTTAGAACATTTTACAGATCCGATTCTGTTTTGCCAAACAAAAAGTTTGATTGCATGTAACTAGTTCCTATAGCTTTTTGATGTTAAACAAAGAACTTGTATTTCCTGTAACATTTAATGGTGTGTGTGTGTGTGGTACTTTCAGGTCCAAAGCTTCTTGCTGCACTTCTGGCAGGGCATGCCGCCCCACATGCTGCCTGTCCTCGGCTCCACCACCGTGGTGAACATAGTCGGTGTTTGCGACTCCATCCTCTACAAGGCCATCTCTGGGGTGCTGATGCCCACCGTCCTACAAGCACTGCCTGACAGGTGAGCACCTGTTGTACCCTTTATTCTTATGAGTGAATTTCTACAATTGTCTAATCTGTTGTAACTGAAATAACATAGGATTGTATGTTTTGTTTATTGCATTGCTGTTACATTAACACTGTCATAGTCATCATTTAGTTCAGGGAAAAGAGCTGTTTACCAAACATTAGGATACGTTGTATGTTTTTTACTTATAAATAATACTTTTAATACATTTACTTTAAAGGTTTATGGCCTTCTGACTACAGTGTACTTTTGATATATTTTACTTCTATATATTCAGCATAATTTCTGGGTATTATTATTGTGTAAAACAAATTTTTGCGGTTCCACTGCATGATTTGCCTAATGATCTGCATGCACATCAATAAGGTTCACCTGAATTAAAAAAACAGGTTTTGCTGTGGTCTGGATGTTTAAGGACATTACAGATGTAGTTTTTATTCATTGTAATTTAAATGTAAGACTGAAATGATAGGTCAAGATCTCAGTTAGTCAGTTGACAAAATTGTCTTATCGTCATAGAGTTTATAAGGCAAAAACACCATAAATGATCTGGCTCCAGCTTCCCAAACCAACCATTTGCTTCTATTCTGTCACATAAAAAAGAATGAAAATCTTGTTGTTTGTAAAAGTAAATATTGTGCTTGGAAACAGTATTTTGATCCACTTATTTTCACCAAATGATATGAATGTTTATTATAAAAAGTGTCCAAGGAACTAATTATGTCACTGTGTCCTCTCATCAAAACAGTTTGACTCAGGTTATTCGAAAATTTGCCAAACAGCTCGATGAGTGGCTCAAAATAGCACTTCACGACCTTCCTGAAAACCTGAGGAATATCAAATTTGAATGTAAGTATAAAATCCACATCTCATCATAATGGTTTACATCTTGAGAAAGCTATTTTTAAACAGAAAGGTTTAAATGATGACACTCACGGGACTAACCATATTTATTCTCCTTTTTTGCTTCCAGTGTCCAGGAGATTTTCTCAGATTCTAAAGCGGCAAACATCATTAAATCATCTATGTCAGGTGCCTATCGTGTTCTGAATGTTTTTTAATAAAATCCATATGAACAAACAGAGCTGATAAGGGATATGGGTATGCTCTTGTAATATTGTCGATTTATCTGTCCCCAGGCGTCACGGACTGTGATAAACAGTGCTGACATCACCTTTCAAATGCTGGAGGACTGGAGGAATGTGGACTTGAACAGCATCACCAAGCAGACACTTTACACCATGGAGGACTCACAAGAGGAGCACAGGCAGCTTATTATCAACTGTAAGTCCTTGCTTTTAAACTGATTCCACTCAAACACACCCAGCCAGACGGAGAATTACACTTTACTGCCACGCAAACAACACAACGAGGGACAATCATTCCCACGACCAGCAGAGTCAAAGCATTGATGATGGAGACCAAGAGGTTAAACAAGTTCACTCTCCTCTGAAACACCCTGCGGAGCATCTCCAATTCACTCCAATCTCCTCTGAATCAGTCCTGACGGGATCATAGGTCACTGATACTTAGCAGTTGTTGCATAAAGATGCCATTTGCATACATATTTTCCATTTTTTTTGTTTTCATGTGATGTAAAATACTATAAAACCTGATGTTCTCCCTCCTGTCACAGTGTATCAGGAGTTTGACCGTCTATTGGAGGAGCAGTCCCCAATCGAGGCGTACATCGAGTGGCTGGACTTGATGGTGGATCGCTGTGTCGTCAAGGTTAGACAGCATTTACTGTTTTTTACTAATTTCAGAAAAATAGGCCTTTAATCCATTTAATTCGGACTCAGCATTTTTCCATATTATGTGTCTTTTGTTCATTTTGAACTGTTAAGTTTATGTATTTTCTATGTTTGAAGCTGAGAGTTGATTTTAACTAAATGTTTAAAGTCTTTGCCCATTAGAAGTCAAGTTATTTTGCCTTTAAAAATACACCTGCTGCTGAAAGCCACTCGCCTCTGCGTGTGTTTCTCACACAGAGGCACTTACGTTGCAATCCTCTCAGTTAATGATGTCTTCAAGCTTCCCATTTGCGTCCATTATGTGCCAGATATGGGCTTGTAAAATTTGGTCACCCTGGCAACGTCTTGGACTGCCCAGACAATGGTTCAATAGGAGGGCGTGTCTCTGGGGGCAAATTAAATAGTTGACTTGTTGACATGTTTTTCGTTCCTGAGGGTTAAGCCCCAATGTGGACCCAGGGGTTAATTCTACGCCGGCATCCCGACCCTTCCCCCTCTTTTCTCATGGAAATGTTCTCTCTAGGTGGCAGGGAAGAGGCCCGGGTGCCTGAAGAAGGTGGCCCAACAGTTCCTGCTGATGTGGTCTTGTTTTGGTACCAGAGTCATCCGGGATATGACCCTCCACAGCGCACCCAGCTTTGGTGAGCTGATAATGCTTTGTCATCATTCCTCAATGCAACAGACAGCTGGAAATACACAAGTTTGACATTGCTTTATGAGTATAGAAAAGGTTAGGTATTGTAGTTTATTGTGTCATGCACATACAAGGGTCCACACAGACTTCTAAGATACCACAGATGCCATTGCAGTGGTGAAACATTTGTCATATATTAACGTAACTTCATACATTGCAAAATAATAGTAAAAACCCCCTTTCTAACTTACAACTCACACTTTTAATTATTATCCATCCAGATGAACTCATCAAAGAAGGGTAGCGCTTCAATAACAATATAATTAGAAGGGGAAAAAAGAAAAAAAATTAAATCACATTATAAACAAACAACAATTAAACCTGCCTGTTTTCTATAGCTGAGTTAACTGTGCACAGTGTATCTTTTTGTTATAGCCTCCTCCACATGAGGCAACATTTTTAGTTTTTTACATGAGGAATAATTTGCACTGAGTTTAAGGAATAATACACACATTAAAGAAATCAATAAAATCCTACCAAAATAATGATTTTGCACTCACTAATCCAGAGATGTTCATGTAAAATCTCCCAGTTAAAGATATTCAGTTCACAAAAAACATCTGACATTGATGTCCATGTCACCACTGAACTGAAAACTGATGTACGTTTATAAACTTAATACTGGGTTTATTCCAACCAACCATTTCTCGATTCCTCTAAAGTATGGATCTCATGTCTAAAATACGGAGAGCGGAGAACAAGTAAAATTATACTTTAATAGATTGTCGTGCAATAAGTGATTGGTAATAATGAAAGAAAAGAAAATGGCTTCTCTTTCCTCTACTTGTGTCCTTCGGCCCTGTCTGTGAATATCAAAGACACAGCTGGTCGCAGTGTTTTGATAAAGCAGGTCTCTGTGCACAAACAGCTAATTAACAAAAGCCTCTCCTCCCCTCTCCTGATGTGTTTGCCTGTCTTTTCTCATTTTATGACCGGTCAGTGTTACACCCCGCTCCCTTGAATAGCCACAAGTGTTTATTGTGCGCACGGCAGCAACAGCGCCCCGCACAATGACACAATTGTGACACTTCCTCACATGCCTCGGTCTCATCTTCCGTGCGACCCCGGGGTCAGCTGACATATTTCTGGCACTGATTCGGTACACGGAAACAGACGCACTCGCCTCTTTTTAATAACAGCGGCCCTCCTGTCAGTCTGCAGGATGTGATGTCATCACTCATGCTTTAGACACGCTTCAGTCTAAAAAGTCGTTATCATTTATGTTCTATCCCTAAAAATAAAAAAAGCCCTTTGGTTTTTTCCACATATCTGAGTCGCATGTTTTAACACACAATAACTTCCATACTACCTCTGAGTCTTCTTTCTCTGTAAAGATCATCCCGTCCTATCTGTACACAGGGTCCTTCCACCTGATCCACCTCATGTTTGATGATTATGTACTTTACCTGCTGGAGTCCCTGCACTGCCAGGAGAGAGCCAACGACCTCATGAGGGCCATGAAGGGAGAGGGCAGCACAGGTGAGACTGCTACCTGGATGTCTAGTCAGTAAATAATGACAGTACAGCCGGAAAAATGTCTTGTGGAGTAGTAGAAGATAGCGTAACTGGAGATTTCCAGGAATTAAGTACTGTTATTTGTTTTAATCGTTAAAGTGATTTTTCAAGCAGAAATCCCAAATAGTCACTTCCAGCTCAGGAATTGTGAGGATTTGCTGCTGATAATAAACTACATAATTTGGGTTATGGACTGCTGGTCCGATAAAACAGGGACTTTGAAGAAATCGCTGTGAGCGTTGGGAAATTATGATCTACATTTTAAACAATTTTTTACTTATTTTCTTTGCAGCAACAGTATTCAGTTGAATGAGAAAATATTCAGCAGAATAATCAGTTATGGAAATAAATAGTTGCTATTTTGTTTCATATATTTTTCTTGAAATAATAAACTTCTTTCTCTTTGGTGTTCCCTCTGCGTGCAAGTTTAAATGTATTTTCACTGAACCGCTTGAACCCTCACTTGAAACATTGATCTGTGTGTTTTTTAGCTCAACTGAGGTTGTTTATTCTTATTAGTCCAGGATTGTACTATCACTGTTTACTCATGTTGATACTGACATAAGTTCGCTCTCTTTAACATTTATAAATACACTTTAACAAATCTATAAATGTTGTCAGTTTCTCCTTGGACACATAACGATACAACTCACATAAAGTTCAACCCTCTCAACATAACTGCATATTTTCTTACCGTATTAGATTGTGTAACGGTCTGTCCTCTCTTGACACCTTCAGCAGAGAGAGAGGAGGAATTCCCAGTGACAGAAACCACCCCCACCCCCACCTCCCCATCTCCAGGATCCTACTCTCCCGCTCGGTCAGTCCACTCGGTGGGCGTTTCCTCGGCCAGCTCCCCCACAGCAGCCGTGTCCCCGGAGTACACCGGAGTCCCCACCACCACAGGTGAGACATGCCTCACAGTCACACAGACATCCTAAATAAGCAGAAGTCTCACTGCACATAGTTTCTTGGAGCCAACACATTCTCTTTGTGTCCATATATGTGTCTACCAGGCGCTGTTCAGTCATATACCTGGTCCCTTACATACACAGTGACAACAGCCGGCGGCTCCACTCCAGAGGCCGGACAGCAGCTGTCCTGTATGAGGAGCAGCGCTCCAGTCCCACCGCCATCCTCCACCCACCGGCTGCCTGTTTACAGAGAGGAGCATGGGTAATTAAGATTTTGGTATTAAGATATATTTTATTTTTGTTGGAGAATTTCTTTGATTGGTTTTCTTCCTCCTCCATTCTAGCTATACTGGTAGCTACAACTATGGCAGCTATGCCAACCAGCATCCTCACTCCATCCAGAGCCAGTATCCCAGTCTGGCCCATGAGCCGGCGATCCCAGCCCCCCTTCACTACTCCGCCTACCACCGGTCGTCTGCACAGGTCAGTCCAAGTCAAGAACTGAGGTTTAATAGCATTTTAAGTGAATGTAAATCAATTAAGGAATTTTCTAGGTGAGTTTGGACAGTTTAGTCCTCAATCCAAAATTGCACATATTGAAACATACAGAAGTAGTCCAAATTGATTTAAGCATTCAAAAGTTAAAATAATCATTATGATTAGCCCTTTTCAGAGGATTATGTGTTATTATGCATGTTAACATTATTGATACATAACAGACATAACATATTATTTGTGTTTCAAAGTTGCTGTTGGTCGAAGTCGACTAAGTTTCATCTATAAATGTTCATCATATTTTATAAGATCATATCTTTTGTATGTAAAATCTTAATTCGCAAAATTACTAGTTATATATCTGGAGTAAAACGTTCAATATTTACCCCTGAAATGTAGATGAGTAGAAGTGTAAAGTAGCATTAAATCCAATTAGTGAAATAAAGTACAAGTATCTAAAAATTAAACCTGTACTAGAGTACTTTATTAAATGTTTGTAGTCACATTTCACTGGTGAGATCAGCGTCCGGTGAAACCTGCAGATTACGCTGATGGCCATAGAGACGATGAAACTCTGAGTCACATTATTCAAAAACAAACACAATTGCAAGGATATATAGCAATGCGTGAGTATGTGTGTCTGAACTGTAACTAAACTATTCATCCATAATACAGAGCTGTGTGCAACTGTGCTATATTGTGGGTTTTTTTTATTGTATGAAATAGAAGAAGAAGCATGTGTGCATAAATGTGCCCAGAAAGAGAGCATAGTTAATAGGCTGTGTGTGAGATGCTTGAAGCACGTCTTGGTACACTTTGTACAGCAGCAAAGTAAGGAGAAGACAGAAGATTTAAATTAGAATATAATGGTTGTTAGGATGACTGATGTTACAGCTTGTGTAGCGACTGGTGTGAGTTTACTCTTTTGATGGTAATTTCCTGTCAAGGGCCCTCCAGCCTCCGCTGCCTTTATAGTGGGAGGAGATCAGCTGGGCCTCAGCGGTCGCAGTGTTTCTAAAAGTCCCAGAATCAGCATCTCCACACAGCGGAAGCAGACAGTGAAAGGTGGCCCGGCCGGGGCCAAGAGGGGCCCTGCTCTGTTACTCCTCTTTCCAGCTCTCAATAGTCTCTTCATCTGTTTGAGCCAGTAGCCACAGAGCAGGGCAAGGGGGCGTTTATTAAAATATTGTTATTCAATGGTCTCTTTTCTGCTTGTGAACAAGAGGCAGCTGAGCCGTCTGTTCTGCTCTCTGACCTGCACTGACTGTCTTTTTCCATGCCGTGATCCCTCATAATGGAATCGACTGTCGTGTTTATATTTAGTGAGAAAAGGGAAAAGGGTCCTACTTCCACTTTTTTTTTTAAGCCTGTCTGAGCTTAAATCGGGCACAATGCCTGCGCTTTGTCCATGTGAGAGGTTGGGGATGGAGCTGAGACAAACACAAAACCTTGTCGGATCCCAGCTGTCCAAAATATTTTTGTCAACAGGCAGATTTAGTCAGAGCTGTTTGGGTTCAGTCACCATAGGCAACAAAAATAACACAGGAAACCACTGATGTCTAATTTTCTTAAGTGGCTTAATTTTCTATTTTGACCATTGTGGTCCAACTTGTGAAGCAATTTCCCCTGACAGGAAATTACCATTGGCAGGGTCAGTTAACACAATACAGCTCTACAGGGCTAACGCAGTATCAAATATGATATCAGGAGGGATATAGCTACCTTTGAAGACACCGAGGTCATGTCCTCTGTACATGTTCTGGGAATGTGTTGGGATCAGCAACCTTGAGTGAGTTCAGATACTACAATTAAGAAGTAACACATAGTGGGTATTTTCTATAAACTGATGAGAACTGTCCTTAACAGTATTTTTTAATCAGCATGTTAGGGTTTGATTACTTTTAGCCCAATTAGTTATTAAATTATTCTATATTTCTCCAACAGTTTAGTCCTGGCAGCATTTTAAACTTAATTAAAGGAATAGTTTGATATTAAGGGAAATGCACTTATTGCTTTTATTTTGCCAACAGATTGATTAGGATTGATACCACTCATATCTGTTCATGGAATATGTGGCTAGGAGCTGATAAGCTTAGCTTACCATAAAGACTGACGACAGGAAGAAACAGCTAGCGTGGCTTCGTCCGAAGGTGGCAGACACGGCTTACCAACACTTCTAACACGTCAAATCTTGTTTGTTTCATCAGTACAAAAAACAACATGTGAAAGCATTTTTTTTTTTTTTTTTACAGAGGGTTATGTGCACTGGGACAGAGCCACTCACACACTTCTTAGCCTTTGTGCTAAGCTAAGCTAACTGGTTGAGTGAGCCTCATATTTAAAGCAAATCATTTTCCTTCCTCCTTTACATTTAAAGAAGACACCATTTAAGAGTCAACTGAATGATTTATGATACAAGATATTACTTGATTCCTTCATTAGTCAAGTCACAGAAAATGAATCCGAAACTATTGTGATAACTGATACCTGATTGATCGTTTGAGTCCCTTTTCACGAAAAATACCATTTAAGGCTTCTTCCCTCTAAATGCTCTGATTTTATGCTTTTTTTTGTTATATGATAGAAAACTGAATATATTTTTTAAAGCACAATAGAGACAACAATCAGCAGAAGAATTGGCTATGATAATAATCGTTAGTTGAGGTTTTTACTGTAAATTTGATGAATCTCTTAGTAGTTGACATTGCTGCATCAACCTAACTTTTTTCCTCTTCTTCCTCACTTCCCCAGTACCAGCTCAACGGCCAGATGTCTCGTATGGAGCCTTGTTTGATGGGCAGCACTCCCCGGTTACATCCTGCACCCGTCGCCCCCCGGTGGCCAGATGTGTCCCCAGCTAACACCTGTTACACCAGCCCACCTATGCATTCATCCCGCTATGCCACCTCTGGGGACATATACTCTCCCCTGGGCCCACGCAGGAACTCAGAGTACGAACACTCGCAGCATTTCCCTGGCTTTGCCTACATCAATGGAGAGGCCACCACGGGCTGGGCTAAATAAACACTGCTCTGGACACAAACTGGTGGATGCAAAGTCTCTGAACACTTCCAGTCAAGTACATCAAAAAGGAGGGGCAGAGAGTGGAGAGTAATAGGAATCATGGTATGAATGTACTGACAATTTGAAATGTCTCTGAATCACTTATGATTGTGATGAAACTTGTTCAGAGGTTTATTAAAAAATATGTTTTTGCTCACTGCTGGAGGAAAAAATTCAAATCATATAGATTGAACTTGCAGCAAAATCATTTTAGGAGTGCAATGCTGCTGCCAAGCTGTGCCTTTGTTTTAAGGAATGTACACCTCTGTTTCCCTCGTCAGACTCACAAGTCAGCACACAGATCCTCCCTCCAACCCTCAGTTTTGTCAGTGACTGACGGATCAGTGTGCTGTAAGCCTTCACTGACACCAGTACAATCTCAGTGACACCGCTGTCTCCTCTTGTTGCTCAGCATTGTGCAGCATTTTGTCATGAACTCGCTGCAGCAGCTTTGTTTGCTGCATGATGTGGATGAGCTGTACTGCCTTAAAGTTATTTTGGGACACCAGTTACATACAGTGGCACAAATCAAAAACATAAGACGGATATAAACTCCTTGATCAGTGTGTCTCCATCTTGATGATTGAATGCAGTGACTCAAAAAAAACTGTGCGTTTGTATTCTGTCGCAAGATTTTTTGCTGTTTTACTGTGACTATATATATATATATATATATATATATATATATATATATATATATATATATATATATATACATAGTATGTATTTTCTGTAACTTTGTAACATGGTGTATCCTTTATTTTCTATGTTACAATTGGTACTTTGTTCTCTGTTTTGTATGGTTAGTGAAAGACGCATTAACCTAGGGTTGTGTGTTTTATAATGCACTCAAAGCTACTGAGGACCTATTACCCTATGGGTATTTATAAAAAAGGGAAATTATCAAAGTGTACAGTAACATGAAGTCTAGTCACTTTTCTGTAAATAAAAGCACTGGAAACCGTCTGTGGTGACAATTTAAAGTCTTTGTCAAATTATCATCCTTTTTTCAACTCTGTCTATATTCTTTCTGTGTTAAAGTCCAAAAATCGGGCACAGACACCACCAAATATAAACACAATTTAATTAAACACATTATTGTATCGATTCAATAATCATAATCAATGTCAAAAGTCTTTGCTCATTGATTGATTAAGTCCTGCTCTTTTTTACTTTATATAAAAGTTTTAAATAGAATTCTTTTTTATTTAATTTATTTAAGTTGACTTAAGAACAACGACGTGTTACTTCTGAAAATGCATTACTCCATGTTCACTGTCCATCGAATTTCCAGTTTACGTTTTGTAAAAGGAAAAACATTTTCTGAAGTCGTCTGAGCTGATTGTTCCTTCTCTCTCCATGCGGTGACAACACAGTGGGGGGTTTGGGCCAGTAGCACAAGAGCCACACTGCAGAAAGAATTACATTTCTATAGAGAGAATGTCCTGCTGTGTTGGGGTCATTGTACCTCAGTCCCATAACCTTTAACCTCTGACCCCTGCCGAGATTTGTTTTTATTGGAACATAGATCCTCTGGTTGCGTCTCTCCAAAATCCAGAAGGATTCACAACCGAGACTTTGAATGCACAAAAACCTGTTAAGAACAACCAAAAAAACAAAATGGCAAATATATCTGACATCAGTGTCAATATCAATATCTGCTGAAGATTTCAAAGGAAGATTGGAGATCCTGGGTGTATGCACGAGGAAGTCACTTTTATCTGTGAGAAATGTGCTGCATAACGTGAAGGTCTCATCTCTGACATAACCAAAAAACTGCTTACACTAACGTATGCCTGCCTGCTAACACAGTCGCTTCAACAAGGAGCTCCCTTTTTATGCGCTTTAAAATTATTCTATAACTCTCTGATTCAAGCATATGAAATTAAACTGAAAAGGAAAACATGTATCCATCAATTTGATTTCAACTTTAAAACTGGGTTAACATTCTTGAACTCAGTATCTTTATATGCATACTGTAAGATTCGTGAGTAGCTATATTATTGGAATATTGGAAATATTCCTGTCCATGCTGATAAAGGGAAACTGACCTGTGGTAACATTTATCAGGAGGAAAAGGGACATATCTACACTCAGCTATCGGTAGTTTAGATTCTCGGACCCATGTGCATTTCTTTGGACTGATGAAGGAGGATTACACACAGAGAGAAAACATGCAAACTAAGGTTCAAACCCTGGAGGTTTGTTAATTTGAGGCAACTTCTGACATCATATATCCTGATTCCATTTAATGACATGGATAGTTTCATCATAAGGTATATTTTTCTGCAGAGTCACATAAGTGGCTCCAGCATCTGTATATGAGATCTGCCCAACTATGTTTTATTCTCAGTACAGACAGATTTGCAGCATCACCTCCTCACTCACTGTATACAATATTTATTTCTATTTTATGAGTCCACAAAACAATGAAACATTTCAGATTAATATGTTCTTAATCTGTGATGCCTCACAGATGATAAAAAAAACACCATTGACAACTCTCAAGTCATTTGGTTATATATTTTTTATTCAGATAAGCACATGTGAAAGGTAACCTCTATTTCATAAATAAATAGCTTTGTAGAGGCCATATATTCAGTTTTACAGGGACTACTGACTCAGTAACACCAGGGTGAACATGATATTCCTGACTTTCAAAGAAGAATATACAGGCAAACCTTTTCTATAAAAAAGGCTTTATTACATTGGTTGACAGTTTACACTCAAACCTCCGACAAGACATCTTATAATATTCTGTGAAGGAATCAATGACATTTAATGATCTCCTTAATTTTCCGATTCCACAACATGAGCCACAAAGGAAATAATAATTGCATAGTCTCATATTAATATATTGCATATAAATTACATATTTCCTGTCAAATACATTTCATATTTTTTTGCCATTTTGAAATATTTCAACATTCAATATAATATATTAAACATACAACCACACGTTTTTGTACTAAATGTTTCACATTAATAAAACTACCATTTAGTCCCTATACAGGCTTATACCAATGAACCCTTTCATGCATAGAGGTCACTACAGTGGACAGCTATTGTTAGTGGCTGATGTGCAACTATGCCATCAAAACCCATGCACATGCAAGAAAACAACATTTGAATAGCTGTCCACTGTAGTGACCTCTATGCATGAAAGGGTTCATTAATTCTCCTTCCTCTTATTTATCTGATTTTGTTCACAAAATCCCCAAAACAAAAGCACTAATACTTTCTATTATTACATAGATTCTGCCTGGAAACTTTGGTAACAGCTATTTGCAGTTGTGCAGTGAGGAGCAGCCTGCAGTGATGGAGCCCGTCGGGCAGTCAGGGGAGTTTCCCTGTTGACAGCAGCAGACCTGACTGACACTCTCATTGAGCTAGCCTGCCAGCTAGCTAGCTAGCCGCATCACACCTATTGGCCGCTTCCAACCCAAGCTAACTACTCTGTCCTCCGATTGCCACCATGGATTTGAACACCATCTTGTCACAGCTTGAAGCCGACGACGAAGAGGAAATTGAGACGTTTCTGCGGCAGTATATCCGAGAGGTAAAGCGCGGCTCTGCTCGTCTTTATGTCAACCATAACAAACTGCGGCGCTAGCGTTAGCCAGCTAGCTGAACAACTAGCTGTGAGTTAGCTCCACATCTCACCAGCCGACTCAAATAAGGTGTTGGCACTGTCATGTGGGAGCTAATATTGTGTCGTTTAACATCTCACATCAAACCTATGAATGAGACAACGAAGACCTTGACACGATGTTTACAACACCCATTTCCTGGTGCTGATCATTACATTACATTACATTACAGTCATTTAGCAGACTTACAGGATCATGCTAATGCGCCTGTTACTGCACCTAGAGTTACATAGCTATATTAGCATACTTTAGCTATTTGTTGGAGGTATCTGGGAACTAATTAAGTCCTTTTCAAAGAGGCTTTTTTTCTGATAACGTCTGTGACATGTCAGGCTGTGTGGCTTGGTGTACACAATGAACATCTTCTCTGTTTCAGAACAATCACACTTTCAGTTTTGACCAGAAGGAGGAATCCCTGCGCGTTGTGAGTACTAGTTATCTGAGCAGTTGGTTATTATATGATCAAGGGAGCCCAGTGACGTTATTATCTGTAATTGTTATTATTTCAGAAGCTGTGCCAGAGTGTGTTGGCAGTTCTTGGGAGGAAGGTGAAGCCCAGCTGTCAGAAGACATGTCTGGAGACACTCCGCATCCTGTCCAGAGACAAGCGTGTCCTCGCACCTGTAGCCACCAGGGAGGGCATGCTGATCCTGGGAGGAATGGCGAGGCTGAACGCCGGAGAGGAAGGCGATGACAACCAGAAAATCTCTCAGGAAGACACCCAGTCAGAGGAGGAGGAGAGGGTTGTGGTGGAGGCCTTAAAGTGCCTATGCAATGTGGTGTACAATAGTCCTGCTGCTCAGCAGGTTAGTGTAGACATGCAGCTGGTTCATGGCCTTTGTGCCACCCTGCGTACAGCCCGTACATGGCACCATGAGGTGGGCCTCTTCACACTGCGCCTTCTCTTCCTGGTGTCTGCACTAAGACCTGATGTGAGAGGGGTTCTGATAAGAGAATGGCATGCTGTGAGACTACTGACGGAGGTCCTGGAGCACACCCTGGATGTGAGCTGGGTTGGTCCCTATGAAGCCACCCGTCCAGATCCACAGGCTCTGCCCATGCCTGCAGAGGACAATGAGAGAGCAATGGAGGCGCTCAAAGCCTTGTTCAACCTCACACTGTCTGACACTGGTGGCGAGGTGAGTGTGTTCAGGTTATGTGTTGTGATTATGTTGCAAGCTAGTCATTTGGGTTTGCTTTTTGTCTCTTTATCTTGCAAGTATGCATTAACAGAAACGTCCGTTTTACTGGCACAGTAATTTTCTTAATTACAGATCAGACTGTCCCACAACAGACAAATCATACCTATATTGAACTATTTCAGTGTAAATGTGACATAAAATAAATAGTATCTTGATTATCAACATCACTTAACATCATCAATTTACAATGTCAGGAACACAAATGCACTTTGTGATGAGCTGTGACCAGTGTGGCATTCAATGGGCCAGCATGAGAAAACTCAAAATGTCCTTTGAGCTCTGGCATTCCCAAGGCTGTGATTGAATAGTCAAAGATTACTTCCGTGTCTTTTCCTAACCACTTTTTCTTGATGGAAAACGTCATGAGGTCAAGAAAGTTGTGAAGGACAATTCATAAGGATTTAAGAAAAGGAAATCCAACTGCACTTACACGTTGGCAGACGTTTTTTGTTTGTTTAGCAACTTTATGTATAACTCATAGATGATGAGTAGGCTACAGTGACAAACTCAAATCAAGTAAGGATTCCTGTCCAAATCACAATCACATTTCTCAAGAAGGATGTTTTATTTTAATTTATCCATAGTGTACAATTTAACAGCTATAACAAATGTTTTGAAGGCTGAATTGTGCATTGCTTTAATTGTTGCTGCTGCAAGGACGGCATCATCTCCCTTCCTTTCGTAAAGGTTAGTGCAGTGTACCCTACGCCAAAGGAAGGGTAAGAAAGGTAGCATTGAAGCACCTTTCCTTAGCATTGAGATAATTCAAACAGCACATATCATTGCTGCCACTTAATTCTTCTGGGTGATTTCACTCAGGAACATACCTCAGCAAAAAATACTTTCCCCCCGTTGCATTAGTTTTTATCAAGCACTGAGCCATCACTTATTTTATTCTTTAAACCTGTGCTTTTTCTACTGTGACAAAATGTCTCTCTTTTATAGGCTACACACATGCCAAAAAACAGTATCATCTTATCCTGTAAATGAAATGTGAAGATATTTGGTACATAAGTTTTACATGTGGTTGTGATAGATCTCATTCATGATGTAGTTACCATGTAATAGTTTGTATCTTTGGCTGATTTCTGAAAATTACTGTCAAACATTTCATGCAATTTTGACTGAAGGGGACACATGACAGCAAGTGCTGCATCTGACACAGTGTAAGTCTGAACATCACAAAATGTAGTCCTTAGTTCTTGAGTTAGACCCTGCTCTCCTCCTTGACTGTAGAAATCCAAACTTCCTCTTCCTCTGTTTTTGGAATCTAGACTTAAAGCTTTGATCTCACTCCATCTCTTAGCTCTCCTCTTTTTGCTCGGACTGGAAGTGACCGATGTGCATAATCCCCTGTCGCAGTCGGGGGTTGTCCTCCACCTAGTGCTTCAATAGTACGCTGAACTAGTGCACAGACTCAATATGGACCTCCAGGATTTCATTGATGAAAGCCGAGGCAATCAACTAGGCCAGACACAATTTGCACAGACATTACCCAGGCTAATATCGTTACAACAAGGCCACTCCCACAACCATGCAACTATGCCCTGGTGCAGAATCAACACATTGGTATCCGACACACGCACACTTGTCTCACTGTACAGACTTTTATCTTATGCATAGCTGGTCTATCACAATTCAGTCACAGCAAACATAAGCTAGATATCTTACTTAAAAAATGTATGGACCACAAGTAATGAACTTTGCTTTCTCTTTGACATATTTCCCAGACTTGATTCATACCTCATCCATATTTTTAACCAAGTATAACCATGATGTTGAAACAGAAAAAAAATCCACCGCATTTTAGCTTGCACCGAGTGACAAATGGTAATAGAGTTTTCTAAACTATACAACATTAGTACTGCGGACAATTTGCAAAAGCGTCAACGATGTAGAAAGGCCTCACCAGGAACAAACGGGTGATATAAGAGGAAACACCACAATATGAATAAGTGTTTTGCAGTTTGAATTATGAATACTGTTTTGAAAAGTAAGCTTTTAAAATATATTTTTATTGAAAAGTTTGCATATGAAAGATTTATTGTTTATAGATTATTCCAGAAACCTCCCAAAATGCAGCTGTTAGGCTTCCAGGGGGTGTCTGGTGTTGATCAAGTATTCCCAAACTGGTTGTGACGCCTCACTGAATTTAAAAGAAGCTAATTTTGTAGTTGGGGATTTGCTTCCAGGTCCCTGTTCTTGTAGCTTGAGTTTTTTTCTGTCTCATTGTTTTCCTTTATCTCTGAACAATTGAACAGTCTGCATTGGAATTTACTTTTATGTACATCCTTGAATTAATAGGAGGATGACCACCAGTTCCGACTCATTGCGGCCATCCTGCGTCATCAGTTGATGCTGAAGACTGAGACCGAGGAAAAAACAGAGGAAGCACACAGGTAAGAAGTCTGTCCTTCACTCTTAATATTTTTTTATCTCTTTTAGTAAGCCTCACATTAAACACTGAATCAAGGCGCTCTGCGCTTTGCAACCTGTGTATCTGAATTGCATAGATTTTTCTACAGTCTACAAAGTGCTTCCCCCACTCAGCAAAATAACTTTTGTCCATGTTCTGTGTTAATCTGCTGTGTTTTGCATGTAAGCACTGCGAGTGGGGTAGGTGCTTACTGCAAATTAAGACTGATGGCACATGAAGCAATAGCAGACTGGGGTATTGTGGGAAAAACAGACATGTTTCTTTGGAGCTTTAATGGGTATTTCATCTTCTAGACGCTCTAAGCTGTCGTAATACTGCAGTAGTATCTTCTTCTCATGGTAATTTAATGCAGGAATGCCAAGAATCCCGAGGCTGAAATTTAAACAGTGTCATGTAAAAGAGACTGATGTTTCTCTTGACCTGTAAAGTCAGCGACTGAACTGGTCATGGGTGTTTGGCCTATTGACCAACCTAACTATTGTTATTTGTTTGAATGTGAGTATGTGACAGAACCAGTTTAAGTGGAGTAAAGCAGTGTGAATGGATAAAGTTGTATTTCAATAGAAAAAAGCAAAACAACATTTAGGCAGGTTTGAGGTGTTTTAAATATAGGTCTTAGGCGATTTCATCAGACATTATTGCATTATATTATAAACACAAAGAACGTATTTCTGTCAAGTCTTTAAACTTGATTTTCTAATGTTATCTTTATTGCCCAATGTTAACTACTTTTAGCACCGCTGCTGTTATGGTAAGTGAACGTTACACTTTGTGTCATCTGACAAATAGGGTCTATTATCTGTTACATTTGTTTGTTTTGAAAAAAATAGATGAATTAATACAATATTTAAATATTAATCAGACAAGTTTTTTTATGTTTACTTTGGGTAAATTAATTGTAATATAATTTTTTTATTGGAAAAATGTATTTAAAATATAATTGATCATTTAGTTGTTTGATTTATCCCAAAAATTTAAAAATGATCATCATATTAAACAATTAAAAAAAAAAAGTTAGATGCAGCCATATTTAAAATTGAGAACCAACATCAAATTAGTCTGCATCCATCACGCAAATAAGACATTTCAGATTACTGATATCTTCTTTTAAGGCGTAGCTACACACCACTTTTTTCTCCTCACAATTATGAGTTATGTACATAAGAAGAGCTCTGATATTTTGCAGTGGCAGTAATCACCATATAAGCTTTTTACTGTGCCGTCCAGGTGTTCCAGACACCAGCTTTTTGTCCATTCAAATTCACCATTTTAGAGGTTCTCTGTCCTCTAATATCTTCCTCATTATGTGTCTCTAGTTGGCTGTTGCAAGTTTTCTCACACATTATTAATGTAAATGTGCAGACTAAGTATATTAAACTCATTTTTCTAAATTTATTTCCAGCCATGCCATCAACCTGCTGAATAACCTGCCTGTGTCCTGCCTGGACGTGTTAATCGACTTGCCTGTCCAGGGCGGGCAAGAGATATATGGTGGGAGAAATATGGATGCAGTCCAGAAGTTAATAGACTTCATGGAGAAAAGGATGGACAAGGTAAAGTTCACCCTCTGTGGAAAATACAAAGAGAGCTGACTGTGGACACACTGAATATTACATTCAATAATGTTTAAATATTTTACACTATATGGCAAGTCATAATAGTGGAGTAAATGTACTCACTTCTTTTTTTTTTCAAGCTTACACATAAGCTAAGATGCATACATTTATATTTATATTATATTTATGGGTACACTCACGTGCAGCCAGTCATGGTACACATGTTTTTGTGACATCTTGCATTCATATTAAAGTATTTCTGGACCTGGTAGTCTTCAGATCAGAATGCAGCAAACAGGGAGGCTCCTTAGTCTGCCAGAACTAAAACACACTCACAGCTAGTGCAGCGACCGTTCGCAGCACAACATGACACAACGTTCATTCAGTTTTTAAACCACCAATCTTCTCTTTACCTCATTATTCTTCATGTTACCCATATGTGCTCCACTAATTAAAACGTATCCACAGCTTGTGAAGTGTTTGTGGTTTGTGTCACTCCAAGCAGGGCTCCAACTACAAAGAAGGTTTGACTCCGGTGCTCAGCTTTCTGACTGAAGGATCCAGACGCCACAGGGAGATCCGCAGATATATCAAAACTCAGGTACATTAACTGCAGACAGCTTTAAGATAGATTATCATAATAAAGTATGTGACATGTCTGATGTGTATAATATTTATCATTGAGTTGCTCTTTTAATGTGGAAGGCCAGCACCTGCCCTGCTGACTTTTTGAGAGAAGCACTGAAACCCCACAGGGATCCTAACCAGATATAATTACCTTATAGCTATTTAATAATGTGTGTGTACATGTGTGTGTTCATTAACCAGTTACTTTGTTTCAGAGGTTGGTTTAAGTGACAGAAAAACAATAATCTGAATTTTTTATGATGTCTACATCTTCAGGTACTTCCCCCACTGAAAGATGTAAAGATCAGGCCAGAGATTGGCACTACCACCAGAAACAAGCTGGTTCGCCTCATGACACACGTTGACATGGGTGTGAAGCAGACGGCTGCAGAGTTTCTCTTTGTCCTCTGCAAAGAAAGCGGTGAGCAGTGGTCAGGTCATGGGAGGAACATGGGGTTCAGCACATCAGATGTGAGAGTGAGAGAGCAGGAATGACGTCTCCAGTTGGGTGCAAATGATGAAGTAGTGAACTGCCAGATGCATGGTTGCTGCATAACTATAACAACAGCTCAGCTCATGATCACACATTTATATGTAACTGCACAACCTTTGGTGTTTGTGGTGTCTTGCAGTGGACAACCTGTTGAAGTACACAGGATATGGAAACGCAGCAGGACTCCTGGTGGCTCGAGGACTTCTCGCAGGAGGGAGAGGAGAGACCCAGTACTCCGAGGATGAAGATTCCGACACAGAGGAGTACAAATCTGCTAAACCCTTGTGAGTGCTCTGCACAGGTCTTAGAATAAAGCATTGACAATTCAGTGTCATAATGTTTAATATATCGATCTGTATACATTGATTGAGTATGAATCTGTCTGCAGCTGTTCATTAAATGAGCTGTATTCAACATTCTACACATTAATAAAGCAGCAAACCCCTATTTGCTTTGTAAAGATATAGTGGTGTAATGTGTAGCTGAGCAGAGAATGAAGTCGCTGTCCCTCTGTGTGTGTAATTATCCGAACTTCACCTTGCTTTGTCGACATAGTCGGTCTGCCGCGTGTGCATTTAGCACGTTAGTGCATGTGAGCCAATGGGATGCAATCAAAATACTCCCAATCTCAGATCTTGCTACTTTAAACTTCCTTATCTGCTTGTTCCAGCATCAACCCCATCACCGGTCATGTGGAGGAGCCGATGCCGAACCCCATCGAAGAGATGACCGAAGAGCAGAAGGAGTACGAAGCCCAGAAACTGGTCAATATGTTTGACAAGTTGTCAAGGTAAATACACAAATTACAAAGGACGCAAAGAGCAAATAACTCTTTAGGGTCTCCAGAATTTATTTCAGCAAAAATACCGTAAATGTTTAAAAAGTTATTTTAACAGGGGCACTTTAGTTTTTATTTTGATTGAGGACAGTAGAGAAATGACAGGAAATGGAAGAATAAAAGGAGGGACAAAATGCAACAAAGTTCCCGCTCTGAGAATGGTCAGAGTCTTAAACCCATTGGTCAGGAGGACATCCCATGTTCAGAACCTTTTAGGCCCCAACAGTATCCTAATCTTCACACATTATTATAATAATAATGATAATAATAATAAAATACACATAGTGATAAACACACAAAATAGTACCAGATTTCTTAAATTCAAATTAGAGTTGTAGTTCATGAATTCATTAATTTAAATATGTTGACAGGCTTTTCAGAGTTTTAAAACTCTACTTAACAGGGTCTGGCATCTGTACACAGAAATTCTATACAGTTTGATCAATAGAATTAATAAATAGAAATAAATATATATATATATATATGAAAAACGTCTTTGTTAACCGTCTAAACAACAAAAATGTTTTCACAAGGTAAGACACCACAGAAGTCTTTGCCCAAGAAACACAATTCATTATTTTTCAAAGCCTGGACCAAAATCATTAACTTTTTCAGTTAGAGCAACTTCCCCTGCTCAAATTATTAATATATTATTCATTGTTTCCTTTGCTAATAGTCATGCTGTATTTGTGTTGACCTTTCCTTAGTGAGCAGAGGCTCACGTTAGTCCAGCACAATGCCTGTACAAAGGTAACAGTGAGCTTGCTCCCTGCCAACCAATTCATCAAAGGAAGAATCTCTTGCCGTTAGCTGCAGCTTCAATTAGGCCCGGACTTCCAGCACGCCGCACCATTCAGCCGGAGTAAATGGAAGCTGCCGGCACGCCACCGCAGCATCATTACCACAGCTCCGTTAATTATCACCTAATTGGGACACACAGCCGGCTCGGCGGTCCTGGTTCCTTTATCTGCCACATTCAGGTTTTTGATGACAGATGTGTCCTGACTTTATTCTTGTCACTCTGACGAGCCAGTCATTGGCCAGACAGGGAGTGGGCTGAGACAGAGGCACAACTAACAACAAAGCAATTTGGGTGGAACGTGGACGAAGAGGAAGAGACACGGGTGAACAAATGTGCAGACATAAGTAAGCTGACCTCGTTATTGTTAAGCCAAATAGAGGGTTGAGCTGTAATGAGGCACGTGTGCCCAGAAGAGGAAGATTCCTTTCCGAGGCTGCAACTTCTTTCTTCTCGTCCTGATGATGACGGAGAGGTGCTTCTTCAGTACAGGCTCTAAGGAGATCAGTCAGAGCCCTGGAAGAATGTGCTCCCCTAACTGCTTAACTGGTCCTCCAATTAGCACATATTCGGCACCCCAACCCTGAACCCACCCCCTCTCACATCTGCCAGTCCTCTGTCACTGCTGAGTAGAAGAGGAGGGATTATTTTTACTCTAATTGGAAGAGATAATGTAACATGTTTTTGTTAGTTTTGTCTTGTTAGTCCTCATTTAACCTGCAGACTTTAACCAGTGATATAAGGCTGCGGAGTGGGGGGGCTCTCTGTAGGTTTCATCACTGAAAATATATATTTTTTCTAAACCGCTGAAATATTTCAGATTAAACCACACCACAGGTCTCCTGTCGAATTTAGAATTTAACCTGCAGTTTTCAAAGGATAAATTAGATTTAATTGGAGGAATCAGTAGGAATTACATGGCAATTTATATTTGAATCTCTTAATAAATGGATTTAAATCGGTCCTTTTTTATATCTGTGGAAGATAATTCTCAGATTAATCATTTTAGAGGGAGTGGTGACACAAAGAACAGGTATAATTGGATTAGGATGAAGGGGCAGCCGTGGCTTTGAGGAGATTAGTTTGAGCGCTGATCCTGTAATTAATCTGCCAGAATGAGGAGGGGAGGAGGAGAGAGGATGGCCAGACAGGGGCAAGTGTCTACAAGGGGAAGGGGGGAGGGTCCTTGAGTTTTGGATGTAAGAGAGTAAAGATGTAAAAGTAAAAGCCCTCTTAAGACTTTGTCTGTTGATACAAAGGGTCCTGAACAAAGTTGGGTTTTGTTTACATTAGAAATATTATTGATATGTTTTACCTTCTTATCGAACCTTTTTCTATCCAGCAGAGGGATATCTGATGTTTATCTTTTTGTGTCTACAGGCAGAACGTGATCCGGCCAATGGGGGTCAGGCCTGACGGGACGTTAGCACCTCTTGAAGAAACTCTCTGTGATCCACCTGAAGACTCAGGATCAGACTCTGACTAGTGCACGATACATTTAGGCCACATTTCCCAGGTTAAGCCCACTTGGCCCCAACACATCTGGAGCTGTGTCCTATTTCAAGGTCTGGACCTTTGAAGGAAGGTGCCCCCGACGGTGGGTCAGTCAGAGAAGATAACAGCTGGCTGAATCAGTCTGCCGTTATTGAGCAAAAGTAGAAGAAGTCAGTCAAAAGATCCACACGTTGTACCAATATCTCCCAAAAAATTTTACTTTATTAACTTAAACATGCAGATATCAGTACTATGTGTGGATCTATAGTCAAGACCACTTAAGGGTCGACCCCGAATAGTCAATGATTTGATCTTAGGAGCCTGGAGCCTTCGTTGTTATGGGAAAATGTGGTAGTGAATCAAAGGATCATTCATAAATTACAGAACATAGCACTATTAACTACTAACGATTCCCTAAAGTCAGCTGGTTGAGGTGCGTAGAAACAGCTGTTTGCGGCTTTGTTTCTCTCTCTACTGTTGACTGTCCCTTCACTGTCCCTCTTTTTATGCTGTGTGTGGTTTGCCACAATGGAGAAAACGAAATTAGGACCGAAAGTCCTGTTTACAACCAAGAAAAGGAAGGAGGATAAGAAACCATGTCTCTCCGCTCCGTGTCAGTCTTACATACAGCACCGCAACTACACACACACACACACACATAACAAACAGCGCTGTCCATTATTCTGAAACAGCAGCTAAACGAAAGTATCTCGGCCTATAATGTTTTTACTATATTTCTATAGATACATTAAAATTTAAACATAGTTGGATCAATAAGCAAGAAAAGAAAGACATGATTCTTCAGTTGACTAAAGATTTTTTTTGACAATGTAAATTCTAAGTCAGGGACAACCTTAAACTACTTTCACAGAAAACCAAAGTAATGGTAGAGTTTAGGATCTGCTTGTGAACTCCTCACCAGGAGTTCTAAATTGACAAAGTTTAAATACTGGCGACTGTGACAAGTTTTGTGATACCTGAGTTAGAATTTTAATGTTTTAGAGCACGAAATGCGGCACGACTGGCAAATAGTGGATCAGGTTGATGATAAATGTATCCATATAACTTCTATTTAGCTGCAGGTTTAAGTCAGGATTAGTTTAAGCAATGTATAATATATGTCGGCCCATTATTACGTATTCAGTCTAGAAATGTGACTTCGGGTGATCCAGCTCTGAACTGGGACACCGCTCATCATGTCCCAGGGAGCGCAGCAGAAAGTGCATCATGATGCACAGGAGGCCTCCGTGGTTACTGTTGCACCTTATTGTTGAAAAAAATAGAGGTAATAATATAATTATTTGCTGGATCATATGTATCTCACTGAAGGCACTGTTGTAATGGGTTTTTAAGTGTCACTAGGTCTGAAAATCATTCCTTCACCTGAGGTTTAGTTTTTCACTTCTTTTTAAGTTTCACTTTTTTTTTCCGCTACATGACGATTTTGTCCACTTTGTATTTCTATATAATTCAAGTGCACAATCTAAAAACACATTTAGACATGAAATCACTGAAAACTGTCCACTGTTTTAAAATCATGGGGCCTGTGTCCAGTTTGGATGGATATACAGTGTATTTAGAAATCAGGCAGTGTCCCTGTGGACAGATTTAACTTGCAGCTCACAGTATCGTTTCCATTCACATATTTTTATGCAAATTATTAATAATCATGTTAGAAAGGCTGGAAACAGTAAAATATGATAACACTTTTAAGTCTAAACTTTTTCATTTGGTTGTTTCTGCCTTTCTCGAGAAAGAGTTAATGTGATTAAAAGATTATGGAAAAGCTATTGCTGAATAAATTTTGACATTGTTAACATTTAACTTACATGACTTATGAGCTGTTTCCACTGTCGGCGTCTACTCGGATATTCCTATGGCGTGTTAATGCTTTAATCTTTATATGCGGACATCATAAAACATGGCCAATAGTAGCTGACATGAAAGAACAATTAATGCGTGCCCAACTAAAACAAATTCCTGTATACCATTCTCCATTTCCTCGTGTAGGTGGGCTAGATGGCCAAGGAGACTTGATTGGTTTCCGGTTCGCAAAACTCTTCTTCTCCTCCTTTTACTGGCAGATTAAAGCCTCGGGTAGCCTATAGAGAAAACCTCTGACCAAACTACGCTGTAGCCGAGTCTATTTGATACAAACCAGTTAATGGAAATAAAACTACGCTTAAAATTTTCTTGAAAATGTAGAGGAAACGGGGGCTAATTGTTTGGTTGTGTAATAATCAATTAGTCAGAAATCTTCTGAATTCAGGGCTTGGTGGTTTACTGTTGTGTCACTGAGAGTTGTTTTTTTTTCATTTATAATTATGACTATAAATAGAGAGATTCAGCATTTGTTGTGTATGATTGTGTACAGATTGTTTCTGCCTGTTGTGGACTCTCGACAAATAGCGTAAACTGCAATGATTGTTTTCTAATCCATGTTACTTTTGCCAAATCTGTATGCTGTTTCATTTCTCAGTGACTCATTTTCTTGATTTACTTTTTTTTGCAAATTTTATACGAATCCACAGCTTCATTTTCTGTATAAACTGATAAATATTTCTTTGTGTTGGTACAATTTCATTTTATGTAAAAGCTGCCAGTTCTGACAAAAGATGCACGGTTTGTTATAACTTCACAAGTTTGTTCTATTATTACAAATTGCTGATTTCAATCAAGAGAAACTAAATATTGCTTTTACCAGAGAACATGTGTCATTATTACTAATTATTATTAAGAATCTGTGACACTTCATTCGTTTAACGGTAAACGATCATGAGCTGAATTTTCAGCTGACCCGTGAATCACATTACCTCCTACTCACACACGCAATAACACAGTTAAGTAGAATAAAAGGAATATTTTAATTATCTGGAGTTGGCCTCACACAGGCACAAAAGGCTTTTAGAGTTACCTTCCTTAATTTCATGATTTAATGAACCTAATCACATTTTTATACATTCGCGACAGCCTTGGCGGGAGAAAAAAAACAATCATCTGTACGGAATTTCTTCAAATTTGGCACAAATGTTTGTTTCGACTCAATGATGAAGTGATTAGACTTCAGTGGTCAAAGCTTAAACATTAAGTCCTATTCTCGTGAACGCAGTATCTCGGGAACGCCTTGAAGGAATTTCATCAAATGTGGCGTTAATGTCAATTTACACTCAAAGGTAAACTGATTAGAAGTGTTGTGGTCAAAGGTCATTGTGCCCTCTCAAAACACATTTTTGGCCATAACTCAAGAATGAATATGCTAATTATAACAATTCCACACAAATGTCTGATAGGATAAAATGATGAAGGAAAGACATTCTGGACAGACATGGATGCAATCTGCAACTTGACTGGTATGCGAAGGCATCCAGCTGTGAGGTGGTAATTCTATTACGACTTCTTTATGACATACTATACTGTGTTTTTGACATATAGTATGCTCCTTTTAATAACATTTCCCCCGTTTATGACGTTTTTGTGACTTTTTAAAGGTCATTTTTTAATAACATACTAAACTGTTGTTTTGTATTATTACTTTTTTATAAAATACTGACTTTTTCAAATCTTTTTGGAACATACTATTCATGTACATTTTTATAGCAAAGCATTTTTTATAGCATAGCATTTTTTCCCAAAATATTCTACTATAAATTTATCTTAACACTTTTTATGACTTTTTTGTGACATACCAATAACCTTTTTGAACACTTTTTTATGAAATACAATACTATGACTTATTATGGCCAACTATATTATACTATGTTAAACTACGACCGATATATTTTGACATACCATAGTATGACCTTTTATACTATATTTCCTCAAAATATCTAGGGGTTGGAGCACCGTAAAGGAAGCGTCGATCCCCCTAGCCGCCCAGAGCCACCAAGCCTCAGCTGCCCAGCTTCCATAATGAACACCCAGCCACAACCAGGTTCTGCATCGGGGGTCCCAGACGACACCAAGCCAGTTCCTGGGTCAGGGGTCCGGCAGAAGCCTGTTCTGCTGAGCTGCAGCGGTCAAAAGTTCCCTTACTGCCTTTTCCTGGCCTCAAGTCTCTGTTGCCGAGTTCCTAAAGTGCTTCACTGCTTTGGAGAAGCTCCACACTAAAATTTTACTTTCACTTATTTTATGTGACCGGGTTCCACTGAAAGGTTAATAAACTGGACATAAAAAGGACAAAAGATTCAAATAACACAATACTTTTATTTAATATTGTTTAAAATACAGTGTTGTTGCAGATATAAAACATTAATAAGTTGACTGAGATGGGACATAAAAAAACACCTGAAGAAACATCAGGATTTTTGTTACAGGACCTCATATATATATTAACTAGTGTTCTGGATGGACCCTACCTCTATAATAAGTGCCTTAAATATGGTTGTTGAGAAATTGATAAACAGATCATTTGGTTTACGTATGAACATTTATAACCATGACACACTGCGGCTCCCAGATGAAGATGACAGATGTATTTCACTCCGACGAAAACATTTTGCCACTAGCAGAAAATAACCAAATGAAAAGTAACGGTTGTATACAATTACCGAAGAAAAGTCTTAGTGTGAACTCAGGAGAGAAGACAGCTTCTCAAACCTTTCCAGTGCCATCGTTTATGCAACATGCAGCTGCATCAGTTGCTCTGGCAGGATGACGCAGAGCTCTTACTGTCCGTCTCTGAGTCTGTCTCCTCGCCGCCGCTGGATGCTCTTTGACCTCCTGGTCTGGTCTTTGTTGAGGTTTCTATTCCACCTGGGGGCTCGGGAGTTCCTCTGCTCTGACAAGATGTTTGTCCGCTCTCTGACAGGCTGCTAATCAATAAAGGGTTGCTCTGCAGAAAGGGAAATGACTGCCATAGTCAGCTAAATTGTTTTAAAACAGGGCCCAGAGACCATTAAAGAGAAGCTCCACAGATTGTACTGATCAAAGTCTGTTAGAGAGTACTACTGAATAAGTGAACAAAGTTGAATAGAGCTTTTTGTGAAACCTTGTTGAAATCTGATACTTTGCCTCAAGAAATGTCAGTTTACTGTCATTTGAGCCTGAAGACTACAAGTTTGACAATGAAATAAGTGAAGTACTGTTAAGTATCTATATCTATGCCTGTAAACATCACCAGTGTGCTGTGGTCCCCACTTTACCTTTGGATTTCACAAAAGGTAAAGTTAAGAAAGAGCCTAGAGACTTATAACTAAAAAGACCTAGTGTTTAAAATGTAACCCACCAGTGTTTCCTGACTCCTCATCAACTCCTCAATCTCATCGTTCCAGCCGAGCATTTCAGCAAACCTCCGCACTGTGTCCTCCAGGTCACCAAGCTCCATGTGGTCTCCTCTCCGCAGTGGGACCTTCTCAAAGGGACCCACGGCGTGTCGGTTCAGGAGGAGACGTGGCACAGTGGAGCGTACCGTGTTCACCAGGCTGGCAAATGGCTCAATCTGAAACAATTACATTTTGTAAAGATTTTTTATGAGCTTATGGGTTTATCTGCTCAACAAATGTACTAGAACCAATTTATAGTACTCAATACAGATATTAACAAATGTTGACCTGTAATGAGGTGCCCATAATGATTAGCAGGTCTGCTTTGGGGAAGTCTTTAGTGTGGAGGAAATACTTCTGAGGAAGGTCTTCTCCAAAAAATACAACATCAGGTTTGACTGTTGCAGCACAGAATGTGCATATGGGGACGTTGTCATTCATTATGGCATGCTGCAAAACAAAGAAAAGGATAAGACGTTACTCCTGCATCAGATTCAGTGTAGAACTGTATTCAATTTGAATGTTTTTGAGCATGGGTTCAGACATACCTTAGCCTCCTCAGCAGGGTACGCAGTGTAGCACAGGTGACAGGCAGCCGTGGCGAAACTACCGTGAGCTTCCACAAGTTTGTCATCTGGGATTCCACATACTGTGAACAAAGTTATTAAATATAACAACGGACGTTAAGAGCAAACAAGGAGATTCATTTTGAGAAACAAAACGGACTAACATGGACAGGGTAGCTGTCAGTGCTACACAACTGCTGGATTTGGAAAAAGAAAAGCTTTGCTCTCATCCAGTACGTCTCCTGGTGTTAGGTTTAGGGACCTACTGTACAGAGGACTGCTGTCATATTTTCATTATATTGATGGTTATTAACTGTTATATTGTCCCTGATAAATATAGGTCATTATTTTCAGTGACATTATTTCTGTTTGGTTACATGTATGTTAAAAATGTCACTGTAGATATTTACTCAAGTGATGGCAATTCTTTTGGATCTATGTTTACATTGTGCAATGTGTGTTCGTACACGTAATAAAAAAACGTAGGCACTTTCAGCTAATCTGGAGTTTAATTTGATTTTAGTTTTCGTTCCTAGTAAGATCTCACTCACGTTTCTCCAGTCCGTCGATGTTCTGGGTGTACATTCGGAGCAGCAGGCCTTTGTGATGAAGCATGCGGACAAAGTAGTGTATGTAGTTCGGTTGGTGGCTGCCAGGATACAGAGCCTTTGCCAAGGAGAAAAAAGGTTGCGGGTCGTTGGAGAAGTAATCAATGTTGAAAATGGCTTCTGGGTAAGGGATGTTGTACTTCTCCAGGTTGGCGTAAAGACCTGTTCCTGGAGTTCTGAAAACGTAGAAATACAGGCATTTTGGGAATAATGTTGATGCTTTTATAAAAAAATAATGGTAAGTGTTTTTTTTATAATTTTTTCCTTGACGGTTGCTATATCCACTTAACAGGATTACACTTAAGCTAGAAAGACTTGTATAAAAGAAAAAAGAAATGTGAGGATCAGGGTGTAGAGAGAACAAAATCAGACACCGACCTGAAGTCTGGGATGCCACTGGCTGTGCTGATTCCTGCTCCGGCCACCACCACCACGTTCTTACAGCGGCCGAGCTTCACCAGTCGAGCAACAGAGGCTAGACCGCCCCGGGAAGAGGACTTGGCAGCTAATTCAGGCGCACTGCCACGACCAGGTCTGGACCCAGAGGACTGACCAGCCTGCACAGGGTCACTGCTACTTATGGACGTCTTTCCTTTACTGATGGGCAGGACATGAAAAATAATAAACATTTTGATCCCATATGGGACGGTACCTGACTTAATTACTTTATATTAAATAGTTAATGTATAACCAGAGACATCTTTTTTTTTTTTTTCAGATACTTGAAAATTAGGGATTGCACTGTATCAAGAAGGGTAGAACATTACTTGCTGATGGTCATACTCTTCCTGTTCAGATGTAATCTGTCTGTTAATCCCTGCTATGACTACCCCGGTACTGCATGACCAGCAACAGTTTAAGATAGATTTGGATGAAACGAGTTAAATATTCAGATAACAAAAGAGATTGGGAAAGATGCCTGAATGAAATCCACTCCTATAAAAGTGTCTCTAATAGGAACTGGTTCATTTATCTCTAAATCAGTGCAGTAAATTGAAGGCGGACTCCTCATCATATCACAGACAGTTGTAGCCTCACAAATAGAAAATAAAGTAAAAGTTACTGCATTATGTCCCCACCTTGTAGGTAAACTGTCCTGTCTGCTCACACTCATCTGACTGAGGTCCTGGGCCAAAGCAGAGTCTGTCTGCTTCCTTCGTTGTTTTCCATAGGGACCCGGCCCAGCGTCCTGGGTCTCTGCAGGGTTGGTGTTACTGGTCTGGGAGCTGGAGCTGCGTGTCATCCTGGTGACTGGAGACTGGGGGACTTTTTTATCCCAGCTGGACCTGGATCTGTTCATCCCAACACCTGTTGACGGCAATAAAAAACAAATAATTCAGCCTTAATTAAACATTAATTACTGTTTATAAGTTGTTTCTTTCCTAAACTAAGATTTGTGCAAATGACATTTGCTTTGAAAACTTTTTTTTTTTTTTAAGATTCTAAATGCCCTTTTTTTCTTCTAACTCCACTAATTGGATATTAAGTTGTTTTCAATGATTTGCTTTCCACTTGCTCTCCCTCCATCCTGTGTCCCATATTTAAAAAGCTGTTACACTGAAATTATCCTTTTCTCTTCACTCCCTTTGCACAGAGAGGAGCCGAAATGTTTTAAAACTGTCAACAGTTGAACAAAAGGTAATGGCTGCAATATATCTAGCAGCCCCCCTCTGCTCCGCAGCAGCTATGCTAATACAGTCCACAGCTGTGGCAGCTTTACTGTTCAGGGAAAGCGGAGGGGAGAGCTGAGGGGTGGGGAGTTAAAAAGAGGTGGCAGAGGTGAAAGGGAACCGTAGATTGACTGTGTGTCAACAAACCCAGCTGGGTGAGAAAAGAGGATGCCCCCTAACGGCCCCCTCAAACTGAGGAAAAAGGGGAGGGGGGTCTAGAGATAAATGATACAGAGGCGGGATTCAATAAAGATGGAACAGAGGAGTAGGAGAAGAAGAGGAGGAGGGGGGGCGGGGGTTCATTTCCAAAGCTATTCTAGGCCTTCAAACAACTTCCATGAGGAATGAGTGTGAGTGATCAGGGCCGAGGGAGCGGACAAGGAAACAAAAGAGCTACAACCCATAAAACATGACTGCTTTAGAGGGCAGCGGGGAGATAAGATGAGCTTTTTCCTCCAGAAGTACCTTATCGCCCTCCGGAGGGGACAAGAGAGGAGAGAGGGGTCACTGAAGGCTCACGGAGCAGACGAAGAAAAAAAAAAATAGGAGAAAATAGCAGCTTCTGGGACAATGTAGTCTCAAAGCTTTTCTTCAATTGCTCCATCAACATTTGAAGAAAACCTGTTATTACCAGGCTTAAAACTGATGTAAACCCTTTGAACATTCTTAAAAAACATCTAACATTCTCCACGCTACTTTTATTTTAGGCACTCAATCTTCTTTCACTTTGCCTCCTTAAAAGCTGAGGCCCCCACATTACTTCTGTTTTTCCCTCCCTGCGCATCCTAAAGAACTATTAAAACAGCGGGGTGAGGGTCTCTGCTTTTGTCCGCACTCCTCTCAAAAAGACACTGCTGAGTACAGGCAATAAATCACCAGCCTAGTTATTAAGGTCTCACACGGATGTTGTAGTGTAGCAGCAGATCCTCTAATGCGATCTTGAAAAGTTACAAATGCAGAAAAAAAGTCATGCACAGAAATCACCATCATGAACTAGAACAACAGATAAAGAACACAGGTGTATTCCTTCTTGGATATCATGGATTTACTAAATAAAAACTGGACTTGAAAAATGGGAAATTACAGGAGAAACTTAAATACCTAGAGAAATACCTAGAGCCAGTGTGGCTGCAGAAAACTGTAGTGGGGCAAAAGAAGCAGCAGGTTTTCAGTCAAAACGGAGCAGCAAACAGTAATGTTGGCAAAACGGCGTTCACTTCGACAACAACCTATCACTAATGAAAGCTGACAGTGTTTGATTTTTTTTTTAAATTTACATTAAAAAGTCCCATTTACAGATGCACAAAAGTGTATTTTTACGAGATCAAACTGCTTTTCAGTGTGTTAAATGTCCACTCCTTTAATCTGATAAAAGTCTAGATGTGATACTATTATCATTCTTTAATGACAAATAAATCCCTGTATGAATGACAAAAGGCTTAAAAAGGATTTGAGAGCCCCCCCCCCTTTATTTGGCCTTTCACACTGCTCGGTCTCGCAGCTCTCCCCAGGCTAAAAGATGAGTGTGTCCCAGTGCCAGACCACCAGGAGTGTAGCTGCTCATATGAGGGTTACAGTTATCTAATTAGGACAGTCCTACAACACCGGGCACACCTCGGTGCTCGCCATTACCACACCAAAAAGTCAGGATAATGGATAATCCTTTTACAACCTTAGAGGCTGGAAGCCAAACACCAGCTAAGAGCAGCAGGAGAAAACTTTGTGTAGAAACCACAAAAATGCAACAGGAGTTTCCCCATTGACATTTACCGCTCAACAAGTGGCAGAAGAAGTTTTATTACATTTCAATACCTATTGAAATGCCCATTACAATTTTCCAAAGCCCAAGGTAACATCTTAAAATTTGAAATGACTTGTTGCATTTTGCTTTGATAAACCCAAAAATGATTATTTTTTAAAATTGTTAAAATAATTTTCTGTTGATTGACCAATCTAAATGATAAACTTTTTGGGGTTAAAGTAACAACAACAATCATGATTTCAACAATAAATCCCAAGGACTGCTTATTGGAAAATAAAAAACAACCAAAAACAACAAAAAAGTGCTCAGTGATCCAGTTGCTATTCTGTTTACTTTCTTTTTATGTTAATTTAAATCAACCATGTAGTAAAAAAAAATATCTGAGCACCAAAGCAAATTTTTTTACACTTTGTAGACCAGTGCTATAAACCTATAAAATGCATTATTAAACTGAAATAAAGAGTTGAGACGTCCAAAAATCATATCCTTATTACTAGAGTTGAGTGAGTCCGTAACACAGGTGGGTTGTGGGAGAGTTTATTTGGGTCAGTAATGAATTTGCAGAATCTTTAATTTGTAGCCTTGTAATAACATTGAATCTAATATGAAGGCTAGCATACATTCTGTTTGTTTGGCTGATGAGAGGAAAAAAACAAGAGCCTGTTAACTCTGCCTGAATGCATTTCAGTCTCATTTATAAAGTACTTAACATGTGTATATGTTTTCAATAACACATGCATCCCCCCCATCCAATGACACAGGGATGGCAACAGGCAGCCTGGTCGCCATGGTGACCTCTTCATAGTTGGAGAGGCAACAGCTCGATGTCGTCCTTCCCCACCTGCTCACTAATGACATATCAGTCTGTGTAGCATCTTTGTTGGACTCTCAATTGACACAAAGCAGTGAGTCCTAATTTGTGTTAGTATATTGTTTGCTCACACAGAGGGGAAGGTGGGTGGTGGAGAGTTAAGTCTGCCCAGTGGGTCGATGGATAACTAATGTCTCTTCTTGTCCTGTTACTCCTCTGAGGACTTTACCAGCCCTAAATTAAACACTATTCTACTTATAATGGGGTGTGATTTTAACTGTGCAACCGTGTAGATTCATTGAGAGAACTGAAAACAGACACTGAAGGCACAGGTCTGCTCTCACCCTGACAAAAACCTTAAGCTGCCACCCATAACAGTAGATAATGACACACAACAAAACAAGCAATGTAACAGGGACAAATTAAAGCTGTCAAGTTAATTAAAGGTAATCAAGGGCTGCAACAAACTTATTTTTCATTAGCAATTAATCTGCTAATTAGTTTTTAGACTATTCGAGTAACCGTTTAGTGTCAGAATGGCAGATGTTGCTTGTTTTGTAAAGAACCATGATATTCATTGATAATTTGTATGGTATGAAAACAGGATAATAGCCACAAATCATTTGAGAAACAGCAAATGTTTGTAATTTTGCTTGATACACGCCTTTAACAAAAAAGTAGTTATTAAAAAAAAAAATTATAGTTGGGTTTGAGTTGTCAAATGACTATGAGGTTACAGAATGAGCCTTTAACTGTTTTAACCTTTTTTCTAAGATAAAAAGGGTCATTACTTTGCCTGCGAGCCAAAATTGTTGTTGAGGACATAACAGTGTTTCTTAACTATGTGTGACCAAATCTTGTTTTTTAACAAAACTTTTTGAAGTGCAGTGCTGAAAAAGACAAAATAAGTTGACTCGCAGTCAGTCTCAGGTCTTACAGATGATTGACAGTGAAGTTACACTGGCACCTGCTGGAACCGAAATCTCATTACACTTAAAAAACTGATACTCATTTTGGAAAACAACCAATCCCACATACAGTTACAATTATACACATGTGATAATTGTAACTGACTTAAATATGATTACACCATTCATTACACTCAAAAACATCAATACTTTCAACAATCTGTACAGTTATTATATTTCATACATCTTTAGGTTAGGCCAGTGATTTAGGAAGACCATGTGCATTTGGGACATGAGTACAAGCATTACTGGATCCAGTTATATTAAAGATCCCCTCCTGACACAGTTTAAGACATAAAACATTTTTTTATAGAATAATTGTTGTCTGATATGTTTTTCATCAACAAGTAAGATTAACTTGTTAAGATTTCTTAAGTTTACATCTTCTTCTATCTCATTGAAAAATCCAGGATCTGAATATGCTGTTTAATATTATTTAAAACGTTGAATAACTGGACACAAGATGTCTCCATTCTCAATGTATTTGCCTCCAGTTGTGTCACAAATCGTGCTTATGCCTACACGTCTGATATTTATGTCTGATATTTAAGAGAAACTTAACACTTTCAGCATGCAGCTTAATGTGAAAACTGTCCTCTAATATCAAACTCTGCTCATAAAATCTTACTGCACAATGAAGCTCAAAATCCAAGTGAAATAAAAAATAAGATAAACATATATTTCGGACTGGAGGGGCTTTAAACTTAATGGGATACACAGCAGCCTGTTATTAGAGGAAAAACAGCCTTCTGAGGTAAACAGACTCAAACAATCAAAAAATTGAAATAAAAATAATTTATAATAACAGGATCTAGGAAAACGCCTTTAAAGATGTATGTGGGCTACTGTGAGGAAAACCATTGTTCATTGTCACTTAAAGGCGGTGCCTATGATAACAGGTAGGTACAGATAAAGGGGTTAACATCATTGTGATTAGCTACCTGTCTTTCCAGACGGCGGTACTTTTGAATGCTGAGCAGACGACGTCGTCAGACAGACAGACAGACAGACAGACAGCAGACTTTTGGAGCCACTCGAGATGTTTCACATCCAAAAGGAAACTCGCTAAACTTCTTTATCACTAAACTGTGAGCTTGTAGCCCTGCAGCCGCTGCAGCCAGGTCAACATCTGATCCAGGAGAAATCAAGGAGTCTCATTCTTCTCCCATGCATGCACCTCATCTGCATGCTGTCTAACCCGGGAGTTTCACAGGAGGGAACTGTCACTCTGCTGTTATTTCCGGGTATGAAATAAATCGTTGCGAATACAGGCGGGAAGCAAGAGCTGGGGTCACATGGTGCTGTGTTTCCGCTTACCTAACCTCATATAGGCCTTTTTGTCATTATATGAAAGGCATATTAACATTAATTAATTTCATATTGTGTATTTATTTTTTATATAATTCATTGTGTACATTTTCTATAAAGTGTGTATTTCATTTTGTGACAATAGTGTGCAATCTTAGGGGGTATGACTGAAACAATTTCAATTCAAACCAGATTTATTTTTAGTTTAGGGGGTATGATTGAAATTTTGTTTCATATTTATTCTCATTATTATCTACCCAAGATCTTCCTTGTTGCCAGTGTTTTTGGTACTTTTTGTAAAAAGAAAAAAAAACAAGTTTAATGAAATCTTAAGTAAAGAGGTAAAAAAAAAATGAAACACCAAAGTATGGTTTACATTTTGTACTACCTTGTCATTTGCAAGTGCCTTCATCATTTCAAGTGTTGATTGTAGAAATAAATGTTATGAAAATACATTCTACATATCAAGATGTTTTTTGTTTCCGTTCTGTTTCTTAAATACTATTCCGTCACGCCTCCTAATGAAAGAGGCGATCTTTGATATAGGACGAACCATGGAGGGTGTACGTCACTTCCTCTTTGGAGGGGAGGATGTTGTTTTGGTGTTTTGGTGTTTTCTGTCCAGTGTCCCGCCAAAGTGATGGAAAAAGGCCTTTTACAAAATAAAGCTTTTATTTTCTGCTCACTCACGGTTTACTACACTGATACTTTCCACAGTTGTTCCTAATCACCACCAGGACGTCTACACTCATTCTGAATTAAAAACAATAGAATAATAAAAGGCAGAATGTAAAATACTGAACAATAAAAGGCTACTCCTATAAAGGGCTTAAATGAAGGCAGCCGGCAGCCGGAGCTTCATCCTGCGTTACCTCTGTGTGTTTTTATGGGTGGAGACTGAGGTCCTCCCTCAAAATATATAGTCAGACAACCAAACTCCATCAGCCTGACCACCAGCAGCTACATCACTAGAGGCCGTGTAGCCCGAGAACTGTTTTATTTGAGCGCACAGTCACGTCACATTGGACCAGTCTGATTACAAAGTAAGGTAAGTGCAACATAAGATAGTTTTTGGTGCAGTTTGTGTGCTGATAATCCGCAACGAGAGCTTACAGAACCACTAAATACTGAGCCATAGTATCTAGATCGATAGTGTGATCGGGACATGGAACGACTGATGACTGTGCACCGAGCAACGGTTGAACAAAAGCCGTTAAACCGCCGTTTTGTTTCTAGGGAGACGTGACGTGTCTCAGCGAGAAGACCGTTGAAAATACGTTGAACATGGCGACTAAAGGCAAAACAGCCACCAGTCCGACCATTTCTATCCCTCACAGTGACACAGCACCCATGTTGCCATGTTTATATGTTATAGTCATTCGACCACTTTTAAGCAGATATCTTGTTTTAACTGGTTGGCGTTAGCTCCAGTTAACGTCAACGTGAACGCTGTAGTTCGCCTACGATGCGAGACTCCGACGCGGTACCGCGGGCCTTCAGATACCTGCTTGTGTTGGCTCACCTAACGGGAGAGACGTGGCGATAACGCTGTTTACCCAGCAGCTGCCCGGCTCGGCCCTTTGTTCATTGTTTACTTAATAAACGCTACGACTGAAGGAACAACGCTGTCGTCTGAGCAGATTGCATCACTTCATAGCAAGGCACCATTGAAAATAACCCCATTACAAATGAACAAACAGTTAATTTAGGTAGTAATTTGTGTGGTCACTCCTGCTTAGGGATATGGAGTTTATTCCATCAAACTGTCAGTTCATGTCATTGTTCATTTTTCAGTTTCCCAAAGTCTAGAAGACTACTCATATATTTTTTTTGTTTGTTTTTCAGCATCAGTTGTCTAAGCTTAGATATTCAGTGTTTGTTGTGTGTTTTTAACCTGTTGTACAGCCCTGTGGCAGACCATGAACAGGTCTGCCTTGTTTTAGGATCAGCAGCACACCCAAAGCAAGCTCCTGTTAGTGTCCTTACACACACACATACACACACACACACACACACACACACATACACACATTACATTACATTACATTACAGTCATTTAGCAGACGCTTTTATCCAAAGCGACTTACAGGAAGTGTATTCAACATAGGTATTCAAGAGAACTACTAGTCACCAGAAGTCATAAGTGCATCTCCTTTCTTACACACACTCCTAGCTTTAAGAAGGCTTTCTCTACTGACTGTCAGCATTTTTTCTGACAGACGAGAGTGTAGCCTCGTCCTAATCATAGTGTGAACGCCAAAGCAGCTCATATATGTATGTACCAGGTAGAACAAGGAGCACAGTTTAAGGGATAAAATTAAATTATTGTTGCTTTGTTCTGCTGTTGCTCTCTTATCATACATCAGACATAAATATTCAGAAAGATTTGCAACAACAACACAGGCACATATATGTGACTGTGTGTAGATCATAACAGAAATTACATAAAGATGCCAGGAGGAAAACTATTTAATGTTACACAGAATCCCTTTCCCTATAGTTCCCGACACTGCATATCTCTGTTGATTAAGTCTCTGTTAGTGATTGTGTCATTTATTTTTGCAGAGAGATGAGTCAGGAGGAGCAGGTGACTGAGGACATGCCTGCATACCTCAATGATGAGCCAGTAGCTACAGGTAAGTTTAGTTGCAAAGGTCCTCTGACAAATTTCTGTCTATTGACCCCAATTTGTTGAAAGGTGTTTGATCCTGTTTTCAAACAAAGAACTAGACGTGGGATAAATTATATGGAATCACGATTATGGATTTTACATAGGGATTAGCTGTTTCTGCAGTAATCAACTTCTGGTAAACTTATCAGTGCAGATTCAATAGGTTAATATTCATATGAGGCTTCCTTTACCAAATACATTTTAACTGTAACTGTTCTGCTCTTTGGCATCTTATACATGGATAATGAAAATAATCGTAATTTGCAGCCTTACACGACTGATTATTACTTTTGAAATGTTTTTATACATTCATGCTTTTCTCTTTAGTTACCGATTATATTGTAGATATGGTCTATTGTAACAAGCATGCAAGCATCTAAACTGAGTAAAGATAACTGAGTAAAAAAATAAACAACAACTTCTATTATCGATTAATCATGAAAGTCATTATTCAAGCAAAAGTATTATACATTTCCAGCTTCTCAAATGTGAGGATTTTGTTACTTTCTTCCTTTTACATTATTGTAAATTGAAAACCTGTTTGGAGAATATCGGTCCTCTTAGTTATTTAGCAGCGAAATATTGGATCTTAAAATGTTGCTTTTTTTTGTTTTAAATCAGATGGAGACGACAACAAGGACCATCCGCAGGCGCAGCGAAGCATGTTAGGCAGGTTTGCGGGGGGCTTGTATGGCGCCACCAAGGGAGCTTTAGGTGCGACTGTGGGCGGCGTGACTTGGATAGGAGGAAAGAGTCTGGACCTCACCAAGACCACGGTCAGCACTGTAGTCGCTCTGCCTGGGATGGGCGTGGGTCTGGTTAAAGGAGGAGTGTGTGCTGTAGCCGGAGGAGTGACTGCTGTTGGTTCTGCGGTGGTCAACAAAGTTCCCATAGGAGGGGGCAAAAAGAAGGACAAGTCTGACTGACGGAGAGAGGAGGAGAGTGAACGCGCACAGCTGAGGTGTTACGGCTCGCACTGTGTTGTTTCCTGTGTTAAGCAGGAAAAGAGCAACAGAGGACTCAAAAGTTTAGTGTACACATTTTTGGTGAAGGGAGTCTTTGTTTTTTCTCCTTTTTAATGTGATTGTTGGTAAACCCATGTTCATATATGTAAGTGGCTAAGACCCACAAAGCATGAACTAACAAAGACTCTCCTGCTGTGTTGTTAAAGGAAACACACTATTGTCACCAGTGCCTGAAATTGTTCAAATAAAATGTCCATGTTTCATTTTTGATAATAAGTGACTGTTGTACTTGCCACATAGGTTAACTTTGATACCAGAGGAGAAATGCTCCTAAAGACTGTAAATGTACTTACATTTCACTTGCAAGACAATCATTGATCAATGGTGATCTGTAACTGACAAAGAGGTGTTTCACTGTCAACTGACATGGATCAGAAAATGTGTACATTGTGACTAAATCAGCTCTCCGTTCCGCTCAAAGATGTGATCTTTAAAGTACAGTCTAGTTTAATATCTAAACCCCCTGCTGACTTTGGACTGTACATATGTCACTGGTGAATTTTTTTGACAGTTTCAGTTTTCCTATGAATTCACATTGCCCTCTTGTGGCTATATTGTCACCTCAGTGGAAGGTGACTCATACTTTTGATACAGAATCAGATTTATTACAATAAAATATTGCATCACATTATGAACGCTAGAGTATTTTGATTCCAATCAAATTAACTTTCGGTTGTAGTTGTAATTGATTCACTATGAATAATATTTTATACATGACACATATTTTGACTAACTGTATATTTTGATAGTTACCGTGATATGTTGTTTAATGTTAACTCTCAAAACAAAGTATGTCAACCTCTCTCCTTTGGACACAGATGGTTCATAAGGGCATAATTCTCTCCCAATGTATCAAAGCATTAGTTCTCAACCGGAACTTCCCCCTAATGCTTCTCCATAGGAATCTGATGGCTGTAGTTTTGACATTAGATTCTGAATTTCAAGTGTCAAGTGCATTTCAATCAGATAAAACTGGAGTTCATATAATGAATAAAAAGCCTTTTTGTAAATAGTAAAAACTTTAAAATGCCATTCAAGTCTTGTATGTTACAGAACTAAGCTTTCAAAGCTTTTTTTTAATCAGTGTTGCAGGATGTTTGAAAGTTTACTGAACAATGAGAATTGTTTGAAACATGAACTTGTTTAAATAAAACATGCTGAAGGCTGTATTTGTATTGTGTTCAATCAGACACAAAACAAGTCTTATGAAACCAAACAGTATATTTACACCAATTTACTTCTGTTTTTTCTTTTTTAACATTTTGATTTCACTATGTTATATGGTTCTTTACCTTAATAATTCACTGTTCTGCATTGGACAAAATTGAGATTTGGAGTTTGAGACTTGAGATTTCTTTAAAACACAAACATCAGTGGCTTTTGGATAAAAATCAGTTCAGGAAGAATTTATTTGACCCCAAAAAAGATTCAGTTAATTTTAAGTGAAATGAAAATGTGCACAATTGATAATATGCTCGGTATACTGTATTTATTGGAATAGTGAAGTACAATTTGTTTAATGGAGGACCATTGCTATTTGCAGGATTAAACATCCTAAATACAATTAAAACTGCAAATATATCAAACATTTTGTTACATGAAGTAAGTACCTTACAACCCCTCACAAGATAAAGCTTTATCCTAACATCTATGGATTTAATCAATAAGCTGCACGTCTTCTGAACAATGTGAAACAGCTACAGTACTGGGGAGAGAAAATTAATCTATAAAATCAGATTTAGATCTTTTGAAATCTTTTACAAAATGTTCTCGGCCAAATACTTGAACTAGGCTCTGTGCTGTTTACTGCGCAGAGGCACCCATGTTCACTGGAGATTGCAGGGACCTCTGGTTGCTGTGGTTGAGGGACCTTCGGCTTATGATCACTGAATACATTAGAATATTGAGGATACTTTGGCTGTGGAACTGGTTGGACTTTAGGCGCTTGAGGATATTGAGGAGCCTTTGGTGGTGGTGGAAGGACCTGTGGTGCTTGAGGACGTGGGAGAACCTGTGGTGCCTAAGGAGGTGGAGCGCCCTTTGACATCGATGGTACAGGCTTCTGCCATCTTGAGTCCTGAGCTAACTAAGCACCCTAGCAGTGCTAGTGCCACTAAAGAGGTGGCACTCCAGCGCTTTGCCATTGTTCAACAGCAGTTTGACCTGGACAGTCCCCAAGTGTACTACTTATGTTTTATATGCTGTAACATTTATATGTGACCAGGCATGATGTTTTAAAACCCCTCCAATTACAACTTCCCAACTTTTCAATAGCTACTTACAAGCTTCAGGGGTGTATACTGTCATGTTTTTATATTATTCAAGGGGATGATTTGAAAAGTCTTTTTGACAAGATCAGACACGTGTCCTTTTGGATCAGGTCAATGTGTTAAACAATCTGACATTAAATTATTTATTGACAAGTCTTACATTTGGGTCACAAAAAACTTTTTAAAGGTCCTTGTGGCCTCGAGACTTATTTGACACCAAATGTTTATTTTGTTGTGCCAAATGGCAAACGTATTGATCTTTTCTCTGGCTCTTTAACAGAGTTTGCCTCTAATATGTGCCTCAGCCCAATTGGTTTGTTCATGTGTATACCTTGCTGCTGTACCATTATGGACCCATTATTTTTAACATAACCATGTTGCAGTTTCCTAAACAGAGGAGCTTTAAATCCACTGCAAAAACATGCTCTGAAGGTTAATGCCAGCCAAAATACATCTTAAAATCTAGGAAGACTTTTCTAGATGTATTACATAATAGATACATACAGTATTACATAACTATACTAGCTTGGGAAGTAACAAATGAAAAGGGTGAAGATCCTTTATTATATAGTTACAATAACTGGCAATTGTACAATCCATCCATCCATCCATTTTCATCCGCTTATCCGGGGCCGGGTCGCGGGGGCAGCAGGCTAAGGAGGGTCCTCCAGATGTCCTTCTCCCCAGCAACACTTTCCAGCTCCTCCTGGGGGACCCCGAGGCGTTCCCAGGCCAGACGAGATATATAATCCCTCCAGCGTGTTCTGGGTCTACCCCGGGGCCTCTTACCAATTGTACAATGGCATAAGGAAATAATTATGATAGGGTAATGGTTTGTAAATACTTGCAGCTAAATTGATTTAGACTACTGAATTAATTTGTTAGCCAACTTCACACTAGACCCAATGCTATTTTACTGATATCAATTCCACCGTTCTTTATCGTTTACTATCCACATACCTCACTGTGTCGTAGCCAACTGATTTATGGAATTATAATTGTGTCAGTTCTGACTGTGTGATTGGAAAAATATTTTTTTAACCAACACATACATTTTCTTTTGTTACCAAATTTTTATGCTGAAAATAATTGAATGTGCATAAACAAAAATTAATTCTGTCCAATACATGAGTATTATCCTCATAAGTGCAAAATAATAACCGTAGCTTTACTCAACCTTACACAATGTTCAGGAAGTCGACAGACAACCTAAAGATTGGACTAGGATAGAAGAAACCTACAAAACAATGTGGTTAGTTAATAATGTGCTCCACCTTGGCTTTGGATGTAATGCTCAGTTAATACAGTAGCTTGGTTAGCTAGATTGCTGACTACTAAATAACGACCTTATTTTGGCTGTTGCTAAAAGCCCGACATGATACACTTTTAAAATGAGATGTAACATACTCTGTCCAACAAAATCATGCATTCGATTTTGCCATAGTTTCAGACAGGATTCAGTGTGTCTTTGTTATTGCAATAGTTAAATAGCTATTTACAGAAACTATAAACTAGGCAACCTATGTGTATCTATGTTGGTCGACCTTTGTATTACTGTTCATATGACACTGTTTCTCTTTTGCATTTGACTAACTGGTTTCTCTACTGCACTTTTATTTCCTTTTTTGCATTTGTGGCATCATACTTACTAATATTGCACTTTAACTGTATTTCTGCTCCATTCCATTTGTATTTGACTTCGTTGTAAGTATTTTATTTTATATTATTCTTAAGCAGGTTTTATGTAGTTTTTAAATGCTAATTATTTCCAAATGCCATTCTTATGCTTTCCGTGTGCTATAAAGTTGCCTTGCCTTGGCCTGACTACAAGCAATGGCATTTCTAAGGGGATAGAGCAGTGCCCCATAATATTAAGCCTGGATACCTCTATAGCCCCTGTAACTGTGGCGAATATTTGCTCACATTTCCCCAGAGAGTGTAAATTGTAATTATCTATTTAATATATAATTAAAAATGGAAATAATTTATCATATAATGCAATCCAATGCAACTTCACAACTAACTACAACCTCGAACATTACCAGTTGAATCAACACTTTGCTGACATAGTATTAAAATAATAATAATAATGAGCTCTAAAATATGATTTATTAAGTGTAATTGTATTGCATTGATTAGATCATTATGGTGTGTCTAATAAACTGTTAAGCTTTTGGGGATCTTTCTGCAGTAAACCAAAACATTTCAAATAAGTACATTGTCATTTTCATTTCACACCACTAATAACTGAACCATCTTAATGTTCCAGATCTTTTACAAAATTTTCTCGGCCAAATACTTGAACTAGACTCTGTGCTGTTTACTCGGCAGAGGCACTCATGTTCACTGGTCCAACAGAAGCCACAACCTTCGGCTCAGTCGTCCTCTGGCGCTCATCCATGACAGCTCTCCCTAAAAACAGACAAACAAACGTGGTCAGACTTGATGGCATTTTGCTCCTTTAATTCTGCGGATTATAAATTCATCTCTTACTTTTTCTGAAGCATGATGGTTCACAGGAGTAGCCTGGTACAGGACTGCACACAACTGTACTGCAGTGAATGTACAACTAAACAAGGAAAACAGTGTAAGCAGAGCAATACAAAGACATTTTTTGATTCAGCAGTTTATCATCAGTGGATTTAATCATTACCTCTTCCTTCAGGGGTACCATTGAATTGGGGTCCACAAAGGTAAACATTTTGAAAAGGAAACGCCTGTAGTGACTGGGGAAGTCCAGACCAGAGGAGGGACCCACTGAAACCAGTGAGGACAAGTAGCGATCATCACTGTATGGACACCTGGATGACAAAAAAATAACTTGAAAAAAGTCCACTTTAAATATATAAAAAACGATGTCAGTGTTTTCATAGCCTTCATTTTCCTATCACTAATTGTAAATAGCGGGCCTGAGAAAATAGTTGAATATGTTGTCATTAACAGGGCAGTGTAAAATTAGTGTTTTAGTTACCCGTCTATCAGAATGTCCCACTGGGGCAGATTGTGAGGGATGGGGCTTGTGGTTACCCAACAGCGATCAAGAGTCAGGACAAGGTTGGGGTCTGTCTTTCCAAGGAGTTCAACCTCCACGTACACAGCCTCCCTCAGTATTTTGGTCACAGGATACATGTCCTCCGTGTAGAACGAGGAATAGGCCATATCAACTGTTAGAGCAGGGACCAGTTAGTATGACAGCCATCTACAAACACAGCAGCGCTGCCAGGCAGACATACACTTACCTTCATTACAACCCTTTGAATTGCATTGTCCGTTAGCCAACCTCAGGTGAACACTGATGGGTCCCATAGCAGCAACTGGTAGAGGAGGATCTAGTAACGGTAATACTTCTGCAACCACAGTTTCAACAGAGGTGCCGGTGTATCTACACTGGAAGAGCAATCTGAAAAGAAAAATTGGCATTATGTTGCTTGTTGAGATCTTTTATTTAGATATTACAAAATGATCACCTACTCAAAGTGGCTGTCCCTCGTAATGACTCCAAGAGGCCCGACTCCCACTTCATATGAGGCGGACATTCTGTTCTCATAGATTATAACTCCAGGCTCTTCCTATAAAATGTATTTTAAAAAAGGCTGGTAGGGTAACAACGTTTTAAAGTTGTCTTTATTAGGTGAGAAGAGAAAATCATGGTCTTACCATAACAAGGGAGCCGCAGGAGGTAACAGGGAAGTTGTAGATGGCAAAGCCTGAATTAGAGTCCACATGTGTACAGCCTTGACCTTGTCCCAAAAGTGAGATTGACTCAAGGTCAATGTTGGGTAGAGTGGCATCTCTGGCCACTACAACAATAAACTGGGCATCCATGGTGCACTGGACGGTCACTGGTGGCACAAAAACAGATGTTGACAAGCCGAATCGTTTAATATTACAGACCAAAGAAAACTGTTGACATGACAGTGGGTCCAGAGCTATTCAGTGAACTATTTGAGGTTTCACTTAGGGTACAGCTAAGCTAAATCAGCAAGCTAAGATACTCATTATGAGGTACGCATTTTATTATTTGGACCAAAATGAAAAATTGACCATAATGCTAATGATTACAATAGAATTCATTTCGGCAAATAATAATCGAAGTTAAACATATTAAAGAATCATTTAAACATATTTTCTATTGTGCTGAAGGATGCCCAATGAATTGACATCTTGGCCTTATTAGTAAAGTTACTGATATCATGAGCACATTATGGGACGTAAGTGAGTTAAGGGTTGTATAAGCTAAACCTTACTGCATTTTATCTTTGAACAAAAACAAATACAGCAAATATTTGAGTTACATAAGTCAAATACATGAAAAGAAAATGTCTACCATAGTGTTATTCTATCTGGGTCATTTTACGGGTAAGTAAAGTCGTCCATTAAGACACAAGGCAGTATTTACTGAAAAAAAAAGAGACAAAGAGACAATAAGAGCATCGACAAAAACCCACCTGCTTTTCCAAAGTAGCACTGCTGGCCATTAAAGCAGCAGCTAATTGCTTCACATCCAGCAGCAGAGATATCAGCAGATCCACATGGGACTTTTTGGCTCACTGCCACCTCACAACTCTGGAAAGAAGGCTGCAATGGCACACTGGGCTGGTAAATGGAAGGTGTCTGTGGCACTGAATGTTGATTTGGTTGCTGAAGTTGTTTCGGTTGCTGTGGTTGATATGGGTCCATTGGTTGCTCCGTTTTAGAGACCTGTTGTTCACCAGGAGACTGAAAATTGGGAAATGATCGTGGATATGCAGAATACTTTAATGATTGTGGATCCTGCGGTGGAAGAGGTTGGACCTGGGGCCTCTGAGGGTATTGAGGAACCTTTTGCTGTGTAGTAGGAAGTTGAACCTGTGGCCTCTGAGGGTATTGAGGAACCTTTTGCTGTGTAGTAGGAAGTTGAACCTGTGGCCTCTGAGGGTATTGAGGAACCTTTTGCTGTGTAGTAGGAAGTTGAACCTGTGGCCTCTGAGGGTATTGAGGAACCTTTTGCTGTGTAGTAGGAGGTTGAACCTGTGGCCTCTGAGGGTATTGAGGAGCCTTTTGCTGTGTAGTAGGAGGTTGAACCTGTGGCCTCTGAGGGTATTGAGGGTATTGAGGAGCCTTATGCTGTGTAGTAGGAGGTTGAACCTGTGGCCTCTGAGGGTATTGAGGAGCCTTTTGCTGTGTAGGAGGTGGAACCTGTGGCCTCTGAGGGTATTGAGGGTATTGAGGAGCCTTATGCTGTGTAGGAGGTTGAACCTGTGGCCTCTGAGGGTATTGAGGAGCCTTATGCTGTGTAGGAGGTTGAACCGGTGGTATCTGAGGGTATTGAGGAGCCTTATGCTGTGGTGGAGGTTGAACCGGTGGCATCTGAGGGTATTGAGGAGCCTTATGCTGTGAAGGAGGTTGAACCGGTGGCATTTGAGGGTATTGAGGAGCCTTATGCTGTGAAGGAGGTTGAACCGGTGGTATCTGAGGGTATTGAGGAGCAATTTGCTGTGGTGGAGGTTGGACCTGTGGCCTCTGAGGGTATTGAGGAGCAATTTGCTGTGGTGGAGGTTGGACCTGTGGCCTCTGAGGGTATTGAGGAGCAATTTGCTGTGGTGGAGGTTGGACCTGTGGCCACTGAGGGTATTGAGGAGCCTTTTGCTGTGTAGGATGTTGGACCTGTGGCCTCTGAGGGTACTGAGGAGCCACTTGCTGTGTAGAAGGTTGAACCTGTGACCACTGAGGGTCTTGAGGAGCCATTTGCTGTGGAGGTTGGACCTGTGGCATTTGAGGATGTGAGAGTTCCTGTTGTGCCTGAGGAGGTGGAGCACCCTTTGCCATTGATGGTACAGGCTTCTGCCATCTTGAGTCCTGAGCTTCTACCTCTGTCCCAACTAAGCACCCTAGCAGTGCTAGTGCCACTAAAGAGGTGACACTCCAGCGCTTTGCCATTGTTCAACAGCAGTTTGACCTGGACAGTCCCCAAGTGTACTACTTATGTTTTATATGCTGCAATATTTATATGTGACCAGGCATGATGTTTTAAAACCCCTCCTTTGAGGCCAAACAACCACCAATTACAACTTCCCATCTTTTCAATAGCCACTTAAAAGCTTCAGGGGGGTTTTATGTCATGTTTTTTTATATTATTCAGGTTGATGATTTGATAAGCCTTTTGACATCTTCACAAGATCAGTTGTATGGGTGAGACAAGGGGAGTAAATGCCCTGTCAAATCAGTCCACTGGGGTGACAGTTTGACATTAAAGTATTTATTGACAATTTAGGTCACAAAAACCTTTTCAAAGGTCTTTGTGGCCTCAAGCTTTATTTGTCACCAAACGTTTATTTTTCTAGTGCGCAATTTGCAGGTTGAGTCGGCAGTTTTACCTATAACTAAACATTCAAAGGTTTAGTAGATCCCTTCTTCAGAATCTGAAACCAAGTTTTGCCATACTAAAAGTGTGCAGCAGCTTTATTTGCAGTAATAGACCCTAATATTTGAATTGAGAATGGCATTGCTGGGAGTGTCTTCTGAAAAGAACATTGCAGAGCCTTCCTTCAGCTTGCTAGATGTTGTTTCGTTGGGAGTAAATGGAAGGAAACACAGGCAATCCAAGCTGACCAGTCAGAGTTCTTGCAGCAATCTAGAATCCATAATTTCTAAAGCGGTATCAACTGTTACGCCATATAAGATCAGTTTAGAGCGCAGCCGTGAGCTAATCAGTGGGACAAGCTCACATGCAATAACATGCACTAAAAGCATGAGCATCTGGCCTGGCCAAGTCAACAAAACAAGGAGAAGCTTGAGTAACAACACAAAGAGGGGGAGCACCACTCTGCTTAGGTAGACATTACTTCACTATATCTTTACATTGCAAATAGGTGTTTTCTGCTGTAATAATGTTTAGAATGTTAAGTACAGCTCCTTTTTTTGTAGGGATGCCTGACAACACAAACCTCTCCAACTGTTATTGGTTAAAAAAGGTTCACTTTAAAATCAGGTGTTGGGGAAAATATTAACCAACCTGAAGTTTATTGTGTTTTTAACAAATCCTCTTGAAAAGTAGTATTTTAACACTGAGTCACACTTACTTATATTCTCTATGCAAGTAGTCCAAATTATATTAAGACCATTTTTAAACTAATATGACATTTCAACCAATGCCTCTTAACTTCAGTTATGGTCTTAAAAAGTGTTGACAATTTTTTCTCCAGAGGCCTTCATCGAAAAGGTTGCTTTATGATAAGTTCCAACTATTCCAAATAACTTAACTAAAAGACTGTGCAGCTGTCTACAAGGTGTAATTACAGTATAATGTTGCATTTCCCCTCAATTTAAAGATTCTCTGGTGTCAGTTGCTAAAAGCATGAAGCAAAGTGACTGAGAGCAAGTGGACAAAGACCACAAGCAGAAAACAAAAATATGTCACCTGCTAAAGAACAGTTTATTTAATTTGTTTTACTTTTTTGATAACAGCAGTGAAATAACTATACGTTATGCTAAAATGTATCATAACAGTAGTGCAAATATAGAAGAGTCAAAGTCAGCAAACCTAGTCAGTAATGTCTGTAACTCATCAAGATCTATCTGAAAGTTGCTAACATTAGCACACATTAGCCATAATTATACCAGACCATGTAAGGCTTTAGCAGAAAAGCCTCTGAGTGTCTTGAATTGAGCAAAGGGTTGTATAGCTTTTCAACTTTTCATTTGTAAGAAACAGATTATGCAAGTGGAGGATCCTTCTAATGTCTCAGAGGATAATAGGTGGCATTATTGCTTTGCAGAAGTAGACAAATACAATAATACAAATCAAAAATCTACTTAAAGGCACAATGTGTACGATTTGGAAGCCTCTAGAGGTGTGTCTGCAGATTACACAAGGTGAAAACCCCTCAGCTCACTCCATTTCCAAGACTGCTGTAACGTGAGTCACCAAGTGCAAATCTGTGGTCGCATTGTTTGCCTCGCTCACAGGTTATTCTTACAATAATAACACTAATTAAGGGACAACAAAAGGTGGCAGGCGGTATCACGGTTTTGCACTCCGCGGCTCACGGTACTGCAGTTTCACACACACATTGGAGAACTACAATGACCTTCAGATAATGCAAAAACATAGTAGGCACTCTTTAGGGCCAGTGTTTGGTTTGTCTGTTCTGGGCTAATTAAAAACATAGAGGTACAACATGGTGGACTTCGTGAAGAGGATCCAGTTATAAGCCAATGTAAGGTTATTTTACAAAAAAACAACAATTTTGAGTAGCATGTGATTATACATTAATAAAACATACAGCCTATTATTGGATCATTATTATTGATGTATTGATATGTAAGTGGTTCTTTAATGTTGCTATTGGTCAAGGGGAGGCTGTTTTAATCTGATTGTCTACTTAATATACTTTTGGTAGTTTAATCTGAAACAATGGATCATATTTCATAAAAAAAAAATATATATATATTATTTTGGTGTAGCGTAACTCACCATTACCTCAAATATATGAGCTAATCTCACTTCTGAAGTTATTTTTTATTTTTCATTTTATTTTCCCCTTTCTCACACAAGAATGGCCTCGTTTCACAACTAAGGTGAAACAACTGCTTATTACAACAAAGCAACAGTCTAATTTCAGAACATAGTCCATAAAGTATCCGGGAGGTCTAAGAACCAGAGCCTCGACCGGGAGTTTAGAGGGGACTGGTTAAATATCACTTGGCCTGATGGGGGAACAGTCGATGGTGAGTCAATAGTGGTGGGTGTGGGTGGGGAGAGAGGGCTGGGAACTGTGACTGTCAGATCGGAGGGGCCAATGAGAGGAAATTGCTGCAGCCAGGTATGTGTAGCTCTCCCTTGCTGTAGCTCTTCCTTGTTGCAGACTTAGTAGGTTTAAATGGCAAACCATGCACAGGATGATCATAATGGACACTCTGGCACTAATCCAAGAGGTAATGAATCTTGTTTGTCACTCCAGGAGAATTTACATCAGATCCGAGGCACTTCAATATTTCAAAGGGGCCTTTACAGTGAGGAGCCTATTTTTGTTTGGCTGTAGTGGGGTCATTTAACCACACGAGGTCTCCAGAACCACAGGGAGTGTGCTTGACACTTTTTTCATACTGTTGTTTCTAGCCACAGTCCCAGTCCCATGCAGAAGAACCAAAGGCTGACTGAAGTTTCTAGGTCAACTGCGCATCATCAGTCAGCAGGAAAACCTGGAGTAGATGAAGATGGTGTGTTGCCAGGTAACAGCAGGTTGGCAGGCATCCTGGCTTCATGACCATGTGTTAGGTAGGATGGAGTGAAACCTGTTAAATAGTGAGGGCTCGTGTTCAAGCCAAAGCAACTGGGTAAGGCAGTCATCCCATTCACTAGGCTGCTGATCAAGTGACTTGGCTTACTGGTCAATGAGTGTTCTGTAGCATCTCTCAATCATGCCTTAACACTGAGGATGATTCGGGCTGGTTCATTTGTTCTGGATGCCCAGCAATTAACACAGGTGTTTCACCAGGCCAGACTCAAATTTATGTTCTTGATCTGTGAAAAGCATTTCTGGAATACCATGTTCACAGATGAAGTGTTCTAACAAACATTTTGCGACTGTTGTGGGGAGCTGGCTCCTCCTGGCAGCATGTCCAAGTGGTCTTGAGCAAGACCCTGAACCCTAAGTTACTCCCCTCTGCTCCTAAATGCTTAGGATGGGTTGAATGCAGGGCTCAAATATATGAATGCGCTTCGATGTATAAGTCAACTCAAATAAAGATCCAATTTGAAATAAAATTGACCCTTGGAGAAACAATTGCAACAACTTTTGATGGTGAAATCATGTATGTCAGCTCTGACCTTTGGAAAGGGAAGCAAGAGTGACACTAGTCACGTTTGTCATTGCTTTCCCACTCAGGGTATCTCTGATGAAAAACATCTCTTGATTCATTTTTCAAGCTGGTTACAGTGACAGTCATCTTTTGTCATCAGAGGCTTAGGTAAAATCATATCCATCTGTTCTGATGGTAGAGTGGGTGACGATCCTGCAGTGGTCCGTTGCAGCGCCGTGCATGCTCTCTCACAGTGGCTAGCGCTGCACACAGTTTCCTCAAGGTTGACATTATTAGCAAATTTTTCGACTGCAAGTGCAAGGCAAGTGATGTCTGGACTGTACACACCCGAACTTTCACCTGGTTTATGAGCATTGTATGAGCAGTCACATGAGTTTGGAAGAGAAGCAAGGACTATTTTGGACCAAAACTTCTCTGAGTTTCTCCTTTACTAAATCATAGCATCCCTGGGTAAAGGGAGGCCGACTGCAGCATTACAAAAATGCAGCATTAATAAACAAGTAGGGAGAACGGAGGCCGTCCCTGTAGATGTCCCTGTAAAGCCATACCCTTCTCTGCCACTTAAAAATGACAAGACCAACTTTGAAATACTCAGTCCAATCAGTGGGACATTTCAGAGAGACAAACTGCAAGAATCCTTATTAATATCTCAAAAACCAAGAACTTTCAGTTCATGACCTGCTCACCAAAATAACACCCACCAAATGTAACGTGAGGGTTTAATATGTGGTGGTTGAATCACTCTCGTTGAGCGAAACAGCCGGATGGAGACTAAAAATCTTTACTTTACTGTTCCTCACAAGTTTGCCTTCAAGACTTTCTGACAGAAATGGTTTATTTAAGCCTTACCCAAGCCACGACCTTTACCTAAGCCTAACCAAGTAGGTTGGTTGTCCAGACCTAAGTAAACTCCTTTAATGTGCATATTTGGTCAGCTTTACAACACTTAAAAAAAAAAACAGCACAAAGTGGTTTACATTCGAGTTAAGGGTGGGTTTTCCCTATTTTGGGTTCTCAACCATCGAGGCCTACATTTCCCACAATTCCAAGCGGTCTAATCCTGAGTCAGAGCGTCTGCTTCACATGAGCGCAGTAAAGGGGACGTTGACAGAGATGAGAACGAAGTGTTATAAGACATAACGGGGGAAGTGTCTTAACGAAGGAGATGTCTCTGTCGGTCGCACACAGCTTGGACACCAGCAGCCGGAGAAGGAGGCCGGCTGAGCAGACACAAGGTGACCGGCTGAGGCTCATATTTAGCTTGTGGTACTAAAAAAAACTTTATTTGTAACAAGCAGAGCGTGTCCTTAACAGCGCTGTGAATGTAATCTCCATTTTAAATCTGACAACATAGGCTGGTTTTCCTATTCAGCCTACAGTGATATCATCCTGAGAACAGAGTAAACACGGTCGCAGAGAGGGCTGCTGCGTGTCGGACAGTGATGTCGTATTATTTACACACTGCGTGTGTGCGCGTGACTGCGCGTGCCAGTGCCGTCTCTGTTTGTGTCCCCAAATCCCCATGTTAAAAGTGCACATAATAATAAAGGGACATTTGATATAAAATATTTGTTTCCTTTGCTGCTATGTGACAAACGGTAGTTGTGGCAGCAAATATTGATCATTTACTACATTGAGTGTGTATTATTTTCAATGAATATACAATAATAGAAACTAGGAAGTTTAACATATTACAATATGACATCTTCAGATTGCTTGTTTTATCCAACCAACAGTGAAAAAACCTAAATACATCGCTTTTACTATAATATAAAAAAGCAAAAAATCCACCTCACTGTTGAACCAGGGAAGGTAGTTCAGAGACATTCTCTATCTCTCCATGTCATCAAAATGTATATATTTTGTCAATCTAGCTAAAGTACCTACAGTAGGTTAATTAAGTATATCTTGAATCAACACATTTTCTTTCATTCATGCCTCACTTTATTTAGGTTGTACTAAACAAAAGTTTTGTCTTTCATGATGAATGCTTTAAAACCCATAAACATCCTTCCTTTAGGAGAAAGTTATTAACTGTCTATTTTTATCCCTATTATTTCATTGTGAACCTTAATGTCTTCCTCTTCTACACTGATGGACAAAACTATCAGTAATGATCTAAAAACGTACAAACAACCTCCTCTGTCAGTGCACAATCATTAACACGGTCACTAGTAGTGCTTTTTTAACTATGTTTGGGCTTCAGGAAGCAAATACTAAAACAGGAAGATGAAAAACAAACGAGACTCAAAAGTGGGAAGTCGCTAATTCAAACAGCGTAAAAGGAGAAGTCACGATAATTGTGCTCTCATGTTTCATGATGCCAGCTGTTTGTCAGCACTTATTCATTCATTAGGTTTGTGTCTTGTAAGAATGAATCAATGGAGGGGCGTTTTTACCCTTTACTTTATTAGTGTCATGCCTCTGGTTTCCCCACAGAACAAATACAGCTATTGTCAGGCTGTCTGAGGCAGTGATCAGTTCAAAGATAGAAAGAAAGATAACATTTCTGCCCATGAGGCAAGACATCACCATCAACAAGAAATCAATATATAGGACAATACTCTTGCCAAAATGGTCTTTTCTTTTAGTTTTAAAGTCCTTAAATGACTGTGAAAAATGTATGACCAAGGTCATGTGCTATTGTGAGTGTTGTGAATGTGATGACTCTGTTGTTGAAGCCAATACAAAATGTATTGTACATGAACTGCTACACCAAAACAATTAATTCAAATACATTTACACTTATTTAATAATATTTTTCAAATTGCCTGAAAATGAAATATATGATTCTATACTCTTTCTACAGCCACAAATAATGAGACGTGACTCTCTAATGATACAGTGACCTTATGAGTAACACACAATAGTTTCAGTACTTGCTGTTCTTGTACTTTCTTTAGTGTAATATTTTTTTTTGCTTGGTGTTGCAGATCCTCAGGATGACCGACTGTGCGGAGAACCACAACTTAATTCAACAGACACTCTATCTTCACATCAGTCAATATGTCCTGCCATGTGCACAACAAAATGCATGCCTGAACATGCATGTGAGTACTGACTTATTCACACTTTTTTTAAACAGCAATACTGACATGTTTTCAAACACTTATTTGTCATCTTTGTTGCTTGTCAATGTAGGTCCGAACCATCATGCTTGTGATGATAGCTGGGAGGAGATCCAAAGCAAGAGAACCATCAGAGCGGAGAACGAAGTGGAAGCCAACAAACTGGTCAACAACTACAGGGTAAGTCGTCCAAAGTGGTTTGAATGCAGCAAGCAGAATGGCTCATCCCTACAACTCAGTATTTGGTCTCTGTATCAGTTTGGTTTCAGAAAATGGAAGAGCCATGTGACGGAGCGTCCGTTTGAAGTCAGGTCTGAGGTTGTGAAAGAGCTCTACTCTGAACTGAACGTCATTAAACCCCATGCAGGTACAGGTACACGTTATAGTATTATTATTATCATTATTATTATAGTATATATAAGTAATGTGTCAAGTATGTGTTGGAGGATAATTCTGATTTATCTCAAATTGGAAATGATTGATGAGACGAGCATGTGAAAATGCCAACAGTTCAGTTATATCACTAACTGCTTTATTTGGAGGTGAAACCCAAAGCGAGCGGACCAAAATAACAAATAATCATAAATCACAAATAATCCCCCATTTATCAAAAAAACTGTGTGTGCACAACTAAGGCAAGAGGGATGGGTCTAAGTTGAGACCAGATGATGGAAGTTTGCAAAGGGTTGTTTGACTTATAATTTTACTGTAATTTTACTTGACAGTGTGTTAACAGATCTAAGCAATTAACTTGATGAGTGCATCGTTGTTATTATTACCGAGAGAAAGGAATGACAAAACCACAAAAATACGATCAAAGTTGTAATAAACTAGCATTATCCTTTACATACAAATAACATGGAAACAAAATGATACTGTGGCTGCTGGAGAACTTGTCAGCCTTTCACTAATGATTTTGTCTGTCTTTTTGGTGTCAGGTCATCTCATCACATGCGGAAACGTAGCGTATGTGCTTCTCTTCGGTTGGTGGGTCTCTCTGGCGTATTTCTTGATCGGCCTGCTTATGTTCATCACTATTACTGGTGTACCGTATGGTAGGTGAGCCAGCTAACAAATATTAATGATCATGGTTTTTTTGTGCATATATTCAGTTTTTTCTCTCACCCTTTAGGCAAACTTTGCTGGAAGTTGTCCTGTTACTTCCTGTGGCCATTCGGCAAGTCAATCCATGAGGTAAGGTTTGGTTTCAGTAGATTTTTGGGATGTTTTAATTCTTCTACAAACTAAAATGAGGAAGGCGCACAGTCAATCTTGTAGGTTCCTCAATGTCTTTCACAGACTTGTGGCCATGAAAGCAGAGGTCTTGCTTAGGAACACCACAAGTCTGAAACGGAACACAGTTTGCTGCAACTCGTTGTTGCACATACATCAATGAGGTTAGAGTTGATACTCTGAAAACATTTAAAGAAATCAACATAATATTTTTCTAAGTGCTTATTTATAATAATTAAGCCTTTATTAGTCCCACAATGGGGAAATTATTTCTCTGCATTTAACCCATCCCGGAGGAGCAGTGGGCTGCAAATGAAGCGCCCGGGGAGCAACTTGGGGTTAGGTGTCTTGCTCAAGGACACCTCGGCATGTTGCCGGTAGAGGGGTTTGAACCACCAACCTTGTGGTTACGGGACAAGCGCTCTACCTCATGTGCCACAGCCGCCCCAGCCTATTTCAAGATAGGCTTTAGAGAAGAGGAAGATTTGGAACAATAAGGTACTTACAGTACTTTAAAGTTTAAATGTATGTATGAGTGGCTTGATATCAACTCCAGTGACTCAGTTGTTACTTTAAAAGGGGCAGAAGAATCCTCACTGAAACATTCCTGCTGACATATTTTTGTCTAAGTGAGGACAGAGGGTGAGTAGGTGTTTGCCTCTTGAGTACATTGTGTAGATTTGCCCTGTTGTACGAATAGGAATATCAATTTGTGTAAACTAAAGACTTCAAGCTGTGCCAAGAGTCACGTTAAACTAATAAACTTTTTGTGCCTGAGGAGGTGGAGCGCCCTTTGAGCAGTTTGACCTGGACAGTCCCCAAGTTTACAACTTGTTTTTTATATGCTGCAACATTTATATGTGACCAGGCCTGATGTTTTAAAACCCCTCCTTTGAGGCCAAACAACCACCAATTGCAACTTCCCATATTTTCAGGAGCCACTTAAAAGCTTCAGGGGTGTTTTATGTCATGTTTTTTTATATTATTCAGGTTGATGATTTGTTAAGCCTTTGGCAGCTTCACAAGATCAGTTGTATGGGTGAGACAAGGGGAGTAAATGCCCTGTCAGATCAGTTTGACAATAAAGTAAAGTCACAAAAACCTTTTCAAAGGTCCCCGTGGCCTCAAGCTTTATTTGTCACCAAATGTTTATTTTGCTAGTGCACTATTCACAGGACTTCTCCATTTTGGTTTAGTTGGAAGTTTCACCAATAACTAAACAAGGTTTAGATCAAAGTGATACAAGCCAAAAGACAGGGGACAAGTAGATCCCTTCTTCAGAATTCAGAACCAAGTTTTGATATACTAAAAGGGTGCATCAGCTTTATTTGCACTAACAGATTGTCATATTCACAGTGAAAATGGCTTTGCTAGGGGTGTCTTACTGAAAATGTTGTATTCACCATTAAGAATAAAAAGTTTAATGGAAGAAAACACAGGCAAACATAGCTGATCAGTCAGAATTCCTTCAGCAATCTTGCATCCATAACTGCTAAAACTCTTACAAGTAGCTACATTCTAGCAACACCTTGAGCAACAACTCACATGCTGCAAACCCTTCACTGGTTTCCTATGGATTTTACTGATTTTAAGTCAGGAGCGGGCCATATTTCTGAAATTGTTTTACATCTGCACCCATGAATGCATCTCTTATTTGATCTATTGCTGGTTACTTGTGTGTGATTTCCTTTTATGGTGTAGTTTGACAACAGATTTAATTGATTCATCGACTAGAGTGTGTTTTATCTTCCAAGCAGAAATGTCAAACATCCATGTCCTCAAGTTTCTCAAATGTGAAGATCAGCTGGTTTCTCTGTTTTATATCACTCGAAACGGGATCTTTGGGGTTTGGGCTGTTGCTCAGATAAAACACAGAACAGACTCCACTTTGACTTTGGGAAATCGTGATGGGCATTTTTAACTACTTTCTGACATTTTATACACTAATCCTTCTTTATTTTCAATACTTGGGGGAAAAACAGACAGATTTCTCCAATCTGTAAATAATAATTACTTACAGCAGGCAGCCCATGTGATTGAGATCACACTGGATGAGTTTTAAAGTTGGTGCTCTAATGATTCCAGATATAACACTTTCCTCTGGTTGTGTTTCTCCAGATTGGAAATACATTGAGGAGATGTTGTGAACAAGCACCAGACTGTGAGTGCAACATAGATGGGACGGAAGATAATTCACCAGTTCTGTTGCCTTCACCCACAGAGGTGTTAATCCCAGAGCTGCCAGGACGACCTCTGCGTACTCCTTACTGGGTAATTTAAAATGTAAGTATGGAACATGTATATATAAAATGAAATGTTGCTACATGGAAATCATTCTTTTGATACACAGCATCGTTTCTCCACTTACGTGTGGCTGCTGCTGGGATATCCTCCTCTGGTGGTCATCCACTCCCTGGCCTGTTTCCTCTCCTGGATCCTGGTCTTCACTATCCCTGTTTTTAAGATGAACGCACGGACACTAGGCGTCATCCTTCTCTTGGCTCCTGAGGATGTCTCTGTCTCCACCTGCTCACAGAGGAAGGCAAGGGAGAGATTTATTGTTAATCACCTACAGCACATAAACCTGGAGATATTATTCAGTGTTGGTTTAACGTGCCAGCTTCTTTATTTCCTACTTGACCCTTAGCCTCAAGTCTATGAAACCAGAGCCCTGCTGTGCTGCTACCATGCTGCAAACTGGTATTACTACAAATACACTGTTGATGGGATCAATGTGTTCGCCGTCAGTATCCTTTACCGGTGTGTACATGAAGTCTGTGTGTCAGTGTGTCAAATGGAGACCTGTTATTATCTTTGACCCCCCCCCCATCTCAGACCTCCTCCCTCTAGTAATAATTGCCATGGTAATTGGATATATTGACCGAGAAAACCAGTACGCCAGCTCTAATGTCAAGTTTGCCATAGCAATCTGCTCCATCATACCTCTGTCTTATTATATTGGTATGGGCATTGCCAGGTGAGTTGTTCTTGATTTGAAATACACCTTTAGTGTACCCACATTTTTTTAAAGAGTGACAGATTTTCCGTACAAAGCAGCTTCTGATGTTAACTGTCAATCGTTTTTGACACTTGTAGTATCTCAGCCCAGAGTAACTTTGCAGTGGGTGCAGTGGTGAACGCCACCTTTGGCTCCATTACAGAGTTGACCTTTTACATCACAGCCCTGCTCAGAGGTCACCAGGCCGCCAACCCGTGTCTGCAGGAGGTTGTTAAAGCAGCACTGACTGGCACGCTGCTCGGATGCATCCTCTTCATCCCTGTGAGTAATCAGTTACCACACAGTGGAGACAAAAGTCCCATTCAAAAACACAAGTCTTGCAAGTACAGTATGAATGTGGCCTCCTACATGTCTTTTTCTTAGGGCATCTGCATGATAATCGGAGGGTTGAGGCACAGTGAGCAAAGATTCAACAGTCGCTCTACAGGAGTGAGCTCCGCATTGCTTTTCATCTCTGTGGGAGGCAAGTATTTCATTGATGTGGACTGTATGCTTTCATTCAGCCAGACGTTTTTCAAAGTATCTCACACAGGTGTTGATAACAATTCAAAAAAGTTACAGAACTTTTCTATGAAAATAAGAAACTGTTCTTACTATCTTTTTTTTAACTTTTCTAACTGTATTTTAAGATGCAAACCACAAAATGATCTGCTTCAGTTTTGACACTTGCTCCACCTGCAGGCAACAAATGTTACAACTACAGTTGTTTTTTGCAGCTACTGTTTTCATTGTGTTTGAAGGTGTTTTACACTTAACACTTGCACATCTGTTAGCTGAAATAAATATTACAGATTTAGCATAATTGTGTCACACAATTCTCCAGTGGATATTTAATTATCAAACAAAATTATTCAACTAGTGGCTGTAAAACATCAACTGTTAAATGTTGAAGAGTTTGTAAATTAATTTGTCCTTTTTATATACAAAATATTAAATCAATAAATAAGAGATGTGTAGATGTTTCAACAATGACCAAGTTCAAACATATGTCAAATATTCAGCTCCAAATGTCATTACATTTTTATAGATACATTTTTATAGATATTCAGTTGATGGTGGCAGCAACAGAACTAACTGTGCTAAAATGTAAAACCTTTACCAAACCCTTTTACACTGACTCATCTCCCTGATTGTCAATGGCAGGTGTGTTTGCCCCAACGTTGTTCTCCAAAGCTTATGGAAATCTGGTGTGTGACGCCTGCACCAACTCCTCTGCAGGAAACAGCACAACCGGCGGTCAGTTTGTCTGCCACAACTGCCACTACGATCTGGTAAGCATCTCATTGTAACAAGCACATTATAACAATATGAACATATAAGACATAGACTGTCTTATGTATAATATTTTTATTTTTCCCAACAGAACAACGGTACATTGTTCCGCAACCATGTTGAGTAAGACACTTTTTTATTTTATATATATATATATATATATATATATATATATATATATATATATACTGACTTTAATAAAAAGGACATTTTTTGAAAAGTCTTCTCATTTGTGCATTTAGTGTCAAGAGTTAACGTTTCCACAATGTCCGTGTTTGTTTATTATATGTCTTGGTTTAATATTGAGCAGCAGACTCTAAAATTGACTCTAGAGCTGATGCACTTACAAAGACTTTTCAACACATTTCTCTTAAAGTTGATTATAATTCTAGTGAAACAGTGAGAGAGTAACTGTCTGGAAGACAATCAATCTAAAAGTATTCGATTTTGTGGAAATTTGTTGGCGTACATATAAGGTATAAATAGACCAGAGGCAAATAAGCTACAACCTACTAAGCCATCAAAGTCTTTTGAATTTCCCTTTAAATTTTTGTTTGTGATCTTTTCGCCAGGCCACTGGTGTACACAGTGTGTATCCTCTTGCCAGCCGCCTACATCATTGGTCTGATATTTACGCTGAAGACGCACTCCCACATTTATGACATCCATGTTGGAGAAGGACAGGGTAGGACTCTCCCTCTCATGAATCACAGCTAAGGGCATAGTTTGGTTTATTTTTAGGGGGGGTGGTACTAAAAGTAGGTGTATTACTTACAGTAGACGGCGGTTGGGACACTCCCAGTTTTGAGAAACAGACAGAAGTACCAACACAGAAGCTAAGTACCTGTAAAAAGGCCCACGGAAAAAACTCCTGAAAAATATCAGTGTACACTATATTAAGAATATTTTCACTGCTTTACCTTACTGTCAGATAGCCCTTTTAGACAGCTAATTGAAGCTGTTACTTATGATCTCTTCAAAGCCTCAAGAGTCCATTGACAAAAACAATAATTTTTCTGTCACACAACACAGTAGTTGCTGGTTACCTCTGCCTCGATCGGTTCATTTGTTTATGTATTTGTCTGACTTTGGTGTTTTAAAGAGTTAGTTTTGATTCACCGAAGTCCCACAATTACACAGACAAACTAACCGATTGAGGCAGCGGTAGACCAGCAACTTCTGTAAAAAGATTACTGTGGCTTCGTTAGGAGCATAATTGCCTTTGTGTTGCTCCTCTGCTGGTATTGTTTCTCTTAATTGGGGACATGTCTACTGTAGGTAACACACTGACTTATAAGTACATCATACAACCCCACTTCAAAACATCCAAACTATCCATTTAAGGCTAACACAAAATTGTACCTCACATTATTCCACTACAAGGCAGTGAACAGTTGTCTAATGCTAATATAATCTCTCTTTTTGTCTGCACAGTGACGGGCCACCATGGCGCAGTAGTCCACTGGTCACGGTGGAGGTCTCTGCTCATCCTCATCATGGCCACCGTCCTCACGTCTGCTTGTGCTGATCTTGTTACCGAGCACATCCAGCCAATACTAAACCAGCCCAACGTCTCTCAGGTCAGGACGTGCATCTAAAAAGGTGCTGAGTCAGATGTTATGTGGTCGTTTCCTCCAGCTGTGCTAACGTTTTACTCTCTTTCTCCAGTATTTCATTGGTGTGACAGTTCTCGCAATGGTTCCTGAGATCCCAGAGATTGTTAATGGGATTCAGTTTGCTCTCCAAAACAACATCAGTCTTAGGTAAATCCTGTCATATTAAGTTGTTTCTCTGCACATTTTAAAAAGTGAAATGTATAATGATTTGTCTTTTTTTCAGCTTGGAGGTGGGAAGCTGTATTGCTGTTCAGGTCTGCATGCTGCAGATTCCAATTCTCGTCTTATTTAATTCCTTCTATGTAAGACACCCTACGGTTTGATCATTGATTAATTCATATAAATACCTACTGTTTAATGTTTCAAAGTTTCTGTAATCATCTCTGTTTGGACAGGATGTGGGATTTGTGCTGTTATTCAGTGACATACACCTGTGGGCCAGTATCTTCAGTGTGATTCTTGTCAACTACATCTTCATGGACGGCAAGTCTGATTATTTTCAGGGTAAGTTTAGTTTGTTTTAAGTTTTTTTACAGAGATGGAACTTAAATTGGAAAACATGACCGCAAGGCGAGTCTTCAACCACCATCGTTGCTATCCTCCTGTCTAGTTGTAAAACATACTTCATTCAAACTAAAAAAACAAGCGGCGATGGATGCAGGCAATCTGCTCGTAGTCGTTATATAAGAAACGGCATACACTCTTGCCAAAATCAAAATTAAACTCACCAAGCTGTCTGGCCACGAAGAAACCAGCTGAGTTGAGTGCCAATAGTGCCTTTAGCTGTTAACGGTTTACCAATTAAACTGTTAATAAAAGCCAGCCGGTCCAGCAGTGTGTGTACTGATAGGTCCGTTAATCTAGCCAAACACACCGCAAAGGTTATCAAAGATGCTCTATTACACCAGTGGTTTTTAAATGGTATACACCAAGTCTCCTAAGTGTCATTGCGTGTTCAAAAGGTTTTTGATTGATTCCTTTGATGCTTTGAAAACAAACTTTTATTCACCAAAGGGGGGGAATAAAACCCTGATTTTTTTTATAGACTAAATAGTGAATTAGTAAATAGAAAAAAATGTATCTGCACAATAATTCATAATGTAAGCAATGCTTAGTTACAGCCATTTAGCACAAAAAAACCTTGTGATGTAGATTTCTTTCTCATCCAGTGCAGAAAATAAATCTGCTGACCAAGTTAGATGTAGACATGTGCAACAGACAATTTACTAACCGGAGTGACAGCAGCACAGTGAAAATAGGCTGTTTCTGGCATGGCGGCCGGCAGCTGGGTCCACTGAAATGTCTGCAGGTTGATTATCCAACCAGTCCCTGGGGATTTCAAAATATACAACTAAAAATATTAACATATATTTATAGTATAGTTAGTTTTGTTTAAGAATAGCTGACAGCAAATCCAGTATGGTGGTTTGATAGAATGTGTTCTTAGACTTGTTTAACCCAATGATGTGATGTTTCCTGTCCTCCCTTCCAGGTACAGCTCTGGTGGTTGTCTACCTTATTCTGCTGGCTCTGTATTACTTTGCTCCATCTCCACCAGGCTGCTGACTGGGCAACTAAAAGTTTTCAGCCCAAGTAACATTTTTTTGTCTGAACATGCAAATTCAACATCACTCCCTGTTAAGACTTTTTCCTGAGAGGGTCATGACTAAATATTTGTGTAAGAATCCTGACATAGGCTTTTCATTATGGATTTTATTTCTCATGCCGTTTTGTAAGCTAACATACTTAACTATGTGTCCTCAGACTCATCATTTCTTATGATCTTTGTAAACTGTTTTGAAAGAAGGTAAAAAGTATTTTTACAATGCAAATTAATATTATAATGTTATCTGCACTGATATTTTGGTTAAGGAACTGTTGTAATATATTTTGTATACTGTTTAATTCAACCATGTTAAATGGTACATGTCTGTTAGAGATAATGATATAAGTGACATTATTTTAGATCAAATACTGGCACTCTATGTTTGGGAGATGTGGCATGGCTGGCTGTGCTAAGGAAGAACAATATTTGTTAAAACAACAGTTTGAAAACCTGTCTGCCTGTGTTTTTATTGTTTGTACTGTCAGGAATTACAAAATATAATGTACATTACAGCCATAATTGCTTTTGAGGAGACATTTAGCTTTTCTCCCGAGAGTTTATATAAAGTGACATGCACACCATACTGTCATGCAAGAGATAATTTAACTTTCATTAACATCCCAATTGATGTAAATATAAACATCTCAATCTTAAGCAAGGCAGTACATTTATCAAGTCTGAGCACAAAATGAAGCTGTTGCTTCATAATAAGATAAATAAGGCCATAACATGTCAAACATAAGAAACTAACTGAGCAGTTTTGAATAAGAAAATGGGCATTATGATACAATACATTTGAGAAGAGTTAGCTTAGTATTGTACCGGCAGTTACAGTGATCGTGTGTGATAAAAGGTAAAAGTTGACAAAATAGGAGATAAAAATAGGCAAAGATGTGACTGAATACAAGCAGCTGGTGCGTTACTACCGTATTTAAGATTTACAGTCAGCAGTTACCGCAAAAAGATTTGGTTCATCAAAGTCATCTCTGCATGCATAAATCTGCTTTTACAAAAAAAAGACTTGACATTTTGGCAATAGTGAATGTTTATGGAGTTCTTCAGACTGAGTCTGATCACAGTATTTCACATCCTGAGTACACCTCAAGACTCTACCTTGTTTCTTGTTAAAAGTACCACAGCACAATTCTTCTGGAAAAACAAGACCAAAAGTAAAACAAAAAAAAACAACAGAGTCTATGTTACAGTATAAAAGGTGAAAATGAAGTTTAGGCATAAACTGAACTGAAATGACAATGAAATAATGGGAAAAGAAAAGAAGCTTCATGTTTGGCTACAATTCAAAGTTTTGTAATAAAATAAAACAGCAGGAGAGTGATTCAAATAAATAGGTAACAAATGTGTATTTAAGTTATTGTAAAATCGTTAGCTGTAAGCGGCGGCTGCTGATTACTCGTGAGCAGAAAGGTTCAGCAACAAAAGGCTCATGTGGCGAAAACCAGGTAAAACACATGGGGGGAAAAAAGCTACATGTACATGCACTGAGAAAACAAACATTCTAAGAAAGGTCTGATTCACTGATGTGTAAAAACAATATGTGTGACATTTAGGAAATTCAGAAGGCACCGAATGTAGAAACAAAAAGGCTTAAGAATCACTGTGGAGCTACAGGTGCATTCATTTATTTCTAATGTTTCCTTAAAGAAGAAGAATAACCAAAGAGGCACTAGAAGATTCACAGTGATGCCATGTCACAGATGTTATTATTATTATTTTTTTTTATGATCACAAGGCCTAATGTGACCAGTGGGAGGAACATTTAAAATTTGTATTGTACATTTACGATCAAAGTTCGATATCAGCATGCAATCAGAAAGCCCTGGAGGCTGAAACATGATGCTTTAAATAATTGACCTACTTAGACTTTTAGGTATCACAGTTGTAACGTGCCGATGCTTAATCAGCAGTGTGCCCATTTAATCTGGCCCATTTCTCTCTAACTAAATGGGAAATTTAGGTTTATATCAGCAATGTTTGATCTAACCTATGTCTGAACAGTGAAACGAGCTGAGCTCCGTCGCTGAATGTAATCTAAAATGACACTAGCAGAAGAAACATTCAATTTGCCTGGGACATTTAGCTATTCCAGCTCATACGACAGCAATGTGTGGTAAAAAAATTAAATAGAAAATGGGGAATGCAATATGGAGTTGACCAACATTTTTTTGAGTGCAAAGCAAAAGAAACAATGATTCAGGTGTCCACACTGATTCATGACTTCTGATGGATTCATGCAAACTCAAATCTGACCCACCACATACAAAGAAAGTCATTGCAGAAAAACTTTTTTTCCCTTTACAAGGACATTTACATTAAACTAAAGTTAAAAGGCATTCAAAGTTTTTCAGAAACTTCTGACGTCAGACTATCTTTTCCTAGTCATCAGTGATTTTAGAGTCAGTGCTGTTTCATCACATACCACTTCCTTCAGTCTCTGTGCTTTGTCTATTTCAGCCGCTGAATTAGTGTGTGCGTCAGTCCCATGCTGAGCAGCTGAAGCGTGGACAGCTGAGCTAAATGAGGGAATGTTTTCAGCAGCTTCTCCCAGGTCAGCTCCAGCAGGCTGGGCACCACCAACCACAGTTTGTACAAAGAGCCAGTCCTTCTGTTCCCAGACATGTTGACGACACCGCCGTGAACATACATGCAGCCAGCCTAAAGGAGAGAAACAGTTGCAAAAATTAGAGCTGCAACATTTAGTTGATTCATTATTTAGTTAATCAACATAAAGTTAATGAGAAACTATTTTGATAACTGATAAATCTTCTGTCATTTTTTTAAAGTAAAACCCCCAAATACTCTCTAGTTTCAGCTTTACCAATGTGATGATTTGCTTTTTTTTTTAGGATTGATAATTGAATTTTTTTTTATAGACTAAATAATTGATTTGTAAATGTAACAAAAAGAATCTGCAGATTAATTCATAATGAAAACAATACTTAGTTGCAGCCATACAGCAAAATGGTGATGTAGATTTAATTCCCATCCAGTTGCTGACGAAGTTAGATGTAGACGTGTGACAGACAATTTACTAACCGGAGTGACTGCAGCACAGTGAAAATAGGCCGGTTCTGGCATGGCGGCCGGCAGCTTGGTCCACTGAAATGTCTGCAGGTTGATTTTCCACAGGTCGGATAGGATCAGCTCTCCGTTATAACCCCCACATATAAACACCTCTGGAGGTAGAAACAGAACAACACATGGTAAAAATAAAAACTTTTCCGACAGTTGTGTCCAGAAAAAAGCCGTGTTAAATACTCCTTACCATCTTTGACCTGCACACAGCTGTGACAACGGCGAGCAGCAGGATATCCTGTCATGATAATGACAAAGTAAATTCAATGCATGGTCTTTTCATACTTAATTCAGCAACAAAAAAAAGATACACATGGATCACAAACCTATTTTTTCGTGGGGTTTGCTGACAATCTCCTCCCAGTAATTTGTCTCCAAGTTATATGCGTGAATCTGATGAAGAGAAATGGTATAAGTAAGTAATTAGTAGTAAATAGTAACACATTATTATTACACTATGTGCCTGTTTCTCTCACCTTGTCCAGGGGATATGACGTCCAGGAAGTCCCACCTCCTAAAATGTATATTCGCTGTCCATCATGGGCTAGTTCATGTCTGTACCTGTAAGATCATGCATTGATTTTCAGTCTATTCTAAAGTTACTGTGAGGAACTTTAACTGATTATGAAACAGTGATTGGTCAGATTCGATTCGATTGCTGTCTCACCTCTCCTCTGGTAGATCTGAGGGTGCATTGTTGGGTTTGAGGTGGGTCCACTCTCTGGTGGTCAGGTCCAGCCTGTGCAGGTCTGTACTGTAAAGGTAGCCTGTTGTCCCGCCAAACACGTAGAGGTAGCCATTAATGATGACCATGGCCTGGAAATGGAGAACACTTATAGATGTTGTTTGGTGGAATACACAGATATATGTTTGAGCCAAATATTCTTAAACAAATAAAGACAGAGAATAACATTTTAGGACTTCAGCTTTGTGTCTAAACCAGCTATAAAGAGACAAACACTGTTACCTGTCCATAGATCTTGTTGGGTTTCTTCCCTCTGCAGTTGAGCAGGTTCCATCGTTTGTACTGAACATTGCAAACATGGACGTCATTGCCGTTGTTTTCACCAAATGGAATCCCCGTGCCACCAAACACAAGAAGGTTGTTGCCATGTAAAACAGCTGAGAGTGAAAGAGACATGAAAACAACCCGTTTCTACTACAGTTTAACATCTTGCTTAGAGTCCCTTACAAGGTTGGTTCAAATCTACACACTGCAACATTTTGCTCCCTGAAGCTTGGAGTCGCAGCTTCAAAAATACAGTATTAGAAAAAGTATTAAAGGTCTGATGTGAATTTTTTTTTGAACTACTGACACCATATCTGCAATGTTTTAATGAATTGGTCCCCATGCTGTTTGTTATTCATGTTAAACCAGCATGTATATGATGCAAATGCATGCCACTAGCACAAGGGGGACTTCTCTGCTGTCTGCAGTGACGAATAACAGTTGATGGCAATAACACGCATTGTAAAAAGGTAAAAATTAGCCTATAAAAGAGAGAAAAAGACCACTTCTGTAGACAACACAGTCAACATTTAAAAAAAAAAAAATACTTACTTGCATGTTAAAAAACTGAATGTTTACACTGTGGCAGCCAACTTAAGAGTTTTCTTGTCAACAACCAAAGTTTCTGTTTACGTTCAGTGTTACTCACCAAAACTCAGTGTGGACCTTGAGCTCTAACAATCATGTTGATTACATTTGCTTGCTCATTAAACATTTAAAAAGCAAATTTTTAGTTTTAAACCAGTATTGTTTACATATTAGGCAATAGCAGTCATCGTCTTCCCTGCCTTTGTTGGCGCTTGGTAGTGTTTCTTGGTAAATTACTGCCACCTGTAGATCAGTGGAATAGTTTGAAACCACTGGCTGGATTAGTAGTGTGTCACCTTTGTGCAGATACCTCATGAAACTTCCCGCCCCATAGTCGTATCAGTGGTCATAAACCTATCAGGGTACCTTTAATAAGACCAGTATATGGCTCTGAAAGGAAAAGCAGTGGTTGTGGGCAGGGGTTTCATTTTGATAAGAAAGGAAGGGCAGCACACCAATCCTTACCTGACAGAGAGGCCAGCTCTGTCGGCATGTAACCCTCTGTGCGGACCTGCTGCCAGGTGGCCGTGGCAAAATGAAACCGCCAAAGCTCCCTGAAGAGAGGGTAGTCTTCATTCTCTGACCCGCCTGCCTCGTCAAAGTCTGGGTTGTAACCTCCAAACACATACAGGTTGGTGCTGTCTGCCACACAGCGGTGTCCGCTCCGGGCTGGGGGTACACAATGTCCTGTGGGAGGAACAGGTTCAAGACCAAGTCCAGGATGTAGATGGGAAAGGAAATGGAGATGATGTAAGCAAAGAACATCATAAAGCATAAATATCAGAGAACTTGATGCCTAAGTACTTGAAGTGAAAGCAATTTGTGAGCAATTTGTGGGTTTTACAACTTTACAGTTACAGCACACAGTATTTATTTAACATGAGCGGGTTCACCCAGTCACACAGTCAATATATCTTTTTTGAGGTATAACAGTCTGATGGGGAGGTCATACTTTCAGCACCTTCTCTCAGAAACCTGTTGGGGATCCGTAGGTTGGGGCAGGAAGGGGCGAAAATGCGCCGAGCCTGAAGCCACCGTGCTCGCTTCTTGGAGCCTGTCAATAAGTCATCATACAACAAAAGTGAAAAGACAGAGACAGACAGAAATATTAAGAGTTAATGCACTTCCTGTATGTCAGATGCTGGACTGATGACATGACCACATTCTGCAGGATTTTACCTTTTTAGGATAAATCTGTTGTTTATCATCTAAACTAGTAGAAACCAGTAAGAGTGGCTTTTAATCACTGTCTTGGTGTTAATATTGACTATTTCTTATCTCCAATTGAAAACTTTGTATTAGGCTTATTGTCATTTTTTATGCCAGTTGTCATTTCTGTCTTGGCACACATTTGTTGAGTTGCCATGTGGAGATGAAGGCTGTTTGACACATCAGACATACAAAGTTTAACTAAAAACTGAGTATTTTCTAAACTGTATCAGTGAGGATTGAAGCTGACGTTTACCGTTATGTGTCCTCTATGAAGCTAATGCTAGGCCCCCTCTCTCTTTACATCAGTCTCCAATATTTTAAGCCCCATTTAAATGAAATAAAAGTTACAATAGCGCTGTAGAAACCTGCTGGGTTCACTCACTAGTTCCTGCTGGCTTCCGTAGCCACGTTAGCTAGCTATGCCCTGGGTGCTGCAGCGGTGGTACATCAACCACATCGCTGACTCTCAGACAAAACTCAGACGAAACTGTGAACGCGAAGACGAAATAAACGACGACTAATGTTATCCACATTGACATTGGGTGTGCTGCTTTGCTGCATGTACCAGGCTGCTTGTTCTTGCAGAGCGGTGGGCTTTTGTTTACAGACCTGGGTCGCGGCTGAGGGGCCTCCACGACAGTTTCTCAAACTTATTGAGCTGACTGAAGGTGCCGTCATGTTCAACCGACGACATCTCGACGAGGCTTTCAAACCCGGAGCTGGACCAGAACCCGCTTCAGTGTGACCACACGGTGTAGCATTGGCCCACAAGCTCCAGCAATCACACCAAAATAAAGAAATAACACTACGGACCGTCCACACCTGCTGCTGCCCGCCGCGTCACAGCCAGCTGGCCTGAACTGACCAATCAGAGCAGCGGAGAGCCCTCGAGTCGTGTTCAAGAAACACACGGTGATGTTTATATGTTTGGAAAACCTGCAGCGGCTCCAAACAATATATAAAGAACAGAAAAACTATAACCGTGCTTAAAAAGCTTTGCATTCATGTGGTCAATGAGTATACAAAGCCTTCACTTACCTTTAGTACCAAAAGTAACAGACAGAAGTACTGGATAATTAGAACTAGAAATTCACTGTAGATTAAAATAGTCTTTTCCAGACAAACTGGCTTTAATAGGAAATAGTTAAAATGCCCATCACCATATCTAAAGTCCAAGGTGATGTCTTTGAATTGCTGGTTTTATCCAACTAACAGTCTAAAATCAAAGGATATTACATTTACAATCTCAAAAGACAAAGAAAAACAACAAATTCTCACTAGTGAGAAGCTGGATCTAATAAATCAAATTGACCAAGACAATTAAATGATTATCATGTATTAATATTATGTATATTTTATGTCAGATAACTGCATCTGATTAAACGTCTGGGATTTACAAGGTGTGGGGGACCACCTTCAATTAAACAACCCTAAAGTGAAATATAGGGATCAAAACAACGTGCTGTGAGCACGTAAAGCCTTGATTTTGTTGTCTCTAAATTACTATTGCACCATTCAGATTAATGTCACAGGACCGTTTCTAACTGTTATGTGTCTACTTGAGGACTATAGCATTAAGTCAAGAAATGAATTCTCCAACAAAATGTTTGAAGAAGTATGGTGACTAATATTCTGCCAAAACTCATAAAAACTTCTCATCAAAGTACAGTTAAGATGATGAATGACTGTTCAGTTACTTTGAGAGAACAAGTGGTTGGAGTGACTCCTTTTGATCAACTGAACACAGAGCTAACCTTTACCCTAGATCTTCTTGGTCTGCTTTGCTGACATGTGGTAATCTGGATTTGAAGCTCATTGGGATAGGCTGAAGAAGCAAAAAAGATCAATCCCACAAGATACTGTTTTGGTCTTTCCCACATAGACTATGTGAGAATAAACAATGTATAATCAAGAGTTGTTATTGGAAGTTGTATCAGTGACTGTCACAGTTTAGATAGTGATCATTAAAAGATTGGATCAAACACACTCTTTTATTTGTCTTTTCAGTGTTGTGTCCCTGTGTTCGCAATAATGTTAATGTTTAACATTTGACACCCTTGCTGCCGGTCGAGACCCTATAGTTGTTACGATAAAATAACTTTTTGTTTCTGCTGAGATAACTGCCCACAATGCACCAATCAATCAGCAAGAGATCCAAGTCGATCACATGCTCTTTCACAAGCTTCCTTCTAGGGGTCAAAATGTTAACCAGAGGTCAAAACTCCAGTAACACTTGTAGTATATAAAACAACTTTATTGTTTAGACCAACTTGTTTTGTCCAGGGGCCTTTGAGGTCAGCAGGAAGAATCTCAGCCTCAGTTGTTGATGTAACATTGCTTCTCCAAATAATTCCTCAATAGACTGACAGCAAGTAGGAAATGAAGTCTATGAAATGTCACTGACAGGAAGAAGTTCCTGAACAATGGCGGCAGCTGTGTTGATGAGATTAAACAGGAGATGATTTGACAACTTTGGTTTATTCCAGTGATCTACTCACAGATTCATGGAGGTTATCACCTGAAAGCATCATATCCAAAGGGATGAGTCTGACTGATGCACTGCAGAACAATCATGACTCATGTTTGTTCATGCATAAAGAGATTCAAATAGATAACCAAATCCTTCTGAATGACGTTATTCAAATGTGCCATATAAAATAGGCTTAACAAAGTGTTGTTTTGTATTAACCTGGAAACATGGAAGGACAATAAACAACCTCTGGCATGAAATTATGGATCTGACTTGAACTTAAGAAGGCGTCATATTGTCATTAACTGAGACTTTTGTCATGTCAATGCAATATGGTGTCGGGCAAGCAATGTGGTGCCAACACGCTAACAAGCTTAACAAGGTTGACACACAAACAAAGAGTTTTACGGACTCATATGTAAATACCTACAGCATGAAGAACATTTGACAAAGAGTAGTGGCAGCTCTTCTGACTCAGAAGAAAAGCAGCTGGTGTGCTCCTCATTATCAAGTTAGACAGGTAATTTACAGCTTTATTAAATCAAGCCTTGTGGTGTGCTGTTTTTACATTTGTTTTTAAGATCGCCCAGACATTTGTTTGTGACAGATTAATTAATTTTTTTCTTGGCTCCACATAGCTGCAGAAAACACATGTAACAACATCAGGAAAACAAAGGATTTTGGTACTGCACTTGCTGTTGTCGTCTTATGACAAGTTGGGGTCTCATGACAAGTTGGGGTCTCATGACCTGAGGAGTTTATCATATGTCAACCACGATCTCAGCTCATGTGAGACTCAAGGCCTATGTGACATGCTTTTTCACTCATCTTAAGTGTGTTTTCACGTGCTGGATTTTTACATTCACAGGCATACATTATTGCAGACATGGAAGCATGATTTTAGATGCTATAGCAGAGTTCCTTTCAAACGGAAGTATGTGGGAAAGTATTTTAAATGACCTGAGCTCACTGACTGTATACCATTACGTTAAAATGATGTTATTTGCCAGTAGTCCAATGAAAATATACTTATGTAAATTAATCATAAAGATAATGGATTAACAAGCTTACCGTTCCCTGTACTTCATTTAGATTTACTTCCAGTCAAGCCAATGATGTTAAACAAATTCTAGTATTTTTATTGCCCAAAATCATAAATTCGCCTGATTGGGGTTTACAGTCTGCCCTACCCTCTTCTTTAGACTCCTGATGGTGTTACTAAAGTGTCATAAGTGGAGCAGATATCATAACAATATGAATAAACAGTATACAATACAAAACTTAACATAAAATATTAAGCAAGCAACATTTGCCTGTAGCTTACAAGTTAGGGAGCATTTTTTGATTTGGCTTCAGTTCATCTTATCTGGATTCATTAAACTGTATTTTATTACCATAATTTATTAATTGTTATCTATTTTTCTCTCATGAGATGTGCAGCTTTGGTTTATGATGGTTAATGAGAATAAACACTTAGGTGAGTTGGATTTCAAGGGGTTGAGTGGAACAGGTGTTTCTTTAGTTTTCAGCTTTGCACTTTGGTGCACTTTATGATTTTTTTTATGTTATTTATTTTTAATCCAGATGTGGGGCACACATTCAATTGCATATACCAACGAGGGGAGACTAAATATTAGAAATGCATTTTACTGCAATGCAATATAGAACAGCAACATAAACTATATTGCCCAAAAAATAACCATAAAGTCAAAACTACATTTCTTTGAAACAGTTTCCACAAAAACTGAACGCCATAAACTTCATGGACATCGGATGTATTATAGTAAGCTACTGTTGCATTGAACTGCATTACTTCCCGCTTTGGATAAAAGCGTCTGCTAAATGACTGTAATGTAATGTAATTAGTTAACTATGTGTAGGCTAATTGTATTATCATGTGTAGTACCTTGTACTGACTGTAGCCTACTGGGCATTTTTTGTCTTCACCAATGAATGTATATTTACCTAAATGAAGTGTGGGATGAGAAGCTAAAACACTCAAATTCTATTTATATAACTATTCTATCATTATTGGATCAGTGCTTGCAAAGAAACACAACTTTGGCCTAAAGTGCTTATTTGGGCCTGTCAATAAGTTAATGTCAGCATAGATGTTGGAATAGTAGAAAGGCACGCATTTATCTTCTACATATGATCTTTGAGCACTATTTGACCAGCCTCACTTAAAACACAAGTCATGAATACTATTTTATTTAATCTTAACGAGAATGATCAAACCCCTTTTATTCGCGGTCACAAATAACCCACTGGCAGTGAGGTCGTGCTCTGTGGAGTGTATTTCTACAGCTGAGCCCCTCCTCTCTCGGTCTGCTCGCTGTAGGTTGATGTCATTGGCAGAGAGAGAGTCTCCAGGACAGGACACAACTAGGTAGAGCTGGTCAGGGACACACTCCACATCCACACAGAGGACGACAAGTGGGCGATGTTGCATGTGGGATCGTGTTTATGGACATTGAGGAAAGGTGTTTGATACAGTGCAGAGAGCGTGTAGGTTGAGGGATCCTCATCGTCGCAGTATTTTTAGACTACTTCTGAGAGGAATACGAAAATGTCGTCTCCAAGTCCGGGCAAGAGGCGAATGGATACCGACGTGGTGAAACTGTATCCTTTTCCTGATAAACAACAAGCCAACGTAGCCAAACCAAAGGGGGTTGTTTCGGATCACCCCTGGTTAAAGACAGCGTCTGTCCCCGCTGGCTGGTGTCAGGATGTGTGCACTGTGACATTCATGGGTGTCGGTAGGAGTGTGTTGTGCTAAACACGTAGCGCTGTGTCCGACGGTACATCCTGCGGCTAGCTCCCTGTTAAGTTAGCGGAGAAGCTAAGTTGCTCTAACGCTATTTGTGTGAACTCATCCGCCTGTTAGCCGGCCGTAGCATGCTAACAGGGTAGCAGTGCGGCTGTGTTTGTACCAGTCTAGCTTTAGCCAACGCGATCTGTCGCAATACAACGTTGGTTGTAAACTCTGCGTTAGCATTGGACGTTGTTAGCCTTTAGCTTGCGAGCGATAAGTTAGCCTGTTAGCGAGCAACGTAAGGTCCGAGCGGACTGACAACGCCACGCAAGGGGTTGGCGAGACGGGCTTTACGTTTAGGAAAGGCTTATTGGGGAAAGACGTGTGTTTTATTTCATGGTTTCGTAACGTCCACGTACATGTAGCTAGCTGTGGGACGCTAGCCTGCTACCGCCAGGAGAGAACAAACAGAGTCGACGTAACGTAATCAGAGACGATCTTTGACGGACGGCGAAGTCAACAGCCACTGTTTACTACATCAGCGCTAATTGACGTTAGAGAACACGGTAACCATGGTGACTAATCTGTGTGGCGTTTTAAAAAAAATGTTGGTTTAATACAAAAACAAATCTCGCGAATTGAAGATAAACAAACCTTATTTGTATACATGGGGAAAACGTCGCGGTTCGGATGTTTACCACTAATTATACAATAAAGAATATGAAGCCAAATTATGATTATATAAAATTTAAACGATGCCAAAAAGGAAAAAAAAAAAAACAGAAGTGAATGGAATATATATTGTCATTGTAATTACACATGTTTCTCAACATGTGATGTCACATGGTGTTGTGTTTTTAATTTGCATTATTTCTAATTATTCGCAGTTATCAGCCGAAGTTTGCATGAAAGGATTTCTGACAGCGTGAGCTGAATTGTTTTGTTTTTGTCTGCAGCTAGATGCTGCTCTCTGATTGGTCAGTCTGTTACCATCCGGAACATGGTAGAGGGCGGGGCTTCACACACAGCTGATCAAGGAACAACAAGCGTGCAGGGCACATGCAGGCGTCGGTGGTTGGGAACATCCAGTCCATAGAAGGGACGGGGCGACAACATGTTGTTAACCGAACTAGGTTGAACTAAATTCACTAGTTTTCTCAGTTTTTATATTTTAAGGTTAATAACTTTAGCTCTTGGACTCTGGCTCAGCTAAAACAATACGAAGACGTCACCCTGGTCTCTCGGAAACTGTGATGAAGATGTTGCATCATTTCCTGACATTTTAAACACTAAATCGATAAATTAGGTTATTGAAATGTATTTATTTTTGCTACAGAAGGCACAAATACTGAGTATAGCTTTATAATTGAGAATGTTTAGGATTCAATTAAAAACTTTTAACATCCAATGCTATTAGCTAATACAAACTAGTCTAATGTGCAGAGTGTTTACGTTTATAGTTGTATCTTTTAAGATGTTAGAAAGTTTCAGTTTAATATTAAAACTTTTTTTAGATTTAGACTCAATCACACAGACGCAGTTTATTAATTAAAAAATGTGACCTTATGCTATATATTGGGAGGGATTGATAAGATTTGATTAGTGTTGACCCCCCTGAGTCAGTTTGATAATTTAGCACTTGATTTTATTCTTAACATTTACATATGATAACCAGTCTTTTAACATATTATTAGATCATTAGATCACACCCTCACTTGAGAGGAGTGGTAGGAGATATAATACATGTCTAGTCCTTGGAGAATATAGAGTGCTGCATGGTGATAATAACATAGTACATTCTTTCACCAGGCATGATTATGGACTGAGTATAGGACCACTGTTAAGCATGAGATGCCATACGTAGTTTCATGTTGTGGCTTTAAATTCAAATATGTTAGATTGAGACAGAGCACAGTTGATTCTGGCCTGCTTCCACAGCTGCCATTCCTGTTCTCAGATTATTTTACTGTCCACACAAACAGACAGAAACATTAGTGTACATCCACCACATGTACATAAGTATGGACCACATTAATTGCCATTTGGCTTTTTAAAGGTGTAGTTTATCTGCACAGATAGGATTAGAGATGTCAATCTCAATGTATCGAGAACAACACATATGGATTTGGTAAAACAGAAACGCCTCTTCTCTTTCTATCAGAAGAGAGTGCAGATAAAACACTGTGCATTGTGCAAAGATTCTCCCTTTTGTAGTTACATTACTCTTGAGTGAGCATACGCTTGGGTTTCTATGGAAAATCCTTGGGGAAAGGCATAAAGATAGATGCATCTATATCAGTATTTTTAGGACCCATTGCCTGAGATCACAATTATAGCTATTCTGTCTTCTTGCTCAGTGGTTTTCAAACCTTTTTCTACAGTGAAATAGCTTTTTAGACCGTCTTTTGGGTTAATGGTTATTTTGCAGCCTGATAAGCTGTCTAGTGTGGCAATTTGAGCTCCAGCAGTTTGGCTAAATTAACAAACATAAGTTTCCTTGGTTAGATTGTTGGGATAGAGAAGACAGAATTATTTATGACAGGATGATGAACAGTTAACTAGTGGGGCTTTTGTGTTTTTTTTCATGTGTCAGACTCACACAGACTGAATACGTTGCACCTTTCTGAGTCGCTCTCACATTGCTTTCTGTCACCACACACTGTGATTATGACACATCCTCCCCAGAGCCCTCCCATCTTCTCCAGCTGTAGTTACCTGAAAAACAGATGAAAATTCCCATCAGTCTTCCTCATAGCAAAGGTGGCCGAAGGCACCTCATTGATGATTAATAAACTGAAGCTTTTATGAGTGCGTTTGTAGGGAATAATAGTTTGAGTTGGACAGTAAAAGTTTTGTCTCTTGCTGTATAAAAAGTGAAGGTGTGATCTGTAGTCTAGTTGTTGTTTTTTTACTTTTCCACTGTAATATTGTCAGCTATCGTCATGTTTGATAAGTTGTTATCTTGTGCTTAGTGTGAGGTTGTTTTGCTGTTAAGTAGAACTGTTGTATGTTGGTTGAGTTTGTCGAACACTGCATTATTGATCTCACTGCCTGGCTCATGTTATTGATCTTACGTTTGACTTCTGCCCAGACAAGTGCAGAGAGAGAGAAAGAGGCCGTTTGACCCTAAAATGTAGACGCAGCAGCAAGTTTTTGATAACATATGTTTGAATTCTCTGCCTTTCCTGCCGTGTTTTGGGTGAGCCTTTTCCTTAACCAGATCTCAGCATTGAGAGCAAGCATGAGGTCACAATCCTCAGTGGACTCAATGAATTTGTGGTCAAGTTCCACGGACCACCTGGAAGTAAGTTTAAAGTTTTCACATGGACAGACATTTCACCAGTGTAATGTACATTTATTCAGCATTGAGTCTGCGTTCTTTGTGAATTAAAACATTCATTTTAACATCCTGGATAAAACTGTTTTGTGCGAGCCTGTGCTACTTTGTTAATGTGTTTAACATGAGTGTATTGATCCATGTTTTTGTCCAGCATCGTACGAAGGAGGTGTCTGGAAGGTCCGAGTTGACTTACCAGATAAATATCCCTTCAAATCACCTTCAATAGGTATGAAATACTTCTGCAAGTGTTGTGGTGAAGCCTTGACATTTCCACATTAGATATTAGTCTACAACGACTAAAACCTGCTTTTTCTTTGTTCACAGGATTCATGAATAAAATCTTTCATCCCAACATTGATGAAGCGTAAGTAGACCCACTGTATTTTAGATACCACTCTGAAGGACAAACTAATGTTTTTATTCTTGTTCAGGTCATCAGGTCAGCCTGCTTTGCTTTAACAACCTCTGCTGGGCAATTATGTTGTACTCACAGTTGTCTTTTACAGGTCAGGAACCGTGTGTTTGGATGTCATCAACCAGACATGGACAGCTCTTTACGGTAGGTCACGCAGCCACAGCTCTCATGTGAATATGTCGTTGTCACTGGTCTCTCGGTCAAACTGACAGTAATAGCCAATAAAAAAACACACAAAACGAGCAGCTTATACGTCGACAGTGCAGCTTCAGGGAGAGCATCTCGGTTTAATCGGCTTACGCTGAGGTGATAACTGCTGCTTGTATTGAGGTCATGCACTGAGCACTGATGGATAAAAAGGTCCTGAGGCTGAGAGGTCTCTGAACAGAATGTGGTGAATACACTCACCTGGAGGGGCTTTTTCTCACTTCAAGTGGACAACAAACAAGTTCACCATGAACTGAGGATCTTTCAATCTTAAATTCAATTTGGCCAGGTTTACATTTGGGTCTTAGGTCATAGGATGCATTAGTTTTATATTTATATTATAATATTACCATCTGTGTTTTGAAGACAAGAAGTGTCAAGAGACAGTGAGAGGAGATATCTCAGCGGAAGAGGGACAACTTTGTTTATTTGTTTCAGTCCAGTGGACATTTGTTGTGTAAGTGAAAACATCCTGATAGGTATTTGCCTATTTTGCAGGGGCGGTGCGACACCAGTGTAATGTGCGGTTAGCATGAATTCTAATCTTTAGCTATGATGACTAACAGATTGAACAGCTGAACATATGAAAGAATGTAGTCAGTAGCCTTCAACTGAAGTAGCAACATATATCATTTTGTTTTGGTGTTATTTAAACCTTAACATCATAATATTGAATATTTTTCTTTCAACAATGATATTAATTGATGATTATCTCCCAAAAGAAATTCACTCATGTTGTTGATGTATTTGAAAGTTGTTGGAGGCTTACAAACCAATGTCATGCTCAGCTGCAGCTGACAAAAGGTTTATTGGATACACAAAAATGGTGGTGAAATCTTCAGAAATCCCCAAAGACACATCAACTTAATTAGCATGTTTTTCTTTGCATTTCAAGTCTATAACGTTTATTTAACTATGGTGATTGAGTGTTGCGTTCTGAGCGCTGCCAAAACGTGGGTGACCTTCACTCAAAATGCCTCCTGTGTGGACATTGTTAGATTTTAATCTGTTTCTATTGTTTAGTACAGTATTTAGTATAAGTATACATATACCGCACTGTTGATGTTGTTGACATTAGAGCAGTTACTTCTCTGCCTTTACTCACACTTTCAAGTGATAAGACTGGTTACTCCTGACCAGAAAACTATTCAACCATACAGCCATACTGCTGTTTGAATACAAGAGAGACCTCTAGTGGATCATGTTGTAACTACACACAAGATTGTGTCGGCGTAATGACAGCTCATCCATCTTGCTGATATTTCTCTGTAGCTTTGTTGTTCTCTGTAGTGACTAATCTTTCTCCCCATATCCGCCAGATCTCACAAACATCTTTGAGTCGTTCCTCCCTCAGCTGCTCGCCTACCCCAACCCCATCGACCCTCTGAACGGGGACGCAGCTGCCATGTACCTGCACCGACCGGAGGATTATAAACACAAGATCAAAGGTAGCAAACAAGAGTTTAACATTGAATATCTGAAGTGGTGAATGAGAGGCTGAGATACAAAAAAAACATGCATAGGTTTAGTGGAGTGTATCACTGTTTTTCTCAGTATTTCTGCATTTGGGGAATATGAAATGGATGGACACACATTGTTAAAGTCCAAATATAATCATAAGCCATGTCAGGCATGGTTGCAACTTGCAAGTCAAATACAATCTGTATTTCATAGAACAGAACATTATTATGAGCCCACTTGTTTTGGACCACAGCCCAGAATCTGCTAAAGAAAATGTGAATTAATGTGCGTGTCCATCAACTACTGTGCTAATTTAGGGAGTTTGATATAGAGATAAACAATTGTTGGTGCTACTTCTCCAGGCATGTGCCATTTAACCATTGTAGAAGGAGAGGGCACAACAAGATGATTTTATTAAAAGAGCGCCTGTCAAACCTCACATGGTGGAAAGTGATGTGGAAACCGGGATTTTCAGGCATTTTCATAGGTTTTCTTCTTGTGCACAAATTTCAAATGTGCATAAAGACAGTTTGATGAAAACCATCTTTATATCACAGGTCCTTTGTCAGCCGGTTAAGTTGGCTCAGTTGTCATGGAAATGTAGAACTCACCATTAGCATTTCTAGAACTTCTGATCCTCGTTGACATAAAAGTTGAGCTTAATAGATTCATTCCTGAAGTATTCCCATGACAACAGCTCCAGCGACTTTCTCTCCCATGACTCCCTTATGTGTCTTTTTCAGAGTACATCCAGAAGTACGCCACAGAGGAGGCTCTAAAGGAGCAGGAGGAGGGAGGGGGCGACTCCTCTTCTGAGAGCTCCATGTCAGACTTTTCGGAGGACGAGGCTCAGGACATGGAGTTGTAGTGAAGGGTGGGCGATTCTGTCCCCTTCATCTCACAACAGACAGTCATTTCCTTAAGAGCAGAAACTCAGTACTATATTCATATTTAAACAAGACAATTTTTTTACAGCAACACAAGGATTTTTATTGCTACACAAGGATTTGCAGTACGATATTGCAGAATATTAACCCTTACTTAGGAATTCATGACCACCTGCCCTTTTGCCAGCCTCTTTAACCCCGAGAGCCTGTTTAGATCAATAAGGAGTGCATCATTCATTTCCACGATCTTTGGTGGCTTCAATCAAGGCTTTCACAATGCATGTCCAATATGAGCAGTGAGACCAATGCAGGAGGAAGGAGGACCGACATAACATGCTCAAGTTTTTTTTTTCTTTACTTTATTAAACACTTTACTGCTTCATCTGGCATCTCTCTGTCGCCGACAGAGGACTCTAGGAGGACAATCCTCGATTTCTGAGCAGTCTCAACTTTAAAAGACCGTGGATTCCCATTTGTGTCACCTTAAATCTTTTCCTTTTTTTTTTTTTTTTTTTTAACACCCATCTCCCAAAGGAGTTGCCATTACAATAATCACATCCGAGGAGCTGAAGACCGGAAGGGCCCAGCGCGCTCACGTGTTCATTGTGTACAGACTGCTGTGGCTTCAGTTGGCCTCTCTGACAGGACTGCCCTCAGTGCAAACCTGCTGACACATCACACACACCATCAAACGACCAGTGCATCAAACCATGACGACACCGCAGCATGTGTGTGACTCTAGGTGTGTGTGTGTGTGTGTGCATGAATGTAATCCAGGGAGAATCATGGCGTATTGAAAACCTGTGTTGTGTCGACCCCTGAGCAGAAATCACAAGAGAAGGCTCACAATCCCAATGCCTCTCTTCTTGAACACCCATCTCCGCCTCCTCTCCGTTTTAGGAAAGTGTTTGTCATTCTCTAAGTAACTTTGTATATTATGGCATGACACAGAAGTAAAGTTGTGTAGCGCTTTGTGGAGCTGTAGAAAATGGGGAGGACGCCTGTGCGCGGGGCCTCTGTGAGCCGGGCGGGTTCGGTAGAGATTATCCAGGTTCTTGTTGAACAATTGAATTTATTAACTTTGCCTATTGCTTGTGTTGAACTATAATAGGTGTTTGACTTGCGTAGGAATAGTTAGTTGTTTTGGTTTTTTTGCGGGTGGTGAATCCTATCATAATGTATTGTTTGATACTTATATAACACAGTAGTTTCAAGACTAATTGTCCTGTAAAGATGAGGAGGATTAATACATCTTTGTCTGATGGATGACTCTTCAAAAGACATGTTGCACCCTTGCTCCACCTGCACCCCCCTCTTATGCAAATGCATCAAAGATAATTTACGCTGTCAAGACAGAAGTGCTCTTTGTTTCAGCCATTCAACACTCTCATTTACGTCTTTTCATGCTGTTGATGGCCTTTTGTTTTCCAAAATGGTGGGACCAAAATCTGACGGATCCACAGGCTTAGTTTCATAAATCCCCCAAAAAACCAGATTGGATTCGGGATAAACAGTTTTCAGTTTAAGTGAAATTAATAATGTTCCTCGATGTGTCAAACTCTACAGAGTCTCGTATTAGTTCACACTTAAATTCAGGAATAGGTTTCTTCTTCAGAGGACAGTTTAATAGCTTCAGTCCTGGTTTTCCCAGTTCACCCGACTGTTAAATTTTGTGATGGTACACTGTTATGTGTTTTTACGCAGGCTTGAAGCTTGATACATGTTTGTAACATGCATTCATTGCATTGCAGATCAATTTGTATTATGTGTTATTTCTGGAAGGGAACAAAAATTAGAATCGTACTTTATCACCATTACAATTGACTATTTCTTCTTGTTCGGAGAGAAATGGATTATAATCAAAAATTACTTAACAAGCCCTTTATATATTTTTTTAAATTATATCAGGATCTCTTCCATTGTTTCTTGCAAGAGGGTTTACTTTAATTTGAGAATTAACATAGGTTGGTAAAACTAGCATGTCACGTTTTGTTGACATGGCATTAAATTGTATTAGTTAACAGCCCATTTAAAATGGCTCTAATTAGCATCGATACAGATGTATATGTTGGTGTAGGCCTTAGGACTACATGATCCCACAGTCAATTGTCATTTGCAAGGAAAAACAAACCACTGTCCAGCCTGGATCATCAGTGTATTATGCATTTTTTATTAATGAGACACATATATTTGATGCCTATAATGTGTTTGAATGTTTTTATTTTTGTCTTTTAAGCCCTATCTCCAGGAAAAGTCGAAATATCCCTGATTTTTAAAAAGCAAAAAAATGAATAAATGTGCTTCCCTTGTAACTTGAAGAAAGAAATAAACAACAAAAAAATATATGAACTGTCACTATCTTGCTTTTGTGTGTCGAGGTAAGAAACAACTCTTTATTCTCAAGATTTCCAACTAATTCAAATGAATGATTTAAATTTTCTGATTTGTAGAACCTTCTTTTCACAGTCACCCAAAAGAATGTATTTAAGGTCAAAATGGTTTTATTTTAACTCTGAATGAACGACTGTCTCTCGTCTGTCCACTAGATGGCAGTCCCACATGTCTGTCTCACTAGGAGTCTGTCTCAATATGGAGGACGTCCACTGACAAAGTTTGACAATTATTAGATAAAACCTCAATTATGTTTCTTTAATTCATTTTTTTTTAAAGGCACAGCTTTATTTGTTGAACATTAATGTAGGAAAAACCCTGATCTATTACATTACATGTTTAAACAAATCCATATGGGTGGGAAATTGTATATATATATATATTTTATAAATATATTCATTTTTTTATATTCAGGTTTTTTGTCATCTTTTGTAACTATGCACTCAGAGAGAGAGTTGTTTTATGTCTGTTGATGGGCCTTTTGGCATGTCACTGCAGGAAAAGCCCATGTATGGATACTCAAATCAATTGATGGCTGATTTCCATTTAGCTGCTGAGTTTGGTGCGTTGGCTTATTTTTATGACTTACCCAGATACCTGAATAGAACAGAGCCAACGTTTGGGTTATTTGTGACACGTTTGCTTCAATTCCTACTTAAATGACTTTTATGTTAAAGGCCTGTTGATATCCGAGTAAGTAAAGCACATTTTCAATAAAAAGTTGGTCATAAAAAAAATACAAATAAATGCTCGTGGTAAGTAATCTCAAATGACCTATTTCATCATTTAGAATTAGTATGTCAAATTTCTGACATTTTAGTATTTTTATCCCGCTTATTCTTTTCATCTGTTTTCTTTATTTTCCTGTTTTTCTTCACACAATATTGTTTAATAAGCCCTGAGTTGCTTTTGAAACTAAATTTTGAGGTTTCTCTTATTATATCGTAACTGGTTTCAGATATTGATGATCTTAAACACGTGAACGGATGAATGGACTGGTGCTCCTCCTGCACGTTGAGCTGCTGGAGCATGACGCTCTCCATCAGACAGTAGCTCATAATGAGCTTATGAAATATTCATTGCTGTGTGGCCATGCAGCCTCTCTCTGAGCTTATCCAGGTTTCATGTTTCAACATCAACATTTAATTTGGCTGGAGGGTAACGAATAGCAGGCTATTGTGCCTATTCTCTACTTTTATGATATAGAACTTTGGATGACCAGCTACTATATATGAGAGTGATATCAAATTATCACTAATTATTATTATTAGTGAGCCTGTATTCCTTTATGCGGAACTTAGATAAGGAGAAAAAAAATCTGAAAATTGATTTTGAAAAAACACTTTGACATGGAACATCGTATTATAATTGGTTGAGATAATATGTTTTCAGTGTCATTTTGTGTTGGAACTACTTTTTAAGAAGAACTAATGCACAACAACCGAGAAACGTGAGTAATGTTGAGTTTCAGGAGTAAAACAGACGCGTTATTTTATACTTAATGTTTTTAAACTATGAGTGATGAGGAGTTAAGTTATGTCAGAGTAACTGCTGGCCGGCTGCGCCTCCTTCATAATGTATGGAGAGGACAAAGGCTGCACGGGTGGATTTCAAGCATCAACTTTGAAAGAGCCGTAACCCAAACCTGCCCTGTCCCACTCTGACGGCTTCACCTCAGCTGAAAGGATGATGCCTCTTTTTCCACCTGCAATCTGTCTAATAATCACCGACAGCCGGTAAACGAGCCCTGCAGGGAGCTGTGGGTACCTGTATATAACGAGGAGCAGACGAGGCCTGGAGAAAGTTTGAGTCCCGAGCAGGTGATGAGACCGAGCAGCGGAGCTTCAGGCCCGGCTGCAGCGAGGAGCCACACCCGGTGGATGCTGGTAGGTCTGCTCTTTGGAGGCAAACTTCAGGGTTTTATTATGCCATGTGTTAAAGAGTTTTACATTTGTATGCGTCTTAATTTTGGGTTCCTGTGATATAGCTGCCATATCATTATGATAGGCATCAAGCTTCTTTATTAAAGGCTTTTGTTGGTACTTTAGTTTTCACTTCAGGGTTTTAGCCTATTATGCCATGTGTTAAAGAGTTTTACATTTGTATGCGTCTTAATTTTGAACTGGGTTAATTTTAAAGATCATTATGATAGGCATCAAGCTTGGTACTTTAGTTTTCACTTCGGGGTTTTATTTTTATATGTCGATGATCCGGATTTTGTTGTCAGTATGGGAAACTAATTTGGGCAACATTCAATTACCAATCAACCGGTTTTCCACTGCAGTGCGCTGTAGGCCTGCGTGAGAAGCAGCAGAAGGAGTCGGAGGAGGGCGGCGTGGATTACTATACCACCAGGGGGTTAAGATGCTTAGCAGCTAAATACCTGCCTACTGAAATCCCCTGCCATACAGCCCAAACAAGCTGTGTGAGGGACGGAGACATGGAGGGTTCACTGTGGACCAGAGGACCGAAGAAGTCAGCTCTCCTCCACCGGTCCAGTTCTTCCAGCTGAAGGCTGATTGTCTCATCTTTGATGCGAATAAAAGGCTGCCTGGTCGTGAAGATACTCTACTGATGGGTGCTTTTAGAGAATTTTCTCAACAAAGGTGTGTCTTTTTTTTTTTTAACTTAAATTTAGTTGTTTGCAAATTGAGGATATTGGATCATCTTTATAAGGTAAGAGTCAGACCATCACTGTCTAAAGTGTCTAAAAAAATACACAGGCCTCAGATCCTGATCCTCATATTTGCATGCGATCCTTTTCAAAGTGAGAATAATCAGGCACCTATATCTTATTATAGTAAGTATGTGTAGATTAAGAGGTATTTATGTTGTTAATGTATATTTAGCTGCTCTGATGATCGTCAGAGCTCTTTTGTTTTCTACAAAAGAGATTCAGACTACTACGCATTTCATAATGTTAAGATTTAAAGATTTTATTCTGTAAACAAACAGGTTTATTATCCTCCACTGCAGCATTGATTATAATGGGAAAATACCTTATTGAAAGAGGCAGGGAAATAATGTTCTTTGTGACTGTAAGAGAGCAACCAACATATGAGGAGCAACTAAACGGAAACTACAGGAGATTTCTGTTGTTTTCTATCTGTCTATCTGTCTCTCTCTCTCTCTCTCTCTCTCACTCTTGCTCTCTCGCTTTTTACTCTATTGATCTCTCCCGGAAAAGGGAAGATGAGCCCTGCTTTGGGACCCATTTGGAGCATCTCAAAAATCACTTAGCGCATCATTCCCTACAGCCAAAATCAATCTGAGCAGAAGACCTGCTCCTCAACCACCATCAGGAGGGATCTCATGGAAGCCAGAAATGTCCCAACAGCTAACAATAATCCTATGATGACTTTCAGAAAGATATAGATGCAAGTTAGTTTCTGTGAAGACTCTCCTGAAGAACTGGGTGACAAAGCACCACTGCAGACCTCTCTGCCTGTTGTAGCAGATTGCATGGCTGGATTTACTGTCCATCCTGTGTGAGGAGAGATGATGGAAGGTACGCTTTTGATTCTCATAGTGTCTGATAATTTCCACTTTGCACAAGACTGTAAAAATAAGACTCCCCAAACTTTACAGAGGTCAGCAGAAGTTCTACAGGCAGATTTCACACGTCAGGATTCACACTTGAAGAAAAAAGATGGCAAGGTTATAAGATGGCTTTATGTAGCACATGTAATGTGGGACTATATCTCCTCCTGTTCTGTGTATGGCACTGGTAGAATTCACTGTCACAGCACACAATCAGTGAATTACCATAGGGCCATAAACAGAGTAGAGACAGAACCACACTGCCTTCGTACGGGTTCCCATCTGCTTTAAATGTAAAACCAGCAGACAGGTCCACTAATTTCTCATCTTCTTTGCCCATTTTGGCACTAGCACATTTTTGCTTTGTTTCTTGTTTATTGAGCAATCATGTGTGGTGCCAATATAGGACAAGACAGACACTCAGCTGTTCATAAACTTTCTGGCACCTTTGTGAGAGAGAACATAGAGAGAGGATAGGGAGGGACAGGAAAGGATGAGCTATGGATCTCATCGATTGCGTCGTCCCTCTCAGATATCACTGGTTACCATGGAGGCCAGGCTCCATCTCAGAGACGCTGTCCCGTGTAACCTGAACCCGACTTGTCACTCAGATCTGGTGGCCGTAACGGCTGCACTCTCCCACAGTGTTTGGCAATGGTAGAACTCACTCTGGTGGGCTGGAAGGATCCGGTGGTTCTAGACTTGCCAACAACTGACTGAGAGTTTGACCTGCCGTCCGTCATTCCAGGATTCATCCCAGGAAGAGGATTATTTTTTGTTTAGCAGTGCCTGTTAGAAGCTGTCATTTTAGTTACAAAAGGTCATGGGGTCAGGGTGGAAGGTTTAGGGTGAGATCGTGGTTGTTTAGGGCGGCTGTGGCTCAGGAGATAGAGAAGGTTGTCCAGTAGATCGGCGGTTTAATCCCGAGCTTCTCAAGCTCACACGTCGAGGTGTCCTCGGGCGAAGATATTGAACCCCAAATTTCTGTGTGTGAGTGAATGTTTAGTTTAGATCCTGATGAGCACGTGGCAACTTGTAGGGCTGCCGCTGCCATCAATAGATGAGTGTGATTGGTTGAATGTTATCAGGTAGTGTAAAGGGCTTTGAGTGGTCAGAAGACTAGAAGGGCGATTTAAAAATGCAAGTCCATTTACCATTTGTTGGGCGTGTGAGTGAGTGCAGGCGTAGCAGCGAGGGGTTCAAATTGACAAACCCCCTGAGCGCTCTTGCAATCTCAGAACACCAAAAGAATCAGCGAGAGAAAGGACACAAGGTTCACCATTTCTCTGAAGATCAAGAACAGAACAACCCACATACAGACATTCAACACAAGTCCAATTAGTCTGCTGGTTTGGAAAAAAACCCCAGTGATTATAAATAATCTTTGTTCTTCCTCTCTTCTCACTCAGATGTAATCTAGGATATCCCATCAGGGTTGTCTTGGCCAAACTTAACTGAATATGACACCAAAGTGTAATATTGGACCTCAAACACTGAAGGTAGAAACCTAGGATTCTTTTAACGATTGGGCCAAAACCCATTAATCCATAAACAGACCATTAAGCACTGGGTTGACCATTATCTGCCTGGATCAATAAATCAATCACCTTCATGCGTTTGGCTGTAAAACCAGCAGATGAAGGCCTCTAGTAGTAAATCTTCAGTGTTGGTGTTAGCAACAGAAGCAGCAGCAGCGAGATCAGTTTATGGTGCAACCTGATCCTGCTCAGTCACAAAAGGTCTGAGATGAGTTCCTGCAGAAGATCTTCATTAGTGATGTTAGTGCTGCGTCAAACCATTAAAAACCACACAGATGCTTTGGAAGACGCATCACGATAAACTCCTGATGTGTGTTTACAGCAGCATTTGTCATGAAGTACCTTACAGAGATGTAACTACTAGTGACTGATACTTTATTGGAATTTGCAAGGTTTTAATAGTTTAAGAAGGAATTTACAATCTACAGTTACAAACAAACCACACATGTTGAATTTTCTTGCCCTGATTATAATTATTCATAGAGTCAAAGTTTGTTTTAGGCCTATAAACATATCAAGATACATTCATTGAATTGTGAAGTAATTTAATTACAATTCCGACAATTGATTATGAAGGTAAATTTGTTGAAAATATACTTTAATCAGTTGAATTCATTTAGACATTTCAGAAAAAGACTTCAGTATTTCTAAAATCATGGCCAAGTTCCTTGAACTTTATTTAACATCTTAGTAAGGAAGCCAAGGTTTGTTTGTCTCTTGATGTAATAAAGTTGAATGTTGTTAATATTTTCGCTTATCTTAAGTATGATAGTTTAACTGGAGCAGGTATAGAATATCCGATCTGTGATTTAAGTGTAACAGTGTGGAAGAAAATTGAACACATTTATTTAAAACATTTTGGGAAAATTCGATTAAATCATTAGGAGCCTTGACGTTTGAAAATAGAGAGAGAAGTGGAGGACAGAGGGAAAACGAAAAGGAGGGATAAACATACCACTGGTATAACAGTGTCTGTGTTGGTTGATTGATCAGCGGCTGATATATGTTCATCATGTTTCATATAAATGCTGTGAGAGTCCATTATGGCCGACTGCAGAGGATGTGAGGTTAAGTGGTGCCAGCTGACGCACAGAGAGGAAGGAGGGAGGCCCACACGCTGACAGCTGGTACGAGTGATTAGTACTATGTAGTGATGCAGGGAAGGCATCAAAGCTCTTTAGGGAGAATCCCTAACAGGGAGGAGGCAAGGACACACACACCTACACACACACACACACACACACACACACACACACACACACACACACACACACACACACACACACACACACACACACACACACACACACACACACACACACACACCGAAGCCTGATACACAACTTCCTGGTTGCTAAAACTGCCTTTAAACTGAGCTCACACAAGTTTAGCCGAGTATAGGCTGCAGTGGCCATCTGTCATTCTCAGATGCATCACCAACCAATGGATTATCAGCAGCTCTGCCCCAGGAAACACACACACACACACACACACACACACACACACACACACACACACACACACACACACACAAACACACAAGCCATCTGACTATGGGGATACTGGTAATAAAGGGGAATGAGTAGTGTCATTAGATTACATGGGTGTGGAAGTCAATGGATCTCCTCATTTATCTCTCCCCCTAATGGTTGTTTAATTGCCATTGTCTCCACTGTTCTTTTGTACTGTGTGTTACTTGCTTCTGTTATATTAAAGTTATTTTACACAAATCGCATTGAGTGGCAACTTATTCAGCATGTAGAAGATTAGCAAACAGAACAGAGAACATGTGAAATCTTTAAGAGAGGGGGATAAAAGATGGGCCAAAATTAGTTGCAAACACGGATTCATTTATTGGAAACAGGCGTTGGGGAATAAGACGTTTGAGTTCAATTTATAGAATTTGTTTCACTTGTCAGAAAATGGAAGGAGGAGGAGGAGGATGGACTGGTTGCAGTCACCCTGGTGTTGCCCTCCTGAAAACATAGTGTACAGTTCAATGAGGATCTTCAGCCATGCCTTGGCTCTCTCTCTCTCTCTCTCTCTCTCACGCACACACACACACACACACGCACACACACGCACACACACACACACACACACACACACACACACACACACACACACACACACACACACACACAACAGAGAGAGAGAGACTCTGGATTACAGTAATCCAGGGACAGGTGGGTATTTATAGGACTTCATGATCAGAGACAGATAGGGTGCAACAATTGAGGAAAACAGATAATGATTCTCAAAAACTTATTCAGACAGTTAATTCAGCGAGTAAATGTACAGTAAGTATAAGAGGATATACTATTAAATAAAACTTTGCCCCAAATCTAATAAATTAAATAAACATGAATTAGATTTTTTTTTTGTTCAGAGTATTTTTACACTAAATTAATCCACTAGCACATTAATAACTGAAATAAAACACATAATATTTGCAGTGGCCATTAAATATACCCATAACTGTACAGTGAGTGCCTGAAACAAAATATACATTTGTCTTATTGTCATACAAATGGAACTAATATCTATAACTGATAGTTTTTGCAGAGCAAAACAGCGGACACCACACATGACCAAATGAGGCAGGAGAGACTGACAAAGACTACGGAAATATGTTTTTAAAAAGGCATCGTCTACTCGTCAACTAAAACCTTTAAACAGTACAATGTCAGTTAAATACATCTTCATACAAATGTCTATATAATTTCCCAACACAATAGTCGCAGTAGAAAGGCAGAAAACACACAAGCACTCTTAAATAAAATGACCAGTGTAGAATTTCTGCAACATGACAAAAACCCTCTAAACATATAGAGATTCTAAGGTAATTAGACATTTTTCTGTCAACAAATATTTGCACAGTTCAATGTGTATAAGTACAGTGTTGGTCATGAGTAACTGGGTAGACCTGTATACTTCACCTTCACATTGATACTTCCTTGTAACAGCAGCCATTTCGACATAGCAGGGTAAACACAGGTGTAATTGATATAATTGAATGTGTTCCCATTCTATTTAGTGTCTCACAGTCATTCCAGTGAGCAAGCATGCACATTACCAGGGCCATAGTCAATATTTTTAATTCCCTCTGTGTTTACACTGCAATGACATGTGTATTTTATGTGGGCCAGGGTGCTGGTAATGTGCATGCTGGCTCACTGGAATGACTGGGAGACACTAAATAGAATGGGACCATAATTGATTTTATCAATTGCACTTGTGTTTACCCTGCAACGTCAAAATGGATGCATGAAAAAGGCCTATTGACAGTGATTGGTAGTAGTTTTGTGTGTGTGCTCAGTAGAGGGACTTCACATTTCCTGTGATCTGTTGGCTGTGATTCAGGGCCTTATTGATGGCGGGTGTGTCTGAGTGCATCTCCACTCTGTGGTCTCCTTATGCCATGTGTGCAGCAAACGCTGCTGGCTCTCATTCTCTTGTGTTTGTCTGTATGCAGGCCCGGGTCCACTCAAGGCACCGCTGTCTGAAGGCTGAGTTGGGTGAAATGTTGCCAGTCTGGCCCTCGGCGATGGCTCAGAGTGGACCACCATTGAGTGAGGTGTAAAGTTGACAATAGACTGTGAGGAAGAAAGTAACCTGACCTTTGACCTCTGGCTGTATTCCCCCTTTTCCTGTTAGTAACTGTGCGTTCCAATACTCATACTACTCTATTTAATATGCTAGAAAATATTTAGTATGTCCCAATACATAATAATAGGTCATATGCCAAAAATACCACGATGTCCTACTGCATCCGTTTGGTTTTTGTAGTAGCCAACATGCTTTTCTGGCTATTCTGATCCACAATCCTGCGTGAACTGAATTTTTGAGCAGGAGTGTCAAAGTTCAAGGTGCAATGTTATGATGAAGTAAAATGTCCCAATTGAATGCCTACTGTATGCAAAAGTATCCACTTTGTAAGGGCAGCTGCAGTACGTACTGAAAGTATAAAGAAAAAGTATGCGTTTTGTAATGCAGCTTTGCACCCTGACTGTTTCCCTTCCCTGCTTATGGTTGAGAAATTTAAATGATCTTCTTGAGCCCAGATATTTTAGCATATTAATATGTTAATAAACTGAGCATTTAAAACTTTCCTGTGGTCTGGTCTTTGGCCGCTGCTGATACTGGTGGGTCAAATCCAGAATCTGTAGGCCCACTACAAAAACTGCAGCGGTTGTATTAATGTCATCATAAAAACGTCTATCCACAAAAAAATTGTGGTATTATTTTGGTGGTATCTAGGTTCAACACTTGCAATGCTACCTGTTTCTGAATAAATGTACATTAGATTTTACAATGTACTATATTAAAATTTAAGGGAAATTTCTTGTGACATCCAACATTTAAAGATAAAACTGACCAATCCTTTGCACCCGATTTGTTAAGTTTCCACCTTTCTTGTATGACCAACAGCATCGCTTTTCATAAAGGATGTTATCAATACGTTGCAACACAGCATAATACTCAAGTCCACTTTTTAAAGAAAGGATGATAAATGCAGATTCTCATCTAATATCATCATGCGCTTTTCAAGTAAAACATTTAAGTACATTATTGAATGATCCTTTGTCAGTGTGGGTTAAAATGGCTGGCCACACTTTTTGATACTTTGTTAATGTGACGCAAACAATTTATTACTAATTATCTTAATAATCCACACGGATGCAGATGTTTTTTTGTTGATGCAATCCATACAAAAAAGTCAAAGTCTGATGAGTTTTAGTTTCCCAAATAGAAACCTGATACATTCTGGATGATAATGTTGTTTTTGAGTCTTTACAGAAAAAAGATCTGTGTCTAATCTTTGACGGTTTTTACGTATCTTATAAGGAGATGATTAACTGAATTAAAATAAAGATTTTATTTTGTTTTTTTACACCTGAATAAACAAAGTTAATGTGTTAGCACAGGTATTCCTAGTTCTCGCATCTGGACTTAGTCACTTAGTAACTAGACAGTCAGAAGAAAATATTCAGGGAGACTTTCGTGCCCAAAACTAGATGAGCTGTTCCTGTTTGGGTAGGAGGTTCATTCAAAATATACTGCAGCTATATATTTATTATCAGAATACACGGTGAGGCCTTTAAATGCGAGAAATATAAGCAATGCTCAGTGCCAGTGTCACTCTAAGACAATAGTGCTCTTACGCCCCCAAGTGGTCAAACAGTCATTTTGTAGGCTTCTAAGTGAGTTGCCTCCAACCAGCAGGTCCAACATATCAGTTTTACCTTTAGTCATTGTTGTTGAGGGTAATTTAGATTTTAATAGGCATATTTATGGATGCACCTATATTTATGGGATTGTGACCAGAGATGTGAGCACATTAAATATAGTAAAATACTGTTCATGCAGGTACAAATTTAAGACCGCTTCCTATTTTTGTGAGACAACGACGCAGGGAAAAGCTTTGAAAAAGAGCAAAGCAAAAAAAAAAAAAAATGTATTATAGTAAAATATTCATGCTCCACTACAACTACCTTTTAGAAGTCAATGAAAATATGTCAACTTTTGGCATTCCTTTGTGTTGATGGTACACTCAACAGTGCATCAGATATATCAAACAACACTGTCTTGACCTGGAATCAGCTAATTATCTGATTTATATGTCAACTAGCAATAAGTTGTTTGTCAAGTACAATTTTATTTGAATTGACTGTTGGGTAGACAATCACAGGCTTTGTTTAAGGTTAATATGAGGTTTAGGTAAACGTGGTAATGTTAGACATAAATCAGGGTAATAGAGCAAGAGACTATTTAACATGTGTTTCACCCTCACTGATTGACAAAGACTGCTGATCATTCCTTGAGATTTCAACTTTTATTTTACATGTTGTCGGTTAAATATATGTTACTCCTACAATAATGAATGGTGTTGTTATTGTTTCATACAGAGGAATAAATAACTTCTATTCAGCATTTTTCTCTCAACTTGAACTCAACTCTTTTAATTTCAATTCAGAATTCACTGTGAGTACATTGTGAACATTTAAAACCAGGAACAGTTTAACACATGAAAACGATTACAACTGCACATACACAGAAATAACAGTGAACAAAAGTAAAAGTTTGAAGTCCACTATCTCGCCACAATATTGAGTCTGGATAAGACTGAGACCGTGGAGGGTGTCACTGCTTTGTATGCAGGACTGAGAGTTTTTTTTACATTGTTAAGTCCAACAAAGGTTAATACCTGTTTAAAAAGAAAAAATTCTGTTAAATCATTTAAATCATGTATCCCTGTGTGGATTTTTTGTAAGAAAAGTGCATATGTCCTTACCTGTAGTAGTTGGGTTTGAAGGGTCCGTGTTTGCTGATTCCCAGGTACTTGGCCTGTTCATCAGTCACCTCTGAGAGGTGAGCGTCAAACGTCGGCAGGTGAAGAGTGGCCACATATTCATCTGAAATTACAGGTCTGAATGAAATGAATATGAATGTGGAAAACAAGAAAGGTAAAAAACAATTTTACGATATTAAGGGGAGGACTTGCCCATCTTCTTTGGCAGCAGGTAGACGTCCTGTTTGTATCGTCCTTCTGGAGCGCTGTACAGCTCTATAAGAGCCAGAGCCTGACATACAACAATGAACGTTAACACAGCTACAGGTGACGACCACCGGCCTCAACATGACAGAGCCAATGATACTTCCTCTCTAATACATTAAGGGAACACATTCAAGTTAAAACATATCATCATACCTGAGTGGTGGCAGTGATGGAGAGGACAAATGAGGGCACTGTGGAGCAGCTCAGATTCAGCAAACGGCCCTGAGTGAAAATTAAAAAACTGACATGACATACTGTGATGTGACAGCATCCACTCATGATAACCTAAACACATCTGGTATTATCTCAAATAATTAGTTAGAATAGTCTTCAAGTATGCCTCTGTTTGTCCTGTTGCACACCCGATCTAATTTCAACTTTAACAGCGATCAGGTAAATCTGTTCCTGCTGCTTAACTCATCAACATCAAGCCCTTCATTTGTCATCATGGGTGGAGCTGTAGGACTGCACTGGAAGCACTGCCATGAAAAACAGCATCCTGAAGCCTTATGTCTGTACAGTTGTGTATTTATATCTAGCTACAGTTATTACCTAACCTTAAAACACCTACTCAATCCCAACTAGCAATGGCTTTAACCTAATAAGCACAAGCATTCTCAGCTTTATACCCGAACCAGGAAGTAAGAAGCCAGTCATAAGTGCAACAAGAACCCCTTTAGGGTTGTCATGACCCCAGTTCATAGCACAAGGAGGAGCTATACTTTACTTCAAAATAGTTTCTGTGCATTATCTCTCAGTGCTGGTGTATAATAATAATAATAATAATAATAATAATAATAATAATAATAATAATAATAATAATAATAATAATAATAATAATAATAATAACAGTATTATCACCTCAGCCAGCAGGACAATTCTCTTGCCATCAGGCCAGATAACATGGTCCACCTGTGGCCTCACACGCACCCACCTCAGCTCCGCAGTCCGCAGACTCACCTGAGAGGAAAGAGTCAAAACAAATTTGTGTACAGGTGTACACACACACACACACACACACACATAGAGAAAAACATGAACCCAAACACACACACAGTTCATACCAAATCTATCTCGGTGCTAGAGTGTCCCATGTTGCAAAGTATGCAGCCATCCTTCATTCTGTCCAGATGTTCCCTTCCCACCACGTTTTTATTGCCTGCAGAGAAAAAGGAATGAAGCGAACTGCAAGAGTGTTGATATTTTTTAATAACAGCTAATATTGTTACGTGGAGGACAGCAGTTACCTGTGCAGGTGATGACAATGTCTACCTGTCGGGCCACTTCACTCAGTTTAATCACTCTGAAGCCATCCATGCTAAGAGGAGGAGAGGGGGTCACACTTATATTATATATAAAAATGTTTCATAATTTTTGCTACAATGTACCGTTGAAAGAGTGAAACGCTTTTCTCATCTGTGCTGATAAAAGCTTCCTTCATTCATTCATACCAGGCCTGAAGGGCACATATGGGATCCACTTCTGTGACGTTCACAACGACACCCAATGCTTTCAGGGCAGCACAGCAACCTTTGCCAACCTGCAGGAAGAAAGAAAAGAGGATGGTATAGCTGCTTAAATGTACGTCACATGTGCAGAGCAGCACTGGGAACATTCATTGTTTCACTGACCTCCCCATAACCGCACACCACCACCTGTTTTCCTCCAAACATTATGTCAGTGGTTCTCTTCAACCTGACAGAAGAGATCAACACAGTCAGGCTCTGTTCTGCACTAGCGGTTTCCGAAACATGAACCATGTGATTCATTACCCGTCCAGTATGGATTCCTTGCAGCAGTACAGGTTGTCAAATTTCTGCTTGGTCACCGAGTCGTTAACGTTTATAGCCGGGACACACAGCCCGCCTGCCTTTGAAAGCTGGTATAACCTGAAACACAGGTGGGTGGTGACACATGTGTGAAGTGGAGAAGAGCTTTGTGGGAACATCATTCAAGTTTAGTGAGAAACTAACCGATAGATGCCTGTAACACTTTCCTCCACGATGCCTTTGATGTTCTTGAACAGGCTCGGTTGCTTCTTAATGATCCTGTGGGTCAAGTCACCTCCGTCATCCAGAATCTGAGGGGGGGGAAAACTCTACATCAATGCAACCTTTCTATCTGTAGTAGTTAAACAAAGTCTTCAAAGGCACATTTCACCTAAACTTGAAGTAAAATGTAATTTAAACTTATCCATGCAAATCCATCCAGTGTGTTTTGGATATTTAGGCCTTAGTTCAGCTCAGTGTGTTGAATGAAGTTATATATGTGGTGCTCAAAATTGTGAAATGTCGACGTATCTGCTAGAAATCCACAAATCTTAAAATGAACTGTATATTTATCCTATATTATATTCAGAAAAAAACATTACTATTGAAATTAGAAAATGTTATTTTACTGAATGTCACATAATAACTGTACTTATCTGTAGAGAAAGAGAAATACAACAGTCGTTGTCTGATATGCACAAATGAAAGAGATAGTCTTTACTCAGTAAATACAAAATTTAAACACCAAAAAAAGATCTGCAAACCTTGAAATCATTAGACAAAATACATATGTAGTAATGATAATAATATGTTTTTGTATTCTCAAGTTTCCTTGAAAACTTGTTTTTATATTTTATGTCAATTGTCAAGCTTCACTGGTCAAATGCAACCAAACTTAATTTCACTGTTGTGAACTACAGTTTAATATCTTTAAACTTTGCCCAATTAATCTTAAAATGATGAGTGATACTGTCCTTTCATTGATAACAGTACCATGTTGGGCTGCCAGGTGTCAGCACCGACACATCGATCAATACACCACCAGAAGTCGTCCTCTGATTCTCCTCTCCATGCAAACACCGGGGTTCCTGAGATAGAGAAAAGGGAATACAATTAAAGAAAACCAGACGAGTCAGGTTGGAGGAGCAGGCTGCAGAGACAGTCGTACCTCCTTCAGCCAGAGCAGCAGCCACAGCATTCTGAGTGGAGAAGATGTTACAGGCGGCCCAGCGACACTGAGCGCCCAACGCAGACAGAGTCTCAATCAACACCTGCAAGAGACCGTACACACACAGACTCAACTAAAACTTACATTTTAAAATTATTTTTGTGAGTGTGTGTGTGTTGAACTGACCGCTGTCTGTGCAGTGATGTGTGTGCAGCCAACAACTTTGGCTCCAGCCAGAGGCTTCTCCCCACCTGCTCCTTTCCTCAGGACCATTAGTGCAGGCATTTCTAAACATCACAGACATTGAATATGAGAGACATGCATGGCCGTTCCAGAGCAGTCACTTCAGTACTACTAGCTGTTCTGCTAACGGTCTGACTGGGATTCAGTTAAGCTCACTTTATTGATTTGCTTTTTGTTTTGGCGTTACAGGCACATGGTGCAGTGAATGTCAGGAAGGTGCTTCTTGGATGGGTGCTACATAAATTGTATGCATTTTGTCACTAACATTCGTGAAGCCATAAACAGCGATCTGACGACTCTTTGTCTTTACCTTGCTGTGCAATGATTATTTCTCTGCGTCCAAATTCTGCCTGTTTGATGTTTTTGATGCAGAAGTCAGAGAGGCCCTTGGAGGTCCTCTGAGGCTTGTCTCTGGGAGAGGACTCATCCTCTGAGCTGTCACTGCACACTGCAAAACACAAATCAGGCAACGTGTATGAAAACAATCAGCTGATACATAATGCTGATGTAATGTCCAAAAACAAACTGTTGAAGTATAACTGAGTAATACAGAGACAAATGATTTGTTGGAAAGCCTGAAAGTTGTGATTTGGCTCTGTTTTTGTTGTGTGTTTTTGGAGTCAAACTCTAGGTGAGTCTTTTCTCTGAGCCTTTGAAGTATGTTTAAACCCTGGCAGTGATTGACACGTTTGAGAAAGGCTCACAGAGCCGATTAGGACCAAATTAAAGAGACTTAATTCTTCAGAAAGACTTTTCCTTTTAATTAAGGTTTAGCTGAAGGAGAAAGCAGCTTGGCTAATCCATTGGGCCTCTTGTTCTCTGCTGCTGGGATCAAAACCAGCTCAGTTTATGTATCAAAGACATGTGATCAGATTTAGGAGTGTGTGTGTGTGTGTGTGTGTTTGTATGTTTCCGTACCTGAACCGTAGCTGTCTGTAGACGACTGTGAGATAGAATGAGATAGAGAGCGGCGACCAGTGTTGGAGGTACGTTTGTTGAAGTCATGCTTCTGGTCAGTGAACTGTATTTGCTTTGGAGCCCAAAAGGGTGACACAAAAAGTAAACCAATTAGATCGGTTGTTGCTTCCCAGCATGTTACAAACATAAAGTCTCATCAACTACACATCACTCTTCAAATCAGACTATCTGTAAAGTAGCACCTCTCTGCTCACAGCCTGTCACTATCACAAATCTCCTTCTCTTCCCCTGAAGCATCTCTGTATCTGCTGCTGTCTCACCGTCCAGTGTGGCTGTTTGAAGGCTAGGCTTCTGCCACAGGAGTCCCTCTTGTCCATGTCCGCTCCCTGGCTGCTTGCCTGACTCTGCTGCCTGAGCTTCAGGTCCAGCTCCAAAAAAATTTAGACACACCCGCTCACTGACCCCACCTCCAAAAAGTAAACATATGCATTGAGAGTTTTTGAAGTTTTAGGGCTGCAGGTTTGATGGGTTAATTTAGTTGGCAACTCTGCATACAGTATTGTGCGTTGTGGCTCTGGAGATACCAAACAAAATATCCTGACAGAGTTATGGTGATGTCATCGAGGTAATCTCTTCTGGGGCGGCAATTTTTAACATAATGCTTTAGTTACAAACTGGGCGAGGAGGTTGAAAGATCTGACGAAAGTGGCTATCAAATAGCATTCTGGGAAATGTAGGATCCAGTTCTTTCAGAGATTATCTCATACTAGGGACTAAAAAACATGATGTAAGATATTGATTTATTTTTTCTAAAGTTCCCAACTTTATGAAAGTGCAATGCAAATCTGTGGTAAACCCCCTTTAAGGAATGCAATGTGTAGGTGCTGCTGCTCTTCTCTTTGACCCTTTTTAGACATTTTTAGAATAAAAACGATCAAGGGTTACAAAAATATATAGTTAGGGCTGCGTGACACAAAAAAAAACACAAGCTGACCTTGTTCCAATATCAACAATGTGTGAATGAAAAGTCCCATATAGAATCATATCATGTGGTGCATGTACATCACACACTTGTCAAACTGTATCTGTCATCGAATATTTTAAGGCAACAATTTGGTTCGGTACTTGCTTTGCATTGTCAAATTAGACAGCACATTTGTATATTAGAGTACACAGTAGAATAGAAAATTACTATATTGAAATAAACAAATATATATATATATATATATATTATGTTATTTATGGTTATCATAAAAGTCCCCATATTCAACTGTCAGTCAGGATTAAGAGAGGCATCTTTCATGTGATGCTCCTTATCAAGCTGAGTCTTCAAATCCTCATTAGGAGCAGTTAAACCTGAAGTGATCCTGATTGTTTGTAACAAGGATCTCTGTGCGAGTTTTTCAGCTCTCTGCTCCCCTTTGACTTTTGTTAGATCAATAACTGTTATAACGAGTTTGCAGCATCTCCACTTTATCATGCTGCCTATGTTTCTCATAAATCAATCATGTTTTGTTTTCTTCTTATTCTTAGTTATTGAAAACATACTCCACTATGATTGGATGATAACAATTTTAAAGTAATATCTAAATTGGTCCACTTTCCAAAAAATATATATAAAAACATCCGGAATTTAAGACAAATTAATAAAAAAGCCACATTCACACACCCAGAGTTATAAGAACGGACTGGTGTAAAACAATCACTTGAATACAGCTTGATCTTACTCAAGCAGCTGCTTAATCTTTAACTTGAGAAGACATTAAGCTATGACTTGAGGCGGTGTGAAAGTTAACTTAATGATCACAAAACCATCTCCTACAGGGCTCAGAAAACCGGTTTGAATCAAAACCAGCTACTGTGAAAGTACAATGAACGTCTATAAAGCTAATAAGTGGCTGTGGGCGTTCATTTGTAAAAAATGTCCCCTTGGAAAACCATTTGTGCATTGATTTGTAACCTGAAGAAGTCTCATTTTCTATTCAACTTTTTGATTGATAAAAAACAGGTAAATTCACAGTTGCAGTGGTTAAAAACAGGTGTAAAGGGTTGATTTTAAGGGTAATTCAAGAACTTGCATTAAAACAATGTAAAGGTTACAAACATGAAGACCTAAAAGACAACTCTAGAATAAAGAGAGTAACAGCGTTCCAACAACAAAAGCAATGATACCTTAATGCAGATGGGCTGCACTGCCTCCTGGTCCTTGGCTTTAGTTAAGTTCACTAGACTGTACACTTTCTTCATGCTTGGAGAACTGCTCTCACACTGACAACAGTTACCCTGCAGAGCTGCCAGCGGATGCAGTTGAACTGATTAGAGAGTTCACAGAGAGACGCTTTATGCCACACCTTCACCCCCATCAGACCCAGGTGACGGGTGGAGAAAAGACAGAGAGAGAGTGAATGTCTTTGTGAGGTTAACAGAGGGGAACTCTGGGAAAATATAAGAGAACCGGTTAGAGATAAAAGGAAGAAAGAGAGTTGTAAGTAAAAAAAAGAAGCTCATTCAAGTGTAACTTGAGGCCACAGATATGTGTGAGTATGCACAGTGCACTTTGCTCTAAGGGTATACATTAAATAGACAGCAGAGTGATCTACATACATGAACATACATTCATGACAGAGACTGTTTGTGAGCGAGATAAAGAAGAGTGCAGCTATAGTGACAGAGGGAACCAGAAAATGAACATACTTAAGTCGTATATGTTGTAGCATTCAGGGACTCAGATGGCAGCTTAGGCTTCTTTAAGTTAACACACAATAGAGCTGGACTTTAATGTAGAAGTCATTGTTTTCTCTGCAGCTCCGCAGTGTTACTGAAAGTCTCTTAAAGGGGCATTAGTTTAAGGAACGTATAACACAGCCTGTAACAGATGTGAGCTACAGAGGTCTCATTCGCTCACATCTGTCTAACCCCACACTCACAGATTTTTTTTTATTTCAAACTTATCGTCTTAAACTCAAACTGAAGCTGACTTGAACGAGGAGGTTTATCGGATTTCACACAGCACCGTTTGGAGTCACAAAGGGCTTTATGCTAGTTTCTGTTTCTTTATTCAGATGCAGCAGTATTCCCTGAGTTCTGTAAACAGACTTTTCTTTATTCTATGTCTTGAAAATACAGGAAAAGGTAACAAAAGTTACAGACATAAAAGTCCATGTCATATATATATAAATACTGTATAAATTCTGGATCACATGATCGCATATAGTTTAGCTAAATAATCTTCAACCTGATGTACCATCCTCCAATACCTTCAACCTATTTTTGAATTTTTGAAAACACTTAAAGAGACCAGCTCATACCTAAACACCCATTTTTCCCATTTCAAGACGACATGGGGATAGATACTAAGAGCGGAGACGGTATTTTCCAGCATATTTCAGATAGATACATATACAAAGATATGAAGGAAGCAAGTTAAGAATTTCCTTTAACATAATGGCAATGCAGGCCAACCATCCCTAGCATTACATTACATTACATTACATTACAGTCATTTAGCAGACGCTTTTATCCAAAGCGACTTACAGGAAGTAATAGCAAACAGGGAAGCCGTTTTTATAATGAACCTCAACGCTCCATGATATAAAGTATCAGAGAAGTAAAGGCATTGACAAGATGCATGCATGAATGAAACAGCATCATAATTAATCGCAGACATAAAATCTTTTTGCATCAAAAGAAAAGGAAAGACTTATTTCAGAAAAAAAAATTCAGCCTCAGTGTCAATTTCTTCAAAGTAAACTGAAATTGAGACTTAAAAGAAAAAGAATAATCTATTAAGAATCCTTCTTTGATGTGTGACATGAGCACACTTCTCCTTTAAGTCTACTCTGTCTTTTCAAAGAGACAAAATGAGTAAAATATGTGTATGTGAATGCTGGTCAAACATTCATGTAGGCCTGCACATCTAAAATCATTAACAGCCTAAGTATATGCAGATTCACGCTTCCTGTTGTGAACATTTACACATGCACACGTCATATGTAATGTCCTGATCTTGACAGGTCTGACCAACAATGCAGTCAAGGTCAGGAAATGAAGCAACTTCATTGCTCACCATGTCAGTCTTCAGAGCTTCAGTCACCAGCTCTCCTGTCCCAGACACCTCCGCCCCGTCTCGGTCCCGACCCTGAGGTGTCCTCCTTCTCTCTGCTGCCTTCAGCATCTGCAGCAGGTTGGGGCTGCATTTTACAGACCGATGTTTAGTGTTTCCCTCCACTGCCTTTCCATTCACCACATAAGGTTCAGGATATTCATCAGGCAGTGGCATGTCCTCCCAGGAGGCTCCCGTCTGGTCTCTTTCCTCTGCCATGACTCCACTAGCAGCCAGTAATGAAGTGAATTAGATTGCTGCTCAGGTGATCAGACAGCAGACCAGGTGACGGCTGGGCCATACCCTGCCCACATGCATCTGATATTTCCTCCTGTGAGGCGTCTATTTACTCTAAACAGCAGCAGTTCTTCGGTTACTTTGATAGAATGTAACGTAGATAAGTAGACCTGTATGCAGTGTTTACAAGGTAGAAGTGCACTCAGCTCCACCAAAGTGCCATGTAGGTAGATGTCAACATGTGCCCTCATGTAGTCTTTTGTACCAAAAGGTCTCCGGTTAATGGAGAGGCACTCATGCTCAAGACCTCAGGCATAGACTTGCAGAGCCACTTTTTGTGTTGTCTTTGATAACATTTGCTCAAATTACAATGAGTACAAAGACATGAGTGCAATGCAAACACAGAGGGTTACATTATAAACAATAGGCAGGATCAGGTGTTTACATTAAACCCCACCAGCATCAATAGTGTCCCCATGGTAACCGATTAACGGCCTCTACCCGTCTATCGCCAGGCTGAAAGACGAGAGGCACAAAGATATCCAAGTAACTCAAAAAGACCACTGTAGTTATCAGAATTAAAATACATTACGTTAAGGTTTTAAGTTTGATATGGTTTAACCTATAAGGGTATAATGATTGTATTTTTTAAAGGCTGTCTTTAACTTCACTCCCATAGTGCATGGAGAAGGAAAAAATGTCGGAAGAGGTCAAAACTCGAGCGACACTTGTAGTATATAGACCAACATGTTTCAGCCTGTGACTTTCACCAAAGTCTTAAAACAACTGTCAGGTTTTGCTAAAGATTTCCTTCTTTGTGATTTCTTACTGAACTGCAGTGGAAAGATAGTAACAAAAAGAGTGAATTTGGCATGAAGAGATTGCAATTTTGGATTATAACAACTCGATTTTATTTCCTCAGATTGTTGAAGCATCTTATTAGCTTCAGATACAATTTTGAATACAATATTACTTGGAACAAAAACTTTATTATAATTGTGAATCATTATAACAGATGGATTTGTTGGGTTAATTAAGAAATTCGATATTTGTGTTGTGTTTGTCTATCTTATTGTGCAGTTTGCAGTTAACACACACAGTAACAACACACAGAAGGTCACATTCGGAAAGGTTCTCTTTCACAGTGCTATACCAGACAAAATGTTTAACAAATGCATGTTGCAACTGGTGTTGCACTGGTTAGTTTTGCTTTTCGTTTTTCTGCTAGTGAGCCGTCAGGTGCAGGAGTATCAAAGAATTCGTACATTTTCCTCCACTAGAGGGTATAACTGTTCCACAGCTGTCCACAGGAGTTTCCCCACTGCTGAGACAGAGAAACCTTTTGTCTTTTCTTTCCTCAGTGTGAGAAATGTTTGAAGAGTTCAGTTTTTTTCTCCTGTTCTGTTTTTGTGTCTGATAGGAACCAGGAGAAGTTTATGACACTCAGTCCAGTCCAGAAGAAGGAGAAACAGGAAGAGAAGTTAATACTGCATCCAGTCCTCTCTCTCTCTCCAAATCTTTCTCTGTTTCTCAGTGCAGGAATTTCAAACTCTGGTGTTAAATTAGGAAGGGTATAAAAATGTCCCGGTGGCCAGTAAGTTGTTCACAATAGGACCCTTTCAACTTTTAATTAAGTGGTCGGATTCTTAGTGTTAAAACTTTGCTTACTTTCCTCCCCATCATCTTTATTCTTGTTTCGAATGGAGGTGGACAAAAGTAGTGAGAGTCAATAAGAAAAGGGAAAATTTGCATAGATTGTACACGTAGGTATCAAAACTAGGGCAACAAATGTATAATAATTCTTCTAGCTGGGTAAAATGGAGCTGTAGTTTAAATTAATGCTGAAACTAAATAAACTGCTGTTAAAGATGGTTACATGTACAAAAAGGCAGATTAGATTTGTTTACAATTAAACTCTGTCTTGGGCAGTATTGTATCAAACCTAAAGTGATGTTTTAGACTATGGACCAGTTACTCTCTGTCTGTCATTCCTTTGAAGATTAGGATTTTGCAAACTAACTGAAGTGCAGCTCTGTTTGTCAGACATGCTGTTCTGCTCTTCACGGTTTCCCCTGTTTCCTCCAGTGCACACACAACTGCAGTACAGCACTTTTTTTGTGGTGCAGTGTGTAATTCCTCCCGTCAGGCAGCAGACCAGCAGGGTTTTGGTGGTAAAGCCTATAAATCAGACTGCATTTACTGTTTGCACTAAACCAATTTAATTCAGAGCACATATCAGGTTAAGACAAAGAAAAACACTTAACTATATTTTCCTTCATTGTCTCTTTTATTCATGGAAAACATGTATTAATACATGGAAGAGGGGAAGATACGGACAAATTTCACATTTAGGCTCATTTCACAATAACATGGATAACAGATGCCATTAACTTAATATGAAAAATCTAACCGGTCAGGAAAAATGCACACGCGCACACACACACACACACACACACACACACACACACACACACACACACACACACACACACACACACACACACACACACACACACACACACACACACACACACACAGCTCCATGTCGGCCCGAACGCTTAAAATAAAGTGTCTTTTTCTATAGTATATCATCTTCTTCTTATATTTATACTTCTTACACATCCTATAATCACTGTTTTGGTCACAAAGCCATCACATTAACCACAATTTTACTGTTTGGGTAAAAAGAGGTTGCATATCAAATAACATACTGCGCAAGCTTGTGTAACAGAAGCAAAGAGGAAAGATCTTGTCTAGTAAATCCCCAACTGACACTCAATTAAATGTACTTCTTCAAAATAACCTGCATTTCCACCAAAATGCATCAAATTAGAATACAATGGCATGTATTTCGAAATCATTAAAAGTTAACACAGCTTCCTTTTCAGTAACAAATTGGAAAACAAGCCATTGAAAAACAAATGATGCACAATAAAAAACTCAACTAGTCTATATTTTAACAGTGACAGAGTCATCACGTTATTTTGGCTCCATCACAAACATGGGTCCCTGTTTTCGCCCTCATCGCGCTGTACGTATGTGCTTGTACTGGCACATGAGCAGGTGCTTGAAAGTGTTTTTGAAGGTGGCATTGCAGAGGGCGTAGCAGGCTGGGTTGACGGTGCTGTTGATGTAGCAAAGCCAGTAGCCGATGGTCCAGAGTGAGTTTGGGATACAGGTGGAACAGAAGGTGTTGATCAGGACCATCACGTTGTAAGGTGTCCACGTGACAACAAAAGCAACCAGGATGGCCATGATGGTGCGGGTCACCTTTTTCTCCCTGGAAGAAATGCCCTTCCTTTTCCACTTTGCCACAGCACTTTGCTTTGTCACCTGGGAACAGGAAAAGAAGGTTTTTAAATATAAAGTTTTTAAAGGGATACTAGTGGATTTTGTTTGGCAACTTGGGGGCATTGGAACAAGCTGCAAACACAACTTTGACATTCTGGCACTTTACAAAGTTTTTAAGGCTAACTTGATAGCTAACAGTTACTTATTGTCACATCCAGCAGACATGGAGCAACATTAGCTTTCTTTTTGAGTTTGTGTTTCTGGCCACCTGGCAAATGTATGTCCAATATTCACTCTCTTTTAGCCTAGTTTTGGTTTAAGCAGAGTAGCAAGAATGAGAAAACCAAACAATAATTTTTCAGTGTTGTTAAAATATTAAAACTAAGTATCTACATCCGTGAAATAACTTATGCATAGTGGTGCTTTAAACTAAATGCAAACATCGGCATGTAAGAATAACAATGGATATTTTTTGTCTTTAGCATGTTCCCCATCTAATCACCATGTAATTTAGCATGTTAGCACGCTAACATTTCTAAATAGCAATAAACAGAAATTACAGTTGAGGTTGATGGGAATGTGTTATGTTTTGCAGATATTTAAATATACTGAAGAATTGGATAGATTAAAATTATATATTTATATGTATTGAAATTCAAGGGATCACCAAAGTTATTACAGTTCATCCTGAGGTGAACATGAATGTTTTAACCAGGTTTTAGGACAACCAATCCAATAAAGACATTTCACACAAAAACAGGATGTGAACCTCCTGGTGGTGCTAGAGGTTCAGGGGGTTGCTAAAGTAATTGAGGTTCATCTTCAAGGGACAATGATTGTCTGTGCAAAACTTGCTAAAAAAACAGCAATCCATCTGATGGTTGAAATATTTCTGTGTGGACCAGACTGGTAGAACGACCGACAGTGACATACATATAGCCCTGGAGCTGTAAGTCTGATTGAATTTGTGTTTTCTTTATTCATCTGAATCACAATGTCAAAGCTTTAACTCAGTAAACAACTTTACCTTAAACAGGGTCCTTGCAGCCATACTTTGTCTGTCAACAGTTGAGTTTTCTGGAGAAGGTGTTTGATTTGTCTTTTTCGCACCATTCAAATCTTTCTGTGATGAAGCCGGGGCCACAGTGTCTTTAGACGTTGACGCATGGTTGGCGTCCTCTGTAGAGTCCACCTGGTCAGTTCTTTTTTCCTGACATGGCCCACTTCCATTCTGCTTTTGCAGCAGTTCCTCCTCCTTCCCATTTTTAGCCTCCACCTGAGCTTTTCTTGTTGTGATGCAGTTGTTCTGGCCCTCACATCCCTCCTCCTGGCTGTGAGAGGGGGCCTCTCCAATACTGGTACCTGAGGCCTTCCTGCTGTCCCTCCTCACGCGGCTGCGGCTGGCCTTGGATATGCGCCAGTAGAGGTAGATCATGATGGCCACTGGGAGGTAAAAAGCTGCTATGGCTGTCCCAAACGTCACTGCAGGATTTGAGAAGAACTGGATGTAGCACTCACCTGGTGGCACGGTTCTCCCGCCCACAATGAACTGCCAAAACAAAATGGCTGGAGCCCAGAGGATGAAGGACAAGACCCAGGCCGCAGCAATCATCAGACCCGCCATCTTGGTGCTGCGGCGGGCCGGGTAGCTGAGCGGTTTGGTGACACAGAAGTAACGGTCAAAGCTAATGATGAGCAGGTTCATGACTGAGGCGTTACTGACAACATAATCCACAGCTAACCACAGGTCACACACCACCGCTCCAAGGGGCCAGTAGCCAATCACTATATAGACGGTGTAGAGGTTCATGGAGCAGACGCCAATAATGAGGTCTGCACAGGCCAGGCTGAACAGGAAGTAGTTGTTGACGGTCTGCAGGTTCCTGTTTACCTTTAGAGAAACAACATGGGACAGATGTCAGATGCTAATCTTTTTTTGTGCGATCTGATGTGTGTTTTCTCATTTCTATTAGATTACCTCTCTGCACACAGTCGCACAAGCTGTATTCTTATCTCTAAGTCTGGGTGTACTTTTCAAGGTGCTTAGAGATGAGACTTTATTCATTAATGATCAAAACAAGAAAACTCCGAACCTTTATAGAGAGCATGACCAGGATGTTTCCAATGACGGTGATCAGACTCACAGATCCAGCCACCAGGACGATGAGAACAATCTCCACAGTCGAGTACGGGCTTCCAGAGAAGAGGCTGGTGTTATCACCGCTGCTGATGTTGGTGGTATGGGAGAAATTAAGAGTCTCCATGCTGTCTGGTTTTGGATATCCTTCTCAGGCTCAAATCATATCTGCACAATACCTGATAAACACATAGATTACAAAGTAATTAGCCTTTATAAATATATGTTTTTTCCATTTTTGTGATGCCAGTTCTTTCGTATTTCTGTCTGATTCTTTCTTTCTGAACAGCCACAGATGCAAAATCATGCGTAGCTTTCAGCGTGTGAACATTTTGAAGGTGTTTGAGTGTTTTTGAGCTCACGGCTTTGCCCAGGTGTGATGGATGAACAGGTGAGCAAATATGGGCTGCAGCAGCTGTGTTTAAATTATAAAACAGTGTCGCTCATACTCGTATCAGAAACCGCACATTAGGAGGGTTGGAATCAGCTGCTATTGTATAATCAGCTTGTAGATGCCATGGTTGGTTCTGATACTTGTTTTTTTTGTAGGAGTGGTTTCTTGGCTGAGCGTCTCTCTTCACGAACATCATAAGTGACCTTGAAATTTTAATTCTGACCAAATATGACCCGAGACAATGGGACAAAGCCACCTACACCTCCACAGAGCTCTTGAAAGACACCAAATGCCACTTGAGAGTTTCTTATCTGTGAGTGAAAGCAGATTTCAACAAAAGCTAGAAATACTGGCTCTGCATAAAAGCATATACTAAACCCCTGTTCTTTTGTATATATAATAGGTTGCGTATTCAAAATGTCCCCAGGCAAGCAACCAGACATCAAAACACCACAATTAAGGCAAAGTATCATTACCATTACTGTTATGTTTAAAACCAAGAAACATCAGGAATGGACCTACAATAATCACAGTGCAGCAATGTGATTAACTGATGTATTATGATCAGAAAATCAATGTTAAGACACTTAGTTGAGACCATGAAGGTTGTTGCACACTGCTAAAACCATGTAAGTGACTCCATTAGGCCACATGATAACATCATACTGTACCTGAGAGATGTTTCCTTCCTGCTCTTATAGCCAGATGAAACTTCATTACAGCATCTCTAACTCTATCACTAAGTCATCAAAGACCCATTCTGGGCCTTTTCTGTCGCAGATGAGAAAGTGTGTGTGTGTTTGTTTGCTTGTTTATGTATTTAGTTTAGCTGTTATTCTCAGGACGTCATTTTTAGGTTTGACTTGTGAGAATTTTGGTCTCATAGTGAGTTTAAATTTACTGGGTAAGATTTGTGCTAAAGAATCAGGGTTAGGGATGAGTTAGTATCGAGGATATGTGTGTGCACATGGTCACATTAAAGCTAAAGTATGTACCAATTGGATGATCTATTAGCAGAAATGTTGTGTTTTTATTAGTTTATAATCACATAAAACTAAGAATCATTGTTTTTCCGTTAGCTTAGAATGAGCCCTTCATATCCACGAAGGGAGCGGGTCTTCACGGATTTTGTCATGTTGCACCGTCATGTTTTCACAGTTGCCCAGAACGGACAAACAAACTCTGTCTTTAGCAGGGGACTTTTGCATTTTTACGTTACGTGAAGGCCACAGTAGTTCTCCGACTTGTAAAACTGTGATAACTTTAACCGCAGAGAAACCCTGGTACTGCCAGCCGCCATCTGAATTCCATTGCTCCTAAAGTAGTGTTATGGTAAGGATGGCCTCTGAGCGAGGTTTACAGCGTTACCACGGTTTTGCACGGGAAAGGGAAGAACTTTCATTTATTGAGCCCAATATCACAAATTTGCCTTTAGTGAGTCTCTGGGGAATGAATGTGAGTCAATGCAATGTCCTCATTAGCAGTGGTGGAAGAAGTTTAAAGCACCAGTAAAAAAATATTACAAATACAATCCTGTGTTAATAGTTATGAAGTACCGAAGGATTAGCATTTTTTAAATGTACTTTCTTTGAACCTGCAAAGTGATTTTTAGGCCACTTGGGGGCAGCAAAACATCACAACATATTATCCCCTTTTGGGTTGATATGAGGAACTAGTTGGCAAACAGATACTTTTTTACACATCCAGCAGATATGAAACCTGCCTGCAATAGTCGAAATCAACATTATTAAAATAAAATGTAAAGTTGCGTTCGGCTGGATTAAAATGAGCTAAAACTAACAACTTTTTTCCTAATTGTTTCAAATATCAAAATCTTTAAGGAGGATTAATAAAACAGCCAAATGTTACACTCTTATTCCACTGTTTCATCTTTTCTTATTTACTTTGTTTTAATCCTTTTAATTATATTTATGTCTTTTTATGAACGTATGTACTTATGTGTATATAAATATATAAATATATATATATATACAAGGCAACATAAACATGTATAAACATGCTGTCTAATAAGCTTATGTGAAGATGCTCCCATGTGATTGGTGTGAAGTTGGTTACTAATGGAGTGGGAGATCACTACCTGCTCACAAGTTGGTCCTCACTTCTTCCCTTCATTCACACTAACTAATAAGACCAACATTACTAGACCTCCCTAATTGTAATCCAGGGCTACTGGAGAGAGTCAGGGAGGCAAACAGTATTTCTCTGACAGGCACAGAAACATAATAATTAGATCCAGCAGATGCTGCCTGCAACAGCTGTACCGGTAATATGTTTCTAGTAGTAATCATCTGGCAGGGTGAGCTCGGCTTTAAAAAGTCTGTATGTCTTTGATATCATGAACAATACAACAGTCCGCTGTAGAGTCAGTAGTTACTAGCAGATGAGAAGGGGCTTGTTTGCAGACACAAGAGTGTACGTTCATTTTCATCAAAAGGAGGATTTAACAACCAAAGAGATCAAAGAGTTGTAGTATTTAATTAATATATTGCAAAAGAGATTCCTATCTCATAAATGTATTCTAGTGTTTCATATATTTTTTCATTATTTTGGATGTTTGCACAGATGGGATGTTAACTCAACCAGCAACTGCAAAGCTTGTAAATACACATGTATGCATATGGCAATAAAAGATAGACCAAAACAAATACAGTACATACACTTAGTTGGCATTGTTTGAGGTCACACACTGTCTTATTTGTAAACGCAACATTTGACTAAATTGTATTTTGTATTTATTTTTTTTGTATTTTGAAGCAAAGGTTCATGAGGCTGTTGCACTAGTTAAGTTGGTTTGACACACAAGTTTGTTGTGATTTCAGAGAAGTGAGTCCTGAATCTGAGGAGTGGGAAATTTCACATCAACCTGAGTGTTGGCTTCGCACAGCAGTGTAACAGACAGAAGAGAAAAAAAACACTGAATATTCAATGCAGCATTGCCATGAAGCCAGAAAGAAAAAAAGTTTAGAGGAAAAAATATATAACAGCACATAAAACAAAGTGAACAGTGTAGGAAGGACTACATAATAAATCTGTAAACGATAGTGTTCAGATAACACAAATGAAGGGAGTTAAATTGGGTATTTTTAAAAGAGAAGTAGCTAAGGGAGTCAATCTCAAGGGACAAAAGTAAGATAGTTAATGAGCAAAGATAAAAATTAAAAAAAACATGATTTCAGGCAGAAGCTGTTTGAAATCTAGTTTCCCTCTGAAACATAAATGCAGTGTAATCAAGGGGATTCCTCGGGAGCAGGGAGACCGGGGAATCCAGAGCCTGGATCTGATGCTGGTAGCTGATTGAATCCTTTCAGCAATGATGATAAACATTTCTAAAACAGCCTAAGGGAACAATAAAACCCAATTCTACTTTTCAATTATAAGAAGCATCCTCAGGGAGCTGAAAAGCATGTGGAGGGTAAAATTTAAATCAATAATGGATCACATTGTATTCGTAGAATTTTTCTTTTGTTAATGTTGTCTTACGGTAACATTTTCATCAATATTTAATGTTCCTATGATATTGCTTCATCTTTCTATAGTGGGTCATTTTGTAATATATTGATAAGATTCACAAGAATGCCTTATTTGACTCGACATTGTTTAAAACAAGCTCTTTCTACTTCACAGCATAAGAAAGTGCCAAATCTGTACTGGTGCTTCAGATATTAACGTCATCTCCATCTTATGTAGATAAGTGTCCTTGTCTGCAGTAGTTTGGTACAATCCAGAGAAATTTTTTCTTACCTTGTCCACTGGGAAAAACATGAATGAGCTGTTTTAGTTTGGTCCATTTTACTCTCACCTCTATGAACACACTGGAGCAGAGAGAGAAGCAGAAAGTAACCAGACGTTGATGTCCCTCCTCCTCCGACAAGGACCAGTGTGTGTGTGTGTGTGTGTGTGTGGATGTGTGTGTGTTGAAGAGAGACAGAGAGTAAGACTGACAGCAGGGAGGGGTTACAGGGGCTATTAGTTATGTTGCATCCCTTAAACTAAGGTTGCAAATTTGAAGAAACAAGAGACAAAGACGGAGAAAAATGTTTGTTTTCAGGACCATGGAAAGCACTGGCCTCTCCAGCACAACCTCATCGTGTTCTCCTGCGTTACAATAGATGTAACGGATGAAGTGGAGAGAAGTTTAAGTGGCTGTGACGTGAAATAAAGTGGGAAAGCACTATTAAAAGGAAGACAAAAGGAATGGGTTACACTGTTATTCTGTTGCTGCAGGACGTTAACCTTTAAGACTCTGTTGTTTTGACCTTTTAACCAAACTCGTGACGCAGTCTGCCCCAGTTGGTGGATGACCTTACTTTGATGGAATTACTACAAAGAATAATGGTCCATCTCCATGAAGCAATATTGCAAATGACACGAGCAGCGTGCCATCAAACAGACCCGATGATTTGATATGAGAAAATATGAGATGATTCATTATGCTTGTCCTGGTCCAGACTTATGGCACATTGATCACATCAACATCGGTCTGTTACTTTGTTTGGATGTAATGTAAACTGTGCAAGACTTTGCATATTTTATATTCTGTGTAATCACTGTGATGTTAATATTATATTATAATTTTATGAACTAAATGTGAAGGCTGTTGTGTCATAGAAAAACGGTTGGTGCATCTATGATCACGAGTTTCTCTCCTGCTGTTTCACCATTTGTCATGAACACAAATCAATATGAGGTTTTGAATGTGTGTCTCCACATGTGTGTTTTTAACTTTGTGTGTGTTTGGTTTCCTGTTACCTAGAAGCTCCTTTTTCCAATTTCCAAGATACTCTGGCATGTCTTATTACTTGTCGTAGTTTTAAATGTCTAAAAAAACAAATTATTTGCAGTATTACTCACCCTGATGATGTATGACAATACAGACCTTTCAAGGTAGATTGAATTAGGCTCTGGTAATAAGGATAAGTAAGATATGAACGGTAAAACATTTTGGTAAACACACTTATTTCATTTCTTGCAGAGAGTCAGATCAGAAGATGGTACCACTTTCACATCTGTACGGTAATATGAAGTAACAGACAGCAGCCAGTTAGCTTAGCTTAGCACAAAGACGGGAAACAGGGGAAATAGTCAGTTAGAAGCCACTGCCTTGTTCACTCCTTCACTACCCCGATTATAATGGTCACTCAATAGTTGACACAACACTAAGCAGCTGATTGAGATTTTGGACATTTTGCATCACAACTGGCATAACTGTGCGAGTTGCACAACTGTAATTTTCTCACCAATAAAATGCAGGGCATTGCACTGTGGAATTGTTAGCAGAAAGTGGTGCACACACCAGCTTGTAATTTCATTATTGAGTTTTTGAGGGCAGTATATGGTGGATACACTTTCACATAATGTGGACACTCAAATAAAATGGCGGACAGCCATAGTGTGGAACATAACCCCCTGCTACTGTGCAGTAGAGGTATACCATGTTAATTTGTGAACTTTGGAGTTGCTGGTAGCTGGATTTTGCTGTTTCGACAAGCTGTATAGGCTGCTGGCTGCAGCTTCATATTTGCTGTACAGACGAAAGAGTGGTTATATATATATTCTCATCTGACTCACAGCAAGAGTGCAATTGAGCAAACTCATTCTGCTCAGTGAGGCAGTTCTTTTGTTACCTGGTTAGCGCTCACAGCAGAAAGAGACACTCTTACCAAGTTGTACTAGGATTTAAAGCTCAACATTTAATGTACAGAATAAGAGTTGTACAGTTCTGTCTGGTCTTGGATGGCAATTGGTTTGCATGTTTTACAAAGGCTTCCTCACACAGGCTTTGACTTAGTGTCTGCATATAGGAATGGGTTGGTTAAAAGTAATCAAATCCTTTGTTTTATTGTGTCAGATTGTATATGTTTTTTGTCTGTGGAGTTTCACGCAAGCTGACCTGCGTTCAAAAGCCCAACACAGAAATTAAATGAATGAAAGTGTTCAGAGTTAAAAGGAGGACAGACAGAAACCATAAAGGATGCACCGCTGCAGGGCATGCAATCTTTATTATTGCAAAGCACCTACAGTGATAAAAGCCATCACCCCATGCACACAACTTACAGAGCCCTATCACCTCTCATATCATTCTTCGTATTTACACGCATTTGCTGACTTCCTCTGTTTCTTGTCCATGTAAGCACAACAGTCCTACACCATAAGTCCTAAAAAGGAAATATATAAATCTCTTTAAGTGTCTTCACAGTTAGAGAACACCATCATTCAAAAGTTGTCATCCACTACTCTAAGTGCATTAGGAATAAAAAAAAAAAAACAGCTAACAATGAAGCTCTCTTCGCTTCTCTATGAGAAGCTTCTCTATGAGAAGCGAAGCCCCAAGGCTGCAAGGAAATGAGGTCATCTAGTTGGAGCCACAGCAGCTGTTTGAATGGAGAAGGGCCACACACAATACCAGGCCACTATCTAACACTTCAGATAAGACAGCCTTGTTTTTTCTTAAAGTCATTGGTGCATCTTATTGTCAAAAGAAGATGTGGAAATCAGAAAATGTACAACAGAAAGAGAGAGAAAACCTCAAAGTCACAATGCATGTTTTTTTTTTGCTCACATAATTATACACTACATCATGTACTAATAGGATAATGCTAATGACACAGACATTTACTGTAACTCCTCTCGGGGCCTCAAGCAAATCGTGACATTATAATCATCTGAAGATTCATCAAAGACTATAATTCATCATTGTGTTCAGGCAACTACTGGCACTTATATTGCCTGTACATAAATTAGTCTAATGCATTCCATTTGAGTCACACAGCGACATATCTGTATATTCAAAAAAGAAATAACCTGCGATTTTTAAGATCCCCAAAAGGTCGTTGAACATATGCAGAATCCACAAAGACTCTTGATTGATTCCCTTGCTTCACAGTAAAAACATATTTTGAACCCAACGTTTATCTTTGTACCTTTTTTATAATATTATTTTGTATTGAAACACATGATAATACTAAGTAACATAAATACAGTCAAATGGAACCTATAACAAAATATTTTTTGTTTTATCTTGCACAAATTGAACAGAGACATCTGTCACTTTCGACTAAAATCTTTATTTGAATAAAGAAACAATGGTGGGTGTGTGATGGTTGATGGAAACAGGTTTAAAATAATGAAATTTAAAAAAAGGCTGGTTGCAAAAACAAAATTAAAAAAAAAACTGAGCATGCTCAGGCAAAACAAAGGAAAAAGGAAAAACATAAAAAAAAAAAAACTAAACTGAGGACCAATCAAAATGAGGCAAGAACCAACGGTAACTAACGCAGACAACCTGACGCTGAGCGAGGGAAATCAGACAGAGTAAGAGCAGGGTGATTAGACACAGGTGGAACAAATCAGGGCGAGGCAGACAATCACAAGGGCAGAAAAACATAAATATTGGAGGTAAAACAAGACATGACACATGAGGAGAGTGAATTTTCAAACTTAAACAGGAAACATAAAAAGCACAAACCCAGGACCGTGACACTTTTGTGCTTTTTAAAGAGTTTATTTTTCAGTAAAATGGATGTTTTGCTCTGTGACTCTAGTCTAATAGAAATGTAAACTGGGGCTATAGATATTTACGACTACACAACTCACAAAACATCTTTTCTCATATAATTTGAAACCTGCAGAACACAAGGCACACTGCAAGACCTTCAAAAATAACGTTATCGTCAAATGAATGATGAATATGTTTAGCAGCACTACACTATTCTTCTTTTCTCTATAGCTCGACTTGGTTTATTTCTAACTGAAACACAAAACACCAAACATTTAGAAGACAATAAGATTTAATCGGCAGCAAAGTTCCATAACTTATCGAGATAGAAGGACACTATGATTAATCCTTGTCTGTTTTTTTAATTTACAACCTTTGCTTCACAAATGTTGCCCTAGTGCTTGAGACCCAAAACCTAAACTCTCTCTGCTGTTGGTGACTGATAACCAAAATAGAAACGCCAATCAATTGTATTAAAGAGCTACTCAAGCAATTTGGTAGAGTGGTTGCATTCTAAAAAGACATATTAAAAGTTGAAGGTGAAGGAAAAGATATCCTGACTTTTAGTCTCTAATATAGAATTTTTGTTGGCATTTTTTATTTTATGACTGAAGAAAAAATGTGTTTGTCTCAAAATGTACAATTACATGATGGAAGCTAACTAGCCAGGTGCTAAAAAGGAAAATTGAACTAATGCTTCATCCACACACTCTTGTCACAGCGCAGGAATGCAGATTGCTATTGCCAGATCAGTGCAGACGAGGAGGTCAGCAGGAGGCTAAACTAAACTATAAGCAACAAATGCCCACTTATTTTAAACACACACTCACAGGCTGAGTAGTGACAAATAAACTGAAATCCATGTGAGAAGTGACCCTTTATGTTTCAAAGGTTTCATGAACTGAATTATAGTGACAAATATAGTTTCCACTGACACAATTCAATTAAATTGTGAATCATTCTGTAAATGGGATTAGCATGAAGTTTGAATCGTCTTTCTACTAACACATGATAAAACAGATGAAAGCCATCGACTTTTACTATAAGGTCCCATTAAAAGTCACTGCTTTGGTCATTGGTCACCAGCTCTCGTGTTTCTGTCTCCTACTGATTGATTTCCTATAGTCTGCTGCCATCTTGAGGACTAATGTCTTCCTCTTCTCTCTCAAAAACCTCCAAACAAAAAGTCTCCTCTGACTCACAGACCTGCAGACAACTGCCATGTACACACCTTAAAGGTGACATATCATACTCAGTTTCAGGTTCATTGTATTTGGTGTTTCTACTACTTGTTTACATGCTTTAATGTAAAAAACCACAACATCATTTTCTTATGTCTGTCTGAACATACCAGTATTCACCCTCTGTCTGAAACGCTTTGTTTTTGCACATGCATCATTAAGCCTCTGAATAATAAAACCCAGTCTGTTAAATTTGTATGAGCCTACAACTGACTTAGGAAGGGAAGCACATGGACAGCCCACACAAATCATGATATGTCCCTTTTAACTCAAGTGTCGCTTACCGGCTTTTCTATCGCTTTCACCTGCATCTTATTTTATCAGCTGAAGGTGTTTGCTCAGTTGTCATGGAGATGGTGTGTTGTCATCATGTGACCAAAGAATGGGGCTTAATTAATATAAGGGCAAGAGGTGAGGGTTGTTTAGATTAAAGGATGGCTTATGGTGAAATTAATATTTAATAAATATCCTTCTTGATCTCTCTCCAGTCATCCGCTGACTCGTCCCAGGCGTTGCTATGATAGGCTTCGGTCTTGTGTTCAGAGACAGTCAGTTTTCTGTTGTTAGATCATGGAATAATTCTGCAGCGTCAGAGTACTGATTAGCTGCTCATTTATTTCACCGTTCATGTCACACTAATGAGGCTCCAGCGCTTGAAAGAGTCAAAGCATTTCCTGTTGTTTGGGGGTGGCATAGCATGGTTGACTCATGGCAACCTAATACACACCCCTCTTCACTCTCAAAAAAAAAAAAAATATTAACACATCCTTCGTTGAAACCTAATTCAACAGGTTTTGTTTTGTTGACCTGATTGCCTCTCCTCTTCTGCTCATGTGTTGCACATGCACATGAAAATCTTTCCATATTCACTTAGAGAGGATTGGGAAGAAATATGGCCCTATAGTTTGCATGATGCAGGGCCACCTGCAATGGAAATCATATGTAAAATGAGGAGATGAATTCTGACCACTATTTCCCAGCTTATTCATACATAAAACCATCAAGAACATTTCGGTTCACTTGAGGTCAAACTATTTCTGATCATTACAAGAGAACATTAAAAGAAATTGACTTTGATTTGATATTTCAACGTATTTGCGTGTCTATGCTGATCAAGCAGTCAAATCAGAAAACTGGATGGTCCCTTTTATAAGCAACATAAACATACGTTTGTATTCATCTAAACATCTCATGTATAATCACATCATTTGGAAAGGACTTTTTCCTGTTTTCATTAGTTACAGATTGCAGGTGCACAATGATCCACCAGTCATTTGAATTCCTGGATGTGGTGATGGAGTTAGCTTAACCACAGGGTGTAACCCTGGTTTGTCAGGGCTGCCCTGCACTAAAGGACACCAGGCCTCCCCAACCGAGCAACATCACTTTGTAAACAACAATATTTCCTTTCAACTGTATATTCTTATAGTTGGAATGACAAATATATTATATAATACATGAGATGTTCAAATTGAAGTCAGCTGTACATATTTAATTACTCTGTTTAAAGACATCACATTCTCAAATAGCTGAATCTTTCAACACTGAAAGTGTGTTTGTGCAGTACGTGTCTGAGCTGCACATGCAAACATGTTACTGAGTATAGGGTCTCATGACAAAGCCTTGCAATGCAAATCTGCACTGACAACATGGACAAAGTATGCATTACACTGATCTCTTACACTCCTACTCATGTGTTGAATACTCATACAAAACAAACATGCCCCAATGTAATTGCTGCTGATTTGCTTGTCTTGTCGCCTGATAGTCTGCACTACAGTTTTATTTTTATATGGATATAAAAGACAGTATAACTGTAGGGGAAGCCCAACAGAAAAAAGTAAATAGCAGATTGAAAATTAGGCAGGGTAAAAATAACAATACTCGTGGTAAATCAAAATTGTGAGATAGTGAGTCAAAATATTGGATAACAAAGTCAATATTTTGACTTTTTAATATTAAATCCCAAATATGAGATTAAAAAACTAAAGTATGACTTAGTAGGCAATAGTCTAAACAGTTTGTTGCCAAGATATCAAGTTTATATTTTGACTTATTGATTCAAAATTTGCACTTAGTTATGAGAAAGGCCTAGGCCACAAAATCTATATTTTGACCCATTAAATGTAAATTAAGAGATCCGAAGTCCACATTGTGGCATTTTAAGTCAAACTTACTAAACCAACATTATAGACGACCTTCTCATATGCAGTCTGTGTAAACGACCAAGTCAATTCAAATTCAAATTCTCCACTATTTGTTGTACATAGTAAAGTTTTCATTCCTTTTGTGTATTTTTATCTTGTGTATTGTTGTTATTGTGTTTGTTGTTCGCTGCTGCTGGATGGCTGAGGGCTACCAAACGAAATCTCGTTGTATCACTACAATGACAATAAAAACCTCTTTATCTTTATCTTTATTTCCTAATTGCTTACAAATAAACTAAAATGTCTGACCTTCCACACGTATTTTTTACTTCAATCATGCCTACATTTCCACGTGTGTCTTTTGTCTTTTTCTTTGAGTAAATGCTTCTCACCAATAATCACAGCAGACTGAAATAAGAAGCTTAAATTTGAAAAGAAGCCTGTTGCTCTGTCACGCATGCGCAGTTCACAGGTATGTGCGAAGAAACAGGAAGCGCAGACTTTTTTGTTACCGTGCCCTCTTTTCTGTGAAAGATTCTAGCTTTGATCGAGTAACTTTAGTTGAAACACAAACAGGAAAGCTTGCTATCGTGAAAAGCCGATTTGTGGTTGACTAATTTGAGTCTTGGCCGTTGAATCGGAAGCTTAAGTGCCAGGCAAGGGCGTGTTTGAATCTCAAGTGTTGGAGAGACCAGACACACCACCTCCTCCTCCTCCTCCTCCTCCTCCTCACTAGATGCTAGCTCGGTAGCCTTTACGTGTTGTTTCAGTCCTAGTTAAAGTTGTGTTGTAGTCTGCATTTTTATTATTTATTCGGAGGACAGAAGAGAAGAAGATGGGATGTACTCTGAGCACGGACGACAAGGCGGCGCAGGAGCGGAGCAAGATGATCGACAGGAACCTGCGGGACGACGGAGAGAAGGCAGCCCGGGAGGTCAAGCTGCTGCTGCTCGGTAAGAGAAAGATGGATGGACGGGGTGTACTCGCTGGAGAGGGACTTCCCCAAATGCCCCACCATCTGCTGCACACTTAACACGTATTAAAACAAGTCTCTGCAGCAGCCTTAACTCGGGTTTAAATGTAACTCGGCTGCGTGGACGTCCAGAGACCCGGCGGGTGAACTTTGATGAGGCAGAAGAAGAGTGAAGTTTTGAGGCGAGCAGGGCTTCATGTGAACGGGGCTGGTCCACAAACACGCAAAGTTACTGCTGCTGGGGTTATTTGTGTTTATCCTAATGCAAATGAAACCTGCAGACTCAACTCAGATATCTATGATCAGTTCTCTGCGGGGTTAGTTGAGTTTTCTCACAGTAGCTGATGTCGTTTTCTCCCATCACGAAGTCAGGGAGCTAATTAGCACTTAGCACTTAGCATCGGCTAGCACCCCGATGCTAGCCTGGATTAGTTAAGAGCAGAGACATCTTCACCCTGAACTAGGTGTAAGATTATATATGTTTCAGCTGCCTGCCCCATAATCCCTCGCACTGTTGTGGTTATTGTTACATATTATTATACATTTTTACATTTTAAATGACCGCAGCTGGCCGTGTTCCTGTTTCGCAGCCTCCCATCACATCAACACTAACGCAGCGGTAACGTGACTGTAGGCCAGACTGGGAAACACCAGCTCATGTGTTTTGGAAAATTTAAAGAATAAATATCCCCCAATGCAACTTTGTGAGATTGGTGGTTGTTTAGAGGTCATGCAGGCTGCTTGTCAACTTGTCTGCATGTTTCCCTTAACTCCAGAGCTGAGAGGAAGGCTTCACAAACACTTATTATTATTATTATTATTATTAGTTAAATCATACATTACATTTGACTAGAAATGTAATGATATCAGTTGAGTACTGGAGATTTCATACTCTATTTTTATCTAAAATGAGGTAAGCTGATAGTGTGTCATTAGTGTGGTCGTTTGAATATGATGCTCAACCACACAGGGACTTGCACTCCCATTTTAATCAGCTGGAACAGGCAAATATGTTGAGAAAATCCTACAGCTATTATATTCCTTTATTGATCCCCATGGGGGAAATTGTAATCTGTTGGAAAAAGACAACATTCAAGTCGTACAAGGCTAAAACAATGACTAATCGGATGATCATATCACTATTGCATCTCACAGTTTTATCTGGAATTGTTTATTGTTTTTAAGGAGCATAGCCACACCTTCTCTCAAATCTTCCTCTTACTGGTAGCTGATGACCACTGCAGGCTGTCTCAGTCAGGAAAAGACAGGCAAGGGGTTGCATAGCAACCTTTGCAGCCTGGCTGACTGCAATAAGCATCTGTGGCAACTATATACACACAACAGAGGCGGCTGGTGCATGCTAACTGGGTAGCTGCCTGGATCATGCCGTCTACAAGCAGTTTCTCGAAAAATGCAAATCTGAATCTTTTTAGTTGAACCCTGCTCAGACATGTCTGTGTGTCATCACAGCTCTGTTCTCTGACTTGTGATTTCTCCACAATCACATACACTCTACACTGCTCAGCCGCAGCAGTCGGTTCTTGTATGTTTGTGCGTCATTTGAGATGGACCTGATTTGAATTTTCATGGTTGTGGTTTTTCCCCCCACGTCACAATTCCCACCAGGATGTCGGGGAAACGTTTGTGGATTTGTTGTCTGATGGGGCAAATACCGTATGTGAAATAGATATTTTCCACATTTTTTGGGTGTCTTTTATACCATGTTTCTTAGCTAGACAGAGAGAGATGCAGCTTTACCTTTAATGCTTATTGCAGCTCTGTCAGGCAACCCACCAGGGGTGTTTGCAATAATGCAGTAATCTGCAAATGACATGCTCTTGAGACAAGTTTTTTTATGTGGGAGAACTGCCTCAGATGTCGACTGTTTGTGTACAAATACAAATCATAAAGATTGTTTGTGTGTTGCGGCATTTCCAAGAACCAGAGCAGTAAAAAGCATCACAGAGGAGAGGCACATTGTTTATTGTTCACTGGGGAGATATCTGCATCTCATATGGCCTGAGGGGAATGTGTGTCCTCTGGTCCAATGTGGCTCAATCAAACATCCTAGTTCTATTGTAAACTTAAACCATTTTTACCTCTTCTGCTTTTTGGCATGCTTTCCTTCCCTTAAGCCCTTAAATTTCATCAGCTCAGTGAGGTGTGAGTTTGTTTTGTAAATCAAATTTAAATGTGTAATGATGTTTGCAGTTATATTAGCACTGTGTGCGCGGTGCAGGGATGTTTATCATATGGGACGATGAACTGGTGAACAGTTCTCCTCACCAGGGAGCTGAGAGTCCCTGCAGAGGTAAGGTAATTAAAATGTTGTGTGCTCAGCATGATGCATGCTCTGTATCTCAGAGGGAGTTGGAGCTGTATAAGAGACTCTGTACCAAACCCGTTCTGGCTTATTGAAACCAATCACAGGTTTGCACAATCGTTTGCTTTTTGTATGTCTTAAATGTTTTATATTGATCTGACATAAATCATATTGTCTATATGAGAAGCATCAGACAGCTCTGAGTCCAGCCAGCCATTCTGATGCAGCGTTAGTTTCTAACCCAGGGATGTTTAAGCTTTGTATAATCTCATTGACAGAGGATCCAGTTAATTAATCCAATTACACTGTGACCTGGCTAAACAGGGTCTTAGACACCTCTTCAGTGCGTTCAGTGACTGCGTAGCCTCCGATATGTTGCAAATTAAAGGTAACCCACTTACGTAATTGACAGTGATTTGTCTTTTTGTTTTTGGTGTGGTATATAAGCTGCCATTATATTTCAGAAATTTAGCATCTGATTGTTGTGTTTTGACAGGAAGGCACATCAACATATTGATTGCTTTATTTAGTTTTTAGTCTGGACATGTTTGTTCACACGGTGCATAAATAAATGACAGTAGGGGCCATGACAATGGACACAAACTCAAACCAAAATGATCCCTTCAAGTATTCTTATTCCACACATATCTATTGAAGCCTCATGGCAGAGGAGTTTGGGAATACTGTACCTACTTGTCTGACATCTGTGATTTATACTTAAAAAAAATGAACATCATGTAACCGTATATAATTTAAACTTCTGTGCCATCTTTTCTGTGTTTCAGGTGCTGGAGAGTCTGGGAAAAGTACAATTGTTAAACAGATGAAGTAAGTGTCAACACCTAAAAATTAAACACTTTTTCAGTCCCTTTGACTAAACTCAAACTGCAAAACAAATGACAAATGTTTACTATATATGCACCAGATCACTATACCATGCTGTGATATACAAGTAATCAACAGCTGAGACACTCTTGCCATATTTGTTCAGTCATTCACCTTTCCCTACACAGTGGACAGTCAGTATTTCTATCTTGAAAATTAAGATATTGGACACTTAATTATTATCATCATCATAACTGGCAAGTATAATGTTTCATAACAAGTTTTCTATAATCTTTTAAAGATGGAGTACTGCATTGTTGGATTTCTAGCAAATTGTAGTGTCATTTTTATTTTTACACTTAGAATTTGGACACACGCAAAAAGGGCAGTAAGTATATTTAGTGCACTTGGTCGTTAATAAAGAGTATTTTTTTAAACAGCCATCATTTCTTCCATATTGGTCACCAAAAGCTTTCATATTAGATCAGTTGGCCGCATATTTCACACGGCCTTATCCTCTCCTTCCACTATCTGCACTATCTATTTGTTGTTAAAAAAAATCAAATCTCATGACAAATCAGAACAAAAAGTCTTAATACAGATGTTGGTATTAGCATCAGTCTCTTACAGGATTAAAGGCATTTAAAATTGTAAAGAATAAAACAAATGGTCTTTCAAAAGATAGGTTTTTTTCATACACGTAAGGTTCCTTGAATTCGATTTGTGGATGCAAAACATTCTCAGTTTGACAAAAATATAGTCACCTCTCTTTAAAGGTAGCTGTATGGTTTGACTTAAAACACAACCCATTCTCAGCCTATAACTGCCAGTCAACTAAATAATCTATTTTATGAAAAAATCCATGAAAAAGCTACTAGGAGACAAAGTGCTAATGTCCTCTCATTGTGTGCCAGGATCATCCATGAAGCGGGCTACTCAGAGGAGGAGTGTAAGCAGTACAAGGCCGTGGTCTACAGCAACACCATCCAGTCCATCATTGCCATCATCAGAGCTATGGGACGCCTCAAGATTGATTTTGCTGATCCAGCCAGAGCGGTGAGTGAGAGAAAACAAAGCTAGCATTTACACTGTTTTTGGGACATTTACAGGTTGCAGTTCTGTGCATGTATATATGTAGGTCAGCGATATGAGGGCAAAAACTAGTTAGTCATATGTCACCCTTCGCTACTGGCCTCTCACTTCCTCCTCTGCAGCAGGACAGATGGAGCTGGTAGGGGTTCAGTATCACATTCAAAACGCTTCATTGAAGCAGAGACTTGCTGACACGAGAGCAGTTATTGGTCTTTGAGTTTACACTGTCACACTGCTGTGTGTACTTTTTCATGGACAGAGGAGCTGCCTGTCAACAAGAATGAGTTAAACAGTAATAATCAACAACATTTCTCTTAACCATGATTTTTGTTCACTTTGTGCTCATTGTTTTGATGTTTTTGTTTTTTTTATAAGTGAGGTATGTCATTAGCACAAAATGCTTCAAACGAATACAAAACAGAATTCTGGGTTATTTTTATTTCTGTTTTTTTGCTAAACAGACTTCTTTTTCATTCAGTAAAATCTGTTTTTCCCCGGCATAACAAGAGGCTTAGTCATTGCTTCAGCGTGACTGGCCTGGCCTTGGCATCGTGATCAATTTTACACCGAAAGCTTTTTCTTCTTGATTTTATGCTCTTACAGATATTTATTGTTTTGGCCACTGACTCACAACTAATTTCATGCAAAGTGTCATGGTAAAAAAGACTGTTTGTCATATTTAATTCATCACTGCCAATCAAGCATGTTTGCCAGTGGGAGACAGCTCTAAATGGGCTTTTATTTAAAATGATTGCCACTGATTTAATCCAAATTCAGTCAGTTAGGATTAGTCATTCTGAACCGAATCTAATGTAATTAATGATACATCAAAACAATGCTCCTGAATCTTTGTATCTTTTGACATTGAATGCACCGTAAACTCTTCCCTAGCAAAGCTGTCTTACGTTTATATTAAGAATTTGTGGATCATGACTGTAATTATAGCGGCTTTTTCTCGTTAGGATGATGCGCGGCAGCTGTTCGTCCTGGCAGGTTCAGCGGAAGAGGGTTTCATGACAGGCGAACTAGCCGGGGTCATCCAGCGGCTGTGGAAGGATGGAGGCGTTCAGGCCTGCTTCAGCCGCTCCCGGGAGTATCAGCTCAATGACTCTGCAGCATAGTGAGTTGACTGCACTGACATGTATACGAAAAACATTCTCCACTCTTAGTCTGCAAACATTTGTATTTTTAATCTGTCTGTCTATCTCTTCTCCTCCAAAGCTACCTGAACGACTTGGACAGGATATCCCACGGTGCTTATGTGCCCACCCAGCAGGATGTGCTGAGGACCAGAGTCAAAACCACTGGTATTGTGGAAACACATTTCACTTTCAAGGACCTGCACTTCAAGTGAGTACAACCACATCAGTTGAACCAGTCCCTAAACTGTATGATGACTCTGAATCGCTTCGGATTCATTCAGTGACTCTAAAAGGTCTGGTGTTGTTTTAATTTACGTTTGAAACATTTGACCTATCAGAAGTTAATAAGCATTATTAAGAATGATGAGAAAAGATAAAGCGCTACAGTCATGAAAAATAACATCAGAGAAAAGTCGACATGGGTGAATGAGATGGACACAGCTAAAGATAAAATCAATAGGTTTGTCACATGTTAGGTCAAACCTCAACCGACAACACAACTCCCCCAAACAAAAAACAAACAAACACTGGCGGGTATTTGCATCTCTAAAATCAGTCAGTCACAGACACCTGGGAAGAACCGGCACTCCCATGTCTTGAATCGAATGAAAAATGAGAAGTGGTGTTAATACACCATGGCTCCACGGAAATGTGGAATTATTAACTGACAGGATGAAGAGTCGATGTTGGGAGGCATCTTGATGAGCAAACATGTGTTTGTGTGGTGTATTATTTATATCTTTTGTCTTTCTGCAGGATGTTTGACGTAGGCGGACAGAGATCAGAGAGGAAGAAGTGGATCCATTGTTTTGAGGGAGTCACCGCCATCATCTTCTGCGTGGCCCTGAGTGATTATGACCTCGTGCTGGCTGAGGACGAGGAGATGGTTAGACCCGTTTGGCCTATACATAGCCTGATTCATGTTTCTGTTCAGCTTCTCTGGTTATTTACCGATGTGTGTCTCTCCTCCTCATTCAGAATCGAATGCATGAGAGCATGAAGCTGTTTGACTCCATCTGCAACAACAAGTGGTTCACAGACACCTCCATCATCCTCTTCCTCAACAAGAAAGACCTGTTTGAGGAAAAGATCAAAAAGAGCCCTCTCACAATCTGCTACCCAGAATATGCAGGTGAGAGAGAGAGAGAGACACAGACACAGTACAGAAACTCTGGATGAGCAGATGTGTTTTAAATGCAAATACTGTACCTACTCAGTGTCGCACATAAACCATTACGTCCAGCCAAGTATATTTGGTGTTTATTAGTTAGGCTGTCTGCAGGTCCTCAACATCCTAAAATTGTCTCAGTCACACAAATTCAATGGCTTAAAAGGTTTTGGCAAAGAAACAAATTGATTTCAATCACAAATTATGTTTTACAGGTCTTAAGAATTCATTGGTTTTGACTCAAGAAATCTAACAATAAATAAGTTGAAGGCAACAATATAATTTTTTACAAAGCTATGCCTTCGTAACTTTATCAATAATGCTATAAACACATATAACAATTTACACATAGGGTTCTAAAACTGTCTTTTTTTAATTTATTTTTTTAGTGGTTTGCTTTTTAGACTCTAAACCGAGGTCCAGAAAATACTCTCTTAAATTCACTCCATTTTTTTTAAAACACTCAGTCCTTGTTACCACTGAAAGGTGTGGCAGTCTCTGCAGATGACACAAAGATGTTTCTTTATTCTCCTCTCTGCTCTGCTCTTGAACTGTGTGGGCTGCTTCATGGTCATAACAAAGTGTCCTTGTCGGAGTCATTGATACTCAGATTTTACAGATGCATCAACATTATCAAAATCTAAAACTGACAAAAAAATCTGTAAGAGTAAAAGATGAACAAGCTCTCCACATTGGAGAGATATGTATATGTTTATATATACATATATAAGAGAAGGTTGTGCTCTATTTCTCTCCTCATTGTGTCGTCTTCGTCCTCCTTCAGGCTCCAACACCTACGAGGAGGCAGCAGCTTACATTCAGTGCCAGTTTGAGGACCTGAACAAGAGAAAGGACACTAAGGAGATCTACACCCACTTCACCTGTGCCACCGACACCAAGAACGTGCAGTTTGTGTTTGATGCCGTCACTGACGTCATCATCAAGAACAACCTGAAGGACTGTGGCCTTTTCTAAAGGTAATGCCTGCTGCTTCACAGAGGAGATGGACGAATAGTGAGGTGAGGTCTGTCACACTGTTTTCCTATAATGACCGTGTCTTTGTTTTCCTCTTTTTGTTCAGGCAGCCTGGCGGCTGGCATGCCGAGTGACTTTATTCAAGGGGACTCTGACTGGAGGGAACCTCATGGACCCTGCTGAGAATGTCACTTTTAACCTCTTATTAACTTATGTTCATCTCTAAAAGTTTTAAAGACGGTGTGTAGAAAAAACATTTTGTGTAAAATATTTGTACAACTGTCTATGGCTGGGGATTTTTCACCGTTTTTAAAATGTGCTTGTTTTACCATTATTATCAATATTTTAAATTTTTATATAAAAAGGGGGCCTTGACTTTTTTTTTGTCCATGAATGAACACGTTTTATCTTTTGTTTGTAGGTCCTTGTGCCTTGCATGCTTTAGTTGCAGTGTGTTTCTTTTTTGTTGAGTTAGATGTTAGCTTTATGTAAATGTTACCATTGAACTCTTCCCAAGCCGCCCCTCTGCCCCCGAGTCCGAATTAGCTATTTTTTCCAGATTGTTTCATTGTCGCATAATTTTTTGCGTCCTTGGACAAACCAAACAAGACCAAGTCACTCTGTAGACCAATTCACTCTAACATACTGTGAGAGCTGTGTGTAAACCTTTTCGGATGTGAGATTTGCATGTGTGCTGCGAGTGGGAGCTTTGTTTTGATTGAGGCCAAAAGCCAATGTGAGTGATTTTGTGTGTGTGTGTCTGTGTATGTGAGATTGTGTGTGTGTGTGTGTGTGTGTAAGAGAGAATGTGTGCACAATACAAAACAAAGGGACTTTATTCCTCTACTTGTCATCCTCTTTCAAAGTTTTATTTTTCTAAGCGACCAAAAAGAAGCTACTCTCTGTAATTACCAAGTGCACGTTGTCGGTGTGCCGCTACAAACTGTAACATTCCTTATTGAATCAAGAAGCAAAGAGAAGCTTTGAAAAGAGGATGCCAATGGCGGCCTTGTAGCAGACAGTAGGACCATATGTAGATCTGTGTTCAGTGCATAGACAGACGGAGACATGGCTGGGTGCACTGTTATTGATCATGATGTGTGATGGTTTCAAGTTACATATCCCCCCTAGACCCCCAACCCTCTGTTTCCATTGGATGGGCACATTAGTGGACTAATCTCCATGATTTTGCTAATAAAAGAGCTGCTATGGTAAAACCATGGCAACTTATGCAACAAACGAGTGTTTCTCTTTTTTTTGTGTGTGAATAACAAAGGTATGATTATGGAGCGGAGAGTTTAAACTTCTGAACTACATTTGTTTAATAACACATGCTTTTGATGTTTTGATGAATTTCAGCTGCTCTTATCAGATTCAGAGACGCCAAATATCACACTTTGTTTCAGGGAGAACAGAAAGCAGCTTTTGTCTAGTGTGGTACACTGAGCAGCAGAAAGCTGTCTGGGGCAAGTTCATGAATGCATCCATAGACAAGTAGAAGAATCTTAAAAAGATCCCCTCAAGACATGTTCAAAGACTTCCAAGAAATACTCTGCCTCTGCTTAATAAGTTGTCTGACATGTTCTTTAGGCAATGATCCAGTAGACCACTTCTAAATTCTAAAGAAAAGCAACTCTAAGCAAAGTACAGCATCTATAAGCACATATGCCTGTCATAAATGACCTACTTCTTTGAAAAGTTTGTTAGTTATTTGACCTGCAAGTCTCAAATCAACTGTTTGTATGTTCCATTTCAACCAAACTAGTTGTGATGTCACAAAATCATCTCAAAGTGTTGAACTTTACGGGGAGAAAATAAAAACTCCTCCTTCAGCAGATGAATATAAAAACTGCACATAAAATCATTCTGCACAGTGAAGGTTCAACATGTTTTTAAGAGGGAGAATATTTATCCTCGATGAACTAAAACCCTGTGCAGGTTTTAACGTCATCTGCCAGAACTGTTCAACAGTAAATGGTTCCCTCTAGTGGTCCAGTAGTGTAACTGCATACAATGACAAAGCCTGATTGCTGCTTGATGATCACAAAGGAGACAGCTGAGGAAAATCTAATCACCAGTTTTAATATAATTACCACAGATTGTTCCTGACTAAGATGTATTGGCCTCTTGTATTCAATCTCCATTGGAAACGCCCCAAGATTAGGACTAATTAGTCCTGAATCAGAATGATGGAGTGATTTTCTTCCAAGCTGTGGTGATTTAAAGCAACATAGTGGCCCAGAATATCTTCCACTATTCATGAGCCGATCAACCTTTAAGGAAATAGTTTGGAGATAGTGATGGGATTATCAGAACAACTGTCCTCTTCCAGTCATTTTTTATTTTCATATAATGACGGCCACTAACATCCTACAAATGGGTCACAGCAATGCCAAGGCTGACTCCTGTCTAGCAGACTTTGCTAAGCCATCACTGCTCAAGCGCAACGATTAGGCATTAGCTGAGAGGCCACTATTTTTGGGAGGCATTGTCTGATTTAAAAGCTAACTGCAGAGTCATTTAGCTAATCCCCAAAGCCCTCCCAGGGAATTCAAAGAGTGTGGACATGAAGCTTCTACAAAACGAAGGTGTGGTTTAGGATAGAGGAAAGAGAAGAGGATGATGATGCTAATGATTGTGATCAAACAGCACATAATGGCAGACTGTAGCTGACCAGGGAGTCAAAGAAAAAGGAATCCAATCCAAACCATTTGTTTAAATAAGCTATAAGCTATAATAAGATGATAGGCTTCTGGATTTATGAGGCGGATTTAGATGTTTGGGAGTTAAAAACTCTCTATACCTTCTTTACATAAATATATAAATTATACATTTTTAGTTAGGATCCCTTAAAGGAATAGTTCAACATTTTTGGAAACAGATCGATATAGTATAGTATAGTACAGTATCATGTCTGTATGGTAAATATAAGAGGACAGACAGCAGCTGGTTAGAGACTAAAGACTAGAAACTGGGGTTAACAGCTAGCCTGGCTCTGTTTAAAGCTAAAGAAAATCTGCCCACAAACACTTTGAATTCTAAAAACAACAAGACTCTATAGATAATTCACAACATCTAGCCTATACATAATTTTTATAGGGTTTTTTATACTACACAAACAGGATATTGTCCTACAAGTTTAATAACAAGCTTTAGAGATGCGGATAGGTGGTTCTTGTGACATTGGACAGTGTCAAGCAAGCGGTTTTCCTGCTAAACTAAGTTAATCTGTTGGCTGCTAGAGAGAGATCGATATTTACCATACAAGCACAAGAATGGTATCAATCTTGTTTTTGATCTCTCGGCAAGAAAGTGTATAAATGTAATTCCCAGAATGTCTAACTTTCCCTTTAAAACCTGCATTTACTGATTAATTTGGATACTTGGTATATAAACTGTAAAGACTTGAGAACAGAATATCTACTGAACGAGACATTTTACAGTTGAAAAATAAAACTTGTCAGTAGCTACTCAATGGTGGACAACGTAATGCTGCCAGTGTTGTTAGCAAACATATTTTGTACCTTTCTGAACAGATACCAATATGTGTTTATGATCCGCTTATATCATCTAATATTAGCTGTTTTTTCAATCAAGCTCTGGCGAGGAAGTCTGTGTGGTTTGGAGTCTGTCTCGACTTTCTACAGGTGTACTCTACCGTCACTAGTTTCACTACATAATTAAATCTCATTGTGAGCTTGGAGAAAAAGCCAATGTGATTTAGTTGCCAATTCCCTGATGCCATTCAGTCTAATTAACTTATTCTCTATGTGTGATGCATTTGTGTGTGTGTGTGCACATGTTTGAAACTGATTTTTAACTGCAGACCAGAACACCCCTGGATTTCCAACTGCTGCCACTGTGCCGTCTATTTAATTTCAAAGTTTAAAATGTGACTCTCTCAATAGATGTTGGATGCTCGTTAATATTTTTGTCTACAGGCTGTTTTCCCAAAATAAAGATCATAAAGACAGGAGGAGTGGGTTCACTCTGTTGAAAGTGAATGATTGGCTGTGTGAAGGTGACCCCACTCCCCCCTGTTTTTGCTGAGCAATAGAAACAACTTAGTGTGCATTTCTTCCCTAACAGCAAATGCACGAAGCAGAGAGTCAATGAGGGAGGCAGTGAGCTAAATCCATATAAGCTCTATTGAAATTCCCCCTCTGAGTGCGCAGACTGCCTCGTGTTATTGTATTTTCGCCTTCTGTCGTTGGCATTCTGCTTTATGATGCTCATTACTTTCTGTCTATAATGATGATATAAAGTAATATCCTTTTCTTTCTTCTTCCTCCTCCACCCAGTGTGTACACAGTCACAAATATGGACACAGACAGTCTGAGGAAGCCTTTACGGCTACTTTGAAGTGCACAATCACACCCAATACAACTGTTTTATTTGGATCATTAATATTCTGGCATATAGTGAAATATTTGATGGAGTTGTTGCAGCTCTCAGAATGCTTCGTTTGCATAGCTATGTTTCTCCCCCAAGCCATCACATACCACTATGACACCCAGACCAAAGGACTTCATTATGCTGTCGTACATGTTAGCACACGTCCTCCTGGCTGTGTCAATATGTGAGTGGCCACACAGACACTTTGAGCGACTGCTGTATTCTGTCAAGAGAAAAGTAGAGTGGTGACGAGTTGCTTGAAGTGACTCCAAATTTAGACGCTCCAGCTCAAAGCTTCGACAGCTGATGGCTTTTCTTTTTGTTCTTCTATCGTGCTTATTTTCACAAAGGAAGGTCCAAAATAGTGAAATACTCTGATCCAGATATAGATAGATGAGCACAAGTGAAGAATTTAGTGGCCTGCACTCACACAAATACTGTTTATGCTACCAAAGCTACAAGGTGCCAGATCTTTATTCTGGTTGAATTACGCATCATTTGATTTCACGATTTAGTACACCAGTAATTTAAAGAGAGCTGGTGTTTGAGTGAAAACCTGCAGACTCTGAGTCCTTCGTAGTTTATAATCCCTTTACCCTGAACTCTATCTCATTCCAGGCTGCAGGCCTCTTGAAGCTGCAGTTCTGACATCCACCAGCAGAGGCACAAATTAGACACAGCAGGAATTCATTCCCCCTCTTGATGTATAATCTGTTAATCCAGCCAGTTTTCTGGATTATACCAGCACTCTTTCTTCACTGTGGTAGCTACTCTTCAATAATCATCTTGTCTGCATCATCATATGCTTAGAATTAATGTCAAAAGCGTTTGCTGTGACCAGAACCTACAGCACGATGACCTAGATGCCAAGACACTGAAGTAAGTAAAGTGACAGTCAAAGTGAATCCACTGCTCTTCATGGATTATTTACTGGTTGCAAATGCACAGGGGCTTGTGTACAGTAATGTTGTTTTGTAGGTTGGGTACTCACATTTCAAAAGCACATGCGTGCCTTTTAAAACACAAACACACATAGAGGCACTGTCATCCTCAGTAGAATTCAGCAGCTCTTGACTTATGTGTTAAATATTGAATGAAACTTTACTTCACCCGCTTCGTAAAGTCATGCAGCCATAAAAAAGTAATGGCAACAAAAAGATTTGTCATTTCTTGTTGGGCATGGAGTCATGTTATCGCAATTATGTAACATTGACCGACTTAAAAAGGGCAAATTTAAAACCACAAGTGCAGATGCTGGATGTTGTTGTTTCCCCCCCAACATCTCAAGCTGTTTATCAAGGTAACCTATTAAATGTTGAAGGGGGTGATGCATTTTTAAAACAAACTTGCAATTAATTAACAATAATTACCACAAACTGAACTGAACTTTAACCCATTCGGCTCACTGAAGGTTTAGGGCCCCGGGGCAGTTGCCAATTTAGCCCTGATGGTAAACCAGCTATGGGTACATAAAAAGCTACATTGTATGCTGTATAAGAAGTGCTACCCTGAGCCTTCCACTTAGCACTTATTGCATTCGTATTAGTTTGTTGCACTTATTGTATTCATATTAGTTTGTTGCACTTATTGTATTCATATTAGTCTGTTGCACTTATTGTATTCGTATTAGTTTGTTGCACTTATTGTATTCGTATTAGTTTGTTGCACTTATTGCATTCGTATTAGTTTGTTGCACTTATTGTATTCATATTAGTCTGTTGCACTTATTGTATTCGTATTAATCTGCTTCTGCACTATACTTTTGCTCTGGTTTATGCTTTTAGATGCTTGTTTTAGAAAGGAGATGCACTTATGACCTCTGGTGACTAGTAGTTCTCTTGAATACCTATGTTGAATACACTTATTGTAAGTCACTTTGGATAAAATGACTGTAATGTAATGTATATTATCTGAAAAGTAATACTCTCATAAAGTCTCTGCTCTCTATGGAACAAATATGTCTATGTTAGTATGCTGCATGTTAGGACTTTAAGAAAAAGCCTTAAAACTCTTTTATTTCCAAAATCCCCCCCAAATGGTTGTAGATAACTAATATAGGGCGAGGTATGTATGTAATGCAGCGTAAAACGATGTTCCTCCTCCTCCATGTGACCACTGGAGATCACAGCGAGCCGGAGGAAGCGCCCCCGGCAGTGTGGAGGGAGTGAAGCGCCTCCTGCCTTATTTCCCCTCCTCTCCATCCTTTTACGCCGAACCAGAACCACTCATCTCTCCCCTCCTTCAGGCTTCACATCCGGGTCATCCGCTAGTATCTGTCTCTCGCGTCTGTGTGTCTTGACAGTAAGAATTATTCCACCCTCCGCCGTGCCGTACTGCAGAACCTCTGCCCGACTGCGCGGCTCGCCGAGCGGACACTTCGCCTGGCGTGGTGACGATGGAGCCGGTCGCACAAAGGCAGCGATGAGACGGTAGGAGGCTTTTTTTTTTTTTTTTTTTTTTTTTTTTTTTTTTTTTTTTTTTTTTTTTTGTATGGGCCAGTCCGCGGTGATTAACTCGCCCTAACGATGTCTAAGAGCCTCAAGAAGAAAAACCACTGGACAAACAAAGTCCACGAAGCGGTGATAACCCGAGGGAAGGAAGGGGAGCTGGGGTTCGAGCCGAAGGGGGGAGCGGAGAACGGCCAGTTCCCCTACTTCGGAGAGGTGAAGCAGGGGAAGGGGCTGATCCAGAGCGGCAAACTGGCCCAGGATGAGCTGCTGCTGGAGGTCAACAACATGCCAGTGGCCGGGCTCACCACCCGGGACGTGCTGGCCGTGATTAAACACTGCAAAGACCCGGTCCGCCTCAAATGTGTCAAGCAAGGTGAGATACGGTGAACATGAGAGGGGAGCTGGTCTAAGAGGCGGGGAAGAGTGTGCATGTGTGTGTGTGTGTGTGTGTGTGTGTGTGTGTTTGCTGTGTTTGTGTGTGTGTTTGCTGTGTTTGATTAAGATGCCATTTGTGCAGTCATCTGTCAGTCTGCATTGAAGGGACACGCCGTGTGTAGAGGTGGACAAGGCAGGGACCTGTGCAGGGGCCTGTTTGTTGTTGGACTGTGATTATGAGACGTAATGATTGGTTCAGTCCTCCAGGATCAGATACTATTTTGATTAGCCGATATGGAAGCCCGGAGCAGCCGCTGTTTTGTTTATCACAGTGTCGTTGGTTCGATGCCACAGCCTGGAGGGGGTGTGTCCGTTTAGTCATCACGCCACAGCCTGCGGTTTTCTTCTTTTTTTTTTTTTTTTTTGGTCGAAGACAGAGCTCGTAAAAAACCAAACAGGCCCGAGCCATAGATGAAATGTTTTTCTCTTAGCTGCTGTTCAGTCTGAGCAGCAGACAGTCAGTCAGTCAGACAGACAGACAGTCAGACAGACAGACAGACAGACAGACCGTCTGCTGGGTGCCAGTCCACACTCATTGCAGTATAATTATACACTGATGCCAAATGCTTTTATATTAACATGGTGTGCTTTAACTTCTGCCCCGCAAATTTCACACACATTGCCTCACACACACACACACACACACACACACACACACACACACACACACACACACACACACACACACACACACACACACACACACACACACACACATATTTTGTTTATGAAATGTTCCTGAGTTCAGAAGTGGAAAATAATTGTGCAGGTCTCTTCCAGTCATGCTTTGAGGAGCTTTTGAGTGTTTTGTTATTGTCAGCCGGTGCAGTGTTATGTGTGATTATTGTGGCCTCTGAAGCTCGAGGCTTGTTTGAATGTTTCTGAGCACAGCAGTGGATTTATGGCAACAGTGTTGACTGAGTGACCTGCTTCTGTCAGCCAGCGTAAAAGCAGGCAGGGTCCCTATACGACTAGAACATCGGATTGTAGGAACAGCGGAGGAGATAGTTATCATCACACTCTCTGAGGCTCAGTTTAAGTCCTTATAAGTGGCTAGAAGGGCTGCGTTCTCAGCCATGAAATGAGCATTACAGTGGCTTGTTTCTGGGACATGAGAAGAGAATAAAACAAGACGGTTTTATTTTTTATTTTTGGACAATGCCGAGTTTGCTCACAGAGGATTTGTCTTCGCACTCCTTTCCTGACTGCTCTCTCTCAGTCTCAGTGTTTCTGGGGGTTGCGTCACTGTGATTGATTATTGAGTTACAGCTACTGACAGTGTAAGAGTACTGTCCTGTGATGTGTGAGGGGTTAAATGCTAATGTGCACGTATCTCAGACAGGTCTATTCTCTCCCCCCCCTCCTCTCTTATCCATTTAAACATGAAGCTGTTTATTGAACTACCCACCTCAAACAGCTGAACGTGGTCTTTGAATGTCCTTGGGCCCACTGCTGTTTCTTCACAATTTGTTGTTGCCTTATATATTTTTTTTGCTCAGTCCGTATCTCTTGCTGTTATAGGTTCATTTGACTTCAACACAGTGGAGAATGCAGTGTATTTATGGCCGTGTGCTTGCAGACAGGTGCTGACACACTTGTGACTTGTGGAATCATCTACAGTAGAAGCAGTCCAGTCCCTCCGCTCAGAGGCCACCCCGGGCCAAAATCTGAAATGGATGTCCTGTCAGGGTACACATTCATGTCTCACTGCCCATGTGAACATGCACACACGGTTACACATTTTAGCAGACAATTTTCAGTCAGGTAGAAAGCCCCCTTCCGTCCTCGAGGGAGTACCATTGAGCAGGAGCAGTGACAGCACGGCCTGATGGACCTCCAGAGTGAGCTCACAATCTGACTCTGCACTAAACCTCCTCTCACACATCGTTTCAACTGCACTCATCACAGACTTTTAAGGGAACATACACATCCTAATACGGTATACTGCTTTGTAAGGAAGGCACTATCTTACAGCTTTTACTGGACCAAACCTGTTAAAATGTTTTGATGATCTGCTGCATTCTCAGCCAAATATACCGTTTTTATATTAAATATAATTATGTGTTGGCAAGTTTTCCTTGCATGTCAACAGTACGATGGCTGAGTGTTTTTCATGACTTTAGGTTGTAGATTTTATTTTGTATGGAGGGTTTGCAAAAAAAGTAAAGTTGTCTACATGTAGAACAAAAAGCTGTACAATGGTTCAACCAGACTGACAATTGAAAGGGTAGAAAGAGCCAAAGATCCCTCTGAGCAACAGAAACTGTTAGCTCTACATCAAAATGTGTGCAGAATTAAATAGCAACTGATTCCTGTTTCAGTGTCAAATACACAACAATGCCTTTTACAAGCCAGAATATCCAGATGTGTTGCTTAGCAGAGCGTTTGCTAAATACGTCACAAAACAAACTAGCACTATTGGAATATCAGCTGAACAAACTGTGGACTGACTTATCAGTTGAAATCTTTTCAATCTAACCTCTTAATAGACTGCAGAGGGCCCAAAGAAAAAGGCCTTCTCAAATATTTAGATTGCCAATGCAAGCACTGTTGTGGTTGATTATTATCGAGGGTCACTTGTGCTTTTTCTGGACTGGAAAACTTCTAAACTGCAGGGTGTTTGAGGATAAAAATGATTGCAACAGTATTCTCACCTGGCATGTAATCTATGAGCACATCAACTAAATGAAAGTTTAATCATTGAATTCTTCTTCTTTTGGGACCAAAACTATTTCAAATGTAAACAATATGTTTGGTTGTCTGTTTAAATGGAACATAATTGAAGGAAAGAAGAAAATTATTGAATATTTTAACTAGCTACAAAATCAATTAATCAATCAGTTGGTGTTGTTTTGCAGAGAAATGATATAAATGTGAGAGCTGAATTGCCAGGAAAGAAATCTTTGATTCTGCATCTCAAGAGGGCTGTTATATATTTTCCCACTGTGTGTGTGTGTGTGTGTGTGTGTGTGTGTGTGTGTGTGTGTGTGTGTGTGTGTGTGTGTGTGTGCGCATCAAGGGTCTCAGTTCTCTGTCATGCAAATGTCTGTGCTGAAAATGAATTTCAACTAATGGCAGCACGCACAGCAATATAAAAAAATATAAAAACGAAAACCTTCACCAGCAAATCAAAACCAAACAAAATGATTTGTATATTATTGTAAAGCTCTGCAACCGTAACATCATATTTTCTGGAGCACAGGTGTAAAAAATGTAATGGATGAAGGCTAAATTCTATTTAGTTGCTTCAGTTTCAGGGTCCTTGTGTTGTACATGCTCACTGGCACACTGTCATGACTTTTTGGGACACTTAAATAAAACAGAGCCATCGTTAGTGTTATTAGTAACACCTGTGCTTTTCCTGCTATGAAAATGTCTGATGTGAAAAGGCCCACCACAGCAATCAGTTCAATATTACATGCACATCTTTTGAAAGGATTGCTTTTGAGCTTCAATGATAAGAATATTTCCAAATGCATTTGTAAGTGAAAAACATATACAGTTTAAGATTCTCTTTTAATTGCTTGTTACCAAATGAGTTAATGGCTCGGTCCATCTGTTTGTAATTATCTGATAAACATCTTTTGTCCGTGTTCATCTCCCCTTCAGCACCAAGCAGGAGTGAAGTGAAAACGGCTGCTCGGCTCAGTGAGGCAGATTTCTAAAAGTGCCATGAAGATCATAACTGTCTAGAGGTGTTAGAACAGTATGGAGAGAAGTGTGACTGAGTGTGTGTGTGTAAGTGAGAAAGAGAGGTGGAGTTTCAAAGAAGAGTATGGTGAAGGTGTGAGAAAACACATATCGAGAAACAGAGCAAATCCTGTGATTTTATTCAGATTATCTTTAGCAGATTCCTCATTTATAAAATAAATAAATAATGATGTGTCTTTGTTGTGCACACACGTCATAATGACTAATGCACAATGGACAAAATATGATGGTGATAGCCTTGTCTTTGTCTTTCCTTTCTCCTTAATTAAGCAAAATTGCAACATATTTCAGTTCACGACAATGTGCTCGAATAGTTTCATAACATCTTGTTTATTCAGCTTTCATAAAGAGCTGCTTAACCCTATTTCTTTCCTGTGTATTCTCCATTTTTGGAAAAAATGGAAAAAAATGAATTCTCACACGTAAAATAAGTGTTGCACCTATAAATAACCCAGCCCTCCTTTTGGTTGCCTTTAATTGGCGTTAATCTTTTGTCATAAATAGCTATGGTGCGAATACAGTGATATAAATAATATTAATGTCAGCTATTTTTAACCTTGTATTTTTTCATTCCCATTACATCAGTGCCGTCATCCTAGGATAAATCCACAACAAATGATGATTTGCATAAGAAGAAAAGAATATCAATAATGCTATTTACCCTTCTGTGGATAAGAAATGCAGACTTAAAGCAAGAAACATGTCCCTGCCTGCCGAAATTCTCAGTTGGTAGTAATTTTCTTCTTTCCAAACGTTTTTTTGCCTCCCAGAGAGGAGTGTGGAGAAGAACAGACCCCAGGATGTTCTATCCATCCAAGTTTAGGAGAACAATATGTGGTGCTTTCTGAGGAAAAACAACATGAATTCAAAATGTTAACATGCCCTTTAACATCAAAAGTGGAGCACAGCCGGCCTCTGTCATGCTGTGAAGCAGCTCTCAGCCACAGCCTATATAGGCCAGGCTAGCTTAGGGCACTCTCTATTTACTAATAAAACTGTAAACATGGATTAAGCAGAGGAATAATATTACATTTTCTTTAGAAAATAAAGGCCCTTAGTTACTTTGGCAACATCTCCGTATCAGAACCGGAATCATCGCTAATTATGTGTAGGCTACTCAAAGGCCTACTAGGAGTATGACCCCTGATTTTCGTTGCTCACAAAGTACCAACACAAAAATAGACATATTCCTGTCAAGTTTTTCAGATTTACCACTCCGAATTCATAGTACTTTATGAAACACTCGGTCCCTGGTTCCATACAGAAATATAAAAAAACAGGGCTCATTTCCAGCTATCGATAGTCGATGTTGCCGGTTGAAATGAAGACTGTTGCGAACAGATTTAAATAGCTTTAGCTTGCTTAATTAAGCTAATGTTTATGTTAAGATCCTGTGATAACATTCTTATATATTTATGTGGTGGCTGCGTTGAAGATATAATGCTGTTATGATATAGTTATTAGACTGATTGTAAAGCTGCAAGTTGTATGTTATTCATTCCAACATAAACTTTGAAATGTTTGTAACCTTACTACTGAAAAAAACAACCTTGGAGAATAAACAAAGTGGTCAGATTTGTGTTTTAATATCCATCATTTTTAACTCCACTTTTGCATAGGTACGGATTTTTCGGAGGAGGAATATTTGATTAGTTTGGCCAACATCACAATATCCAACAGCGTTTTTGGTGGGAGGTGGTGGAGCATATAGCTTCCCCAAACAAAGTGCAAAACAGCCTTTATATTTACTCTAAACTCTGATATATTGCTCAGCTCCCATTTTTCTTTTCTCTAACCCTAAAAAAATAACTCTTAACAATAATAAAGATAATAACAGGCTCCTTGCCTTTGGTAGTAGGTGTATCTAGTTAGTCGGACTTGCTAACGTCTACTCTATTCCTAACACTTCTCTTGCAATTTTTAGGTTTTGAAAAAAGACAGCATCCTCCAAACACTTGCTGTCCTGAGTATTTCATGCACAACTAGGCCTAGTCTCTCCATGCCTAGTTATAGTTGTTAGGCTATAATTGGATAAACACAGTAAGTGGGAGGAGTTTAGATAGCAGTAAATGTGAGCACAAATCTCATGAAATAATTGGTGTATAATTTACATTTTAATGTTTCTAGAAAGTAGACCTTCGGGAATTGTTTAAAGTTGTCAAGTTTCCTGGCTCTGCTGTCCAAGTCCTGACCGCCCTCTTAACGTGGGTACAGTATGGAGGGACAGATGGAGCAGAGGGAGAGATGGCGACCTTCCTCTCCTCTTGTGTCGCTTTGTTGATGAGAAGCTTGAAGAATCAGTGCATAACATCCTGTCTGCTCTGTTGGTATTAATAACTCACCAAGAGATGAGTTCTGTCAGAAACGGAAGATGATTTTATTGAGGCTAGAAGCTGCTGCAACACGGCTCAGAGGATCAAACCCAAGCTGAGCCAGCCAATGACCAAATATTTAACCGGTCCAGTTAAGTGAATTAGGTCAATGTAATTATCCTCACCATGGACATACTGCATGGGACAATCTGGGACTGTGCTGCTGCATGTTCGTGAAATGTAAAGGCAGCGCTTGTGTGAATAAGACATGACTAAAGGGAGGTTTTGTCAAAACAATTTTGCTATCCTTCAGTCATAATAGGATCAGCGTTTCTACCAACCACAGTGATGTTAAATGTCCATTGCATTTGCTTCTTTTAGTAACACTGGTCTGTGATTGGTTGCGATGTCTTGCGATCTTGAGTCTCAGCTGGAGATTTGTGCCTTAACAACATAGTTATCGTTCTCATAAAGAGAAGAGTCGTTTAAGGGTTTTTCCAGAAGCACTGACCTTTTACTGATTGATCACCATGGCGATGTGACTTTATGATGCAGTGTGTGAGGTCGTAAGTATTTCACACATGTGTTGCCATGAAAAGCAGTTCATCTGGCTGAGATTAAAGACCATATTCTTATGATTATTCATATTATTATTAATTCATTGTGTGTGTGTGTGTGTGTGTGTGTGGATTGTGTGTGTGTGTGTGTGTGTGTGTGTGTGTGTGTGTGTGTGTGTGTGTGTGTGTGTGTGTGTGTGTGTGTGTGTGTGTGTGTGTGTGTGTGTGTGTGTGTGTGTGTGTGTGTGTGTGCGCACATGTTTATTGTGGGATGAACAGGAAATGATAAGGTTGTTGATGCGTCTCTGTGAGTTATCACAGCATTACATCAGATGTTTTGGAGAAATTACATGATCAGAGGTAGCTGGTCATTTAAGTCAGCAAATAAAAGAGTCAGAGCACGAAGAACTTGTATAAAAATCCAATCCTATTAAAATCTTTTTGATAGTTCTTGACAATTTACTCAAAAGTATATTAATATAATCTGTCTAAAAATGTGAACAGTTTAGCATGCCATCAGTGCCGAGCCAACAGAAATGAAAAGCAAAGTCATTTTACTTTTAAGAAAATATTTTTTCACAAGGCATATGCATTGCAGCATGTGTACAAACCACTGGCTTGTATGTGTATGCTTGTTTGTATTTACCCCTCCTCTTGATGGAGCATCCTTATCTTGAGTAAATTCATAGAGAATAATGTCCCTTTCACACATGCAGTCTATCCCTGAAATGTTCAGGTACCTCCGATATTCCACCTCAGGACCAAGTTAGATTTTAAGGGGAAATGCCAGTATGGCTATGTTGTGAATGAAAGCACTAGCATTGCAGGACAAGCACATAAAAGTGTTACCTCTGCATTAAAACAACATTTTACACAGCAGCAGCACACTCAGTGGATATTTTAATGAAGCAAATAGCCGTGGTGGAGGAAGTATTCAGACGCCTTACGTAGCAATATCTCATTATAAAAACGCTCCATTTCAAGTAAAAATCCTGCGTTCAAATATGACTTTAGTGTAGGTATGTATTTAAAGTATCAAAAGTAAAATGGCCCCTGTCATTATATTTTACTTATATTACTGATGCATAATGCACGGGCAGCACTTTACTGGTGTACTCGGTCGAGTTGGAGCTAGTTTTAGATATCGTTGAGTTGTTTTATCTAAAACAGTTCAGCAGATTTTATAAACCCATCGTGTTTTGAATGCAAGATCCTAATTTGGAAAGTAACTATTAAATATAGCTCTAAATAAAATCAAATAAAAGTAGTGGACAAAAAGTACTAGTTTGAGAGACACAACCTTCTCTCACCTCTAGAGATAGAGGTGGCTGGGACATCTGGCTCATTATGAAATCTACATCAACGTGAACAAAAAGTAATTCAGTCTGTAGATGTGTGACATTGTGTGTCTGCTGGCACACACACACACAAACAAATTCACAGTAGAAGACATGACGTCTGCCAACAAATTGTAAGTACTGTTTGTGCTGACACAGAGTCCCCCCTCCCAGTTTTACAGAACGTATCTTATTCAGTCAGACGTCACAGAAGGTGGTGGATGGTTTTCATTCATTGACATACTGTAGATTAACCAGCAGCGCTAATCTGATAGCTTCAGATCTGAATGAGAAGGATTATAAAAACTGGAGTCAGGAGCCGCTCCAGCTGCATAACTGAAGCTGGTGGATGGCTACCAACAATGGCTGCGATTTTGTGACTTTCTAAAGAGGCTCACCATCATTCCTGAGCAGAATATCTTGGATTGGAGCTAAATCATACACTCAGTATTATGCTGTATATTCACTGAATGTAAAAAACATGAAAGACATTGTCACGATATTGAGTTAAAGCTCTTATTATACATTCACACCTCAACTGTTTCAAAATCCTCTACTTTGTCTTCTTTTTAATCTATATGTCCATTGTTTTTATGTTATTTAGAGTTAAATGAAGAGATATTGGATTTGACCTGAATTTAACTCATCATTGTACCTCATATAATAGGTGCTTTAATGTTAATGCATCAGTTAATGAATTAGTAGGATTTAATTGCTGGACTGATAAATTGCACTGCTGACATAACCATGTTCATTGCAGCAGCAAGCTTTTACTGGAAGAAATCTCAGCTGATGTGCTTCATTTGCATTCAGGATCATTTCATCACTGTAGTTGATGCTTCGTACCAGTAGAGGACAGTAACCATCTAATCAGTTAGTACTCAGTGCAGCTTCTCTTCACTGCACTGACAGTTCAGAAATGATGCTGTCGATTTGACTGTCCAGTATTTTATCAGTAAAGTTCTAAACCTTTGGCAGTCATTCTTTATCTGACAGTTGTTGCTGTCTGCAGTGCTGAACTGCTCCGTAACTGCTCCGAAAAAGCTGTTGCTGTTGTCATAAAGAGACTGGTGACTGTAATTATAACCAAAACATCTCTTCTGATTTAAGCCCGTCTAGAATCATAGTAGTACTAAAGCAACTCCACTGTACTAAAGCAATAACATCCAGCTAGAAATACATAAACATGTGTTGTATCTTTATGTTTACTTCTTTGTGTCTTAAACAGCAAATCATGACTATGTATTATAGGCACGGTATAAGATTTCCACTTGGACGGCAGTTCCCTTAAATCCTAAACATTTTAGTGGCACATAGTGGTATCTATCCATGCAGATAGTTTGGGTTTGATCTGCCCAGAGATGGAAGTATCAAACACTAAGGTGTCAGCCTCCAGAAATAATAGAAGTGAAAACAATTCTTTTGTGAAACTGTGAACTTGAAAACTTGTCATCCTGGAAATTCCTAAATAATCAAACTGCAAACAGGGACCATTTTTTTTGTCAAAAATGATTTCTAATGAAAATGGTCCACATTGGGTCTGGAGCAGGGACATTTTTTCTGTAAAAAACTTTTTACAGCATTAAAAAAATCTGCTTTTGTTTTTTCTTTCCCAATGTTGTGAGCACCACAGACACATTTCTAGGCCAATAAACCAAATCTATCTGCATGGCCATTTGTTTAGGTATCCACTACATGATAAATTGTGTCTTTTGGGGGAGATTTTGGAGGACCCAACCCTTTGAATAATGGTGTCCCTATCCAAATCGAGGTGACTACTAACAGCAAAGTAACAAAACCACACTGAATTTGGGTATGATTCAAATATGTTAAACTGCTACAATGTCAGTGTTGGCATCAGTGCTTTGTTAGCATTGTCTGATCCAGATATGCATTTCAATTTGAATGGTTGATTACAGAATGTAATACGTTTTGGGTCTTCTCTAGTAATAGTAAAAACATTAGAGCAATGTATTTGATCATGGTGTTCAGAATGAAATGAGTCTTAGCAAAACGTCTGCTTTGTGAGGAGCTCATAAGAATTTTTCCACCTGACTTGTTAGGATGTGAGTAATGGCCACTTCTTCGAGGTGACTTTATGTGCTGTTCATATAGTTCATCCTAACATGTGATGAAGGAAAAAGAAAGGAGAAGTCAGCACAGTACAGTTGTTCAATTCAATTAATTTTGGTTAGGATTAAGCAGCATAAAAGGCGCCCGTAGCGATACAGACAGGCTTGATTAGACTATCAGACCATTGCACTCAATTGAAGCATTAGAGAGGAGAATCTTTATGATACTCAGAGGGCAGCCTTCTGTCTGCCACAGCCACAATTATTCATTTTTGCTTTTACTGGAAACACACCCCAGCTGGTTTTAACCCCTCATGTTATTGACAACTGCACCCCCAATCCAATAAGTTTCTCATTACTGTTGTCTCTAAGGCTCCATCATATCTCTTGCTATTTTCTCCCAACTGTTGTTACTTAAAGAACGGGGGATAAAGTGTTTCAGCCCACACACACATTTTCCCTTCCTCCAGAGTTGTATTCCTTGACTTTTCTACATCCTCTCTCCTCCTTTTCTGAAGCTCTCAGTCAGTCGGTTGCTTTAATTCTCATTAAGATGCATCCTGCTTATTGTGTGAGAAGCGCAGCTTGAACTGGAGAGTGCAATCAGGTGTGACAAACATCTCCATATAGCTGCATTTAAAACAGGAGCCACCACATACACAAAAACACGCATCTCCTCATGTCTCATCAGCAGAGATGTGCAGACGAGGAATTAATTTGCTCACTGTGGGAGGTGGAGGAGGAGGAGGTACATGGAATATTATGGTTTGAAATTCCTATAACCTCCCTGTTTAATTTTAAAGTCACATTTATAGTGTGGACTTGTTTCCCCTTATACTGACTCAGAGGATGTAAATGTGTGTCTGGCCTTGATTACGGTGCTGTGGAGAAAGACATGGAGGAACATCATCATTAAGACTAGTCTGAGGATGGGGGGGATCAATATTAAGACCTTTAGGAGAGAGGCTCTGCCATTTACTATTAATAATGGCCCCTGCCGCCTGCTGTAATAACATCATTAGGAGTACTGGAAACAGATACTTCATCCACAACTAAATGGCCTCACAATACACCCACATGTAGAAAGTATCACTACATGTACGGTATAATTCACATTCACGTCTATCTCTCTCTCTCTCTCACACACACACACACACGGAGGTCAGATCAGGATGGCATAAACAGGACCACTGGAGAGGTGGATGAGGACACAAGGGTGATGGGACAAAGGACGAACAGAGAGGAGACATGAGTGGCTGAAGGGAAATGGAGAGGGAAACTAGACAAGTTCTTTAGAGAAGACATAAAGGAACACGTCCAGATCGTACAACATCAATTTAAGATAAAATTAATTTTATTAATCCAAAAGGATTTCTTTTTGTGCTCAAGTCGCTCAATATACATATGGACATATATGCATTACAGTCTGTATATAGTATGCTAAAATAAAATGCAATGAAACAAAAGACACAAAATAGAGAAATCCTTGTGCAGGAGCCTGGTGATTAAACTTAATAGTAAACTGTACAGCAGTGATTACCATTGGAAAAAAGGAAAAAAATAGAATCAAGTAGAATTGTATTCAAGTCATATTTGTAAATGAGCCCATGCATAGCGGGTTTCATGCCATATAAGTCTAAAGTTTATGTTGCTACAGCTTATTTTGTATGATGGCTTTTATTTTGTTATTCCCTTATTTTGAAAGTTAGAACGGAAATGATAATTGTATCTGCTAATTAACAATGGGAGAGTGTAATTTGTGTTTAGCTCAAGTCGAAGGTGGCAACGAGGTGCATTTGATTAATTCAAACGTTGAGTTAATTAGCTAAGGTTTAGTTCCTATTAGCCAAGTAACGTTTATGTAGCGGTTACTTCTCTGTTCAAACTAATTTACGACAGTTAGCTAGTTACCTAAGTTACCGCTTGACGTTAATGACGTGCACGGAACACACACGGCACTGGAGTCGACCACCAGTCAAGGCTTTTCTTTATAGGGTCATGATGTACAAAAACAGACACAGAAGACACTTTTCCACTTTAGGTTAACTCAGGATAACTTACATGTTGCTTTGTTAATGTCAAATCTTGATAGCCTGGCTAGTATCAGACCAGTTTAGTTTAGTTTAGTTTCTTTATGGTTCTCTTATTAATCAATTTTTTTCACAGCAGACATTTTGACTTGGTACAGCTGGAAAATCACAGGTGCAACTATTAACACTGGTGATGGCTCCAGTAATGTTGATGATTGCAGTGGATCAATTAGCTAGTAATGTAATTAGTTAGCTGTGAAATAAGGCATTTCAATTTTAATTTGACTCAAAATGTTGTCCCCACGTCATGTGCCTAAAATCTGTAGGAATACTAAAAAAAAGGGGATTTAGTTAAAGGTGTATGATAATGGTGCGTGATAATTGAATGTCAGTGTCCATCTGTGTTTGGTAGTTGTTGACCCAGTAGGTAATTGCTGAAGATGCTTTGTTTGTACAGAGAGGCAAGAAGGGGATGAGCAGTATCGTCTATAATGTCCAGTAGCTTAGAATTTGGATGAGAAAGCAGACGAACACATATTCTTCTTTTTGCTTGTGTATGTTTGTTCCAGTCAAGAGTTGATACACTGACTCCCGCCCTGCAGTTTTGTACTCCTCTGGAGCGGGTGTGACCTCTTGTGGGAGTGCAGGTCGGCTATCGATCACCAAGTCTGTCTCTTCGTTTTGTTCTCCATGACAACCACTCGGGTACAGCACCACTTCACCTTAGCTCTCTATCCATCAGCTCAAATCTTGGCCTTTAACACGCCAGACAGCCCCACACTTTACTTCAAGTGGTAGCATGTTATGTCTTTGTTGCTCGGATTATATTAGGTGTTTGTTTGCGGTACGTGTCAGGTGTATCTGTGCTTTAGTAAGGGGAAAAGGAGGGAGTGTTTATGTGTCAAGCATAAGTATAGCGTGTCTAGCTAACTTTGACATGATGTTGCACCATGTTTACCTCTTACTGTCTTTTTGTATTTTTCTAATTATAAGGTTTCATTTGCAAGTATGTGTAAACATTTTGCTGCGTGTGTATGTGCATGGATAGAAAGACTTTGCATGCCAGCATGTTTTCCTGAAGCATGACTTCAGGGTTGTTTGCACTTAAGAGTTGAGCAGTTAAACTTTGTGAAGAGAGAAAGTTAGAGAATCAATGTGGCATAACTGTGCTTCCCTCCTCTCTGAGCCTCCTGGGAGAGTGGGCATGTCAGACCTCATTATGCCTTCCCAAATCAAACAAAATGGCTCCTGTTGGTTTTTCTACCAGGCAGCAACCTTCCAGTTCTGAAAAGTGAATCCAATGTGGAAGTGCTTTAAGCCACGCGTCAACCTCCAGTGCTGAGAAATGAATGCAACGCGGAAATGCCAAAACTGCAGTTTCTCAAATGGCCACTTGAGGCTGGCTCCAAAGCGAGTCAATCTTTATCGGCCCTAATGTTTAAATGCCTAACTTTACAGCAGAAATTAACATGTTTACAGCCTGGTACAAAAAATGTTTTTGGTCTCTAGAGATAATTTCACCGTGCTAGAAAACTTCTCAGTTTTTTTTTTCATGACCGGGGTGATGCAAAAATAAGTCTGATCGTATAGAAGTCTCTGAGAATACCACCCTACTTCTGACTTGATTTATTATCCCAGTAAACATGAGTTTATGGTCTCAATTGCTAGTTTCAGGTCTTCTTCAATACAGCATGTTGTCCTTTTAAGAATTATGGTCCCATAAGAGTAAAATAGACGAAAAAGCCGGGTATACAATGCTTTAGGGTGTGGCCACATTGTGATGACAGGTCCCTTAAATCGTTTTTGGTAGCCTAAAAATATTTTATTCTGGGTTTGGTTGCATTAAGCGCCAACCTCCGGTGTCACTTCTGGTTGCACTAAAACAAGATGGCAACAGTAACAGACTGCCGAAATTGCCAAACCTAACACTTCAAAACTGTAGTCCCCAAAGCACCGTTTGAGTGATTTACAGACTATGGATTCTACATCCATCTGCGCCTCCCCCAAGCCTCATTTTGTTGTAACAATACAATGCATTTAGCTCTGCCTTGTTAGAAGAGAGTAGGTTTTAGGAATATATTCATTATGTTGCGTGTCAGTCTAAATCGAACCATTTTTCTGATATTGGCTTTTCAATTAGATTTAGTGTCGAACTGCTCCTATTACAGTGAGGCTACAACCTCTAGTTGAAGTTATTTTTCAACTATTTTGATATCAATTTATTGTTTGCGACATTTTTAGCAGAATAAATTTAAACATTCATTATTTTTGGGTTCTCAGATTTGAGGAGTTGCTGCTTTTCTGTTAAAGTGAACTGAACAGAAAACCAAAGCTGTTTTATGTCAAAGTTTTACACTTAAAAATCATGCCTTCATCTGAATAAATGAAAGATATGTGCACAATGAAGGTAAAAATAATGTCAGTATGATGTTAAAATAGAAATAGAACAGCATAGATAAATTGTATGGCAGGTGAGACACATCTTCTGAGTGTGTAGTGCACATGCTGGTGAGCTTGGCCTCAGGTCAGATGCTGTTCCAAGGAAGACGGCTTATCAAGATAAGTGACAGGTGTTGGAGTGTGAACTCGACCTGCTGAGGGCTCGAAGGGCAAGATGAACAAATTACTTATCTATCTCTGGGAGGAAATTTGTATTATTATCAGGCCTGCTATGTTGCAATTTTTTATATTTTGCACTGTAGTTTCATCTAATCACAAAGATGTAAAGATCAATAACAGCTTGTGAATGTGTTAATTGTTTAAACAATGAAAAACAAAATGACAAGATCTTTGCATTTGTTTAGATTTGGTTTTAAATTTAGGATTAGGGTTAGATATTTAAGATTTGGTTATATATAGAATAAATCGTTAGCAAACATTGGAATGAAACAATGATCCAAAAATGTATCTGACTGTTAAATGAAGAGAGAATCCAGATCCTCTGGGAGGAAGGGAAGCACTGTCTTCCTGACTTCTTAGAGAGTATAAGAGCCACAGTAACAGATGGAGTTGGTGTCAGATCTGCTTTTTTTTTTTTACAAGCCTGTGGTTCCTGGTTTGCTTTTTCTGGTAATTACACCACTGTCTTCAGTGAAAGAACAGCACCTTGATATCACAGTGGCCGGCTGGTGACCCCACATACATATCTGATTACTGTTAAGATAAAATATCAATAGTGTTCAAAGTTGAGGAGAGTAAAAACTCAATCTAGTCAAACAATAAATGTACTTACTAGGGTGTCCCAGCTACAAGGTATATCTTTAAATTACACAATTTTGAATGGTCATGAGCTAAATATTGTCTTATCTAATCTTATAGCTATTAAGGATGGATTTGTTTATATTTTACTGTGTTCTCATTTGAAATGGAAGAGTTGCTTTGGCCAGTTTTATATGAGTGTCTCTTACCTATCTGTTGCACATTGAATTATAGGACAACAACAGGCAAAACATTCTGCTCATGTGGATGCATGGACCTCTGCTTTATGTCACACCCTATTCTATCTTTCCACATTTCCTGACTGCCCCTCAACCATACTTTATACTAACAATTGAGAACAAAGATGGCCAAAACAATCAAATGATTTAAGTATGTTT